>NC_057864.1:341133538-341441395 GCF_019393635.1 Dromiciops gliroides | reverse complement strand
AAAAAAAAATAAAATACCTTATATGTAAAATAAAATTATAAATTAAAAAACAACAACCAACTGACGCAGAGTGAAGTAAGCAGAACCAGGAAAATAATTTATAAGGACTACAATAATGTAAAGAAAATAAATTTGAAAGACTTAAGAGCTCTAATCAATGCAATGACTAGTCAAGTCAATGAAGCATGGGTGATGGATTAGAGGTACAGAATGAAACACATTTCATTCATGCCTAATGTAAAGATTTGTTTTGCTGAGTACAATAGTTATTATAAGAGGAGGCTTCCATGATGCAGGAACCTAGAGGGAGGTTTATTTGATAGTGAGAATAAAGTTAAGAAAAAAGGGGGGCAGCTAGGTGGCGCAGTTTATAGAGCACTGGCCCTGGAGTCAGGAGGACCTGTGTTCAAATCCGATCTCAACACTTAACACTTACTAGTTGTGTGACCTGGGCAAGTCACATAACCCCAAATTGCCTCACTAAAAAAAAAAACAACAAAAAACAAAAAACCAGAAAAAAGGAGAAGAAGAAAGACAAGAATATCATAAAGCATTACTAAAAACAACTCAGAAGGAAGCAGGAAGGAGTTCAGAATGGGACTCACATTAAAGAGGTCAGTTTTGTTACTACCATGTTAAATGTAATAGATATTTTAAGAAACTATAAGAAGTCATAGTTTCACATATAATCTGATTTTCTTTTCGTTAACATTTTGAAATAGTCATGTTTGTTGAGAAATTAAATTCATAATAAAAATAAAATTTATGGTTAAAATAAATCTAATCATTTGCTCATTTGTTCATTCATTCATTAGTATTTATTGATACCTATTACATTCATCACTCCCTGCTATGCTTTGTGGCAGAATATAGAGAGGTTTAACTTATAGTATCTACCCATCAATTTGCTTGTTAGCAGAGATGGTCATTTTGAAAGTGTTCTTCCTACCTGAATCTTTTTCTTTAGTGTATTCTTGGGTTTATAGGTTTAGGTTTAGTTCTTGCCATTCATATTGAACCCCTGATTTGGCTATCTACTTTTTTTACTAACGCAAAATAGTGGCAATTCTTATTAGGGTGTATACTGGAAAACTGATCCTTATCTCTCTTGGGCTGTGAGAAAGAGGTATGTGCTACTTTTTAAAAAAATTTTCAAATCTGAATTTAAATGAATTGGGGGATAATTATTAACAGTATAGCAAGGGAAGGGGGCAGCTAGGTGACACAGTGGATAAAGCACTGGCCTTGGATTCAGGAAGACCTGAGTTCAAATCCCAGCCTCAGACACTTGACACTTAACTAGCTGTGTGACCCTAGGCAAGTCACTTAACCCTCATTGCCCTGCAAAACAAAAACAAAAACAAAAAAAACAAAAAGCAGTATAGCAAGGGGCAGCTAGGTGGCAAGGGGCAGCTAGGTGGCACAGTGGATAGAGCACCGGCCCTGGAGTCAGGAGTACCTGGATTTCAAATCCGACCTCAGACACTTAACACTTACTAGCTGTGTGACCCTGGGCAAGTCACTTAACCCCAATGCCTCACAAAAAAAACCAAAAAAACAGTATAGCAGGGCACTTTTCTTCACAAAAGCATTTGCTGCAAGGGTTCCTTTAAAGAGAAAAACCCTTATCACATGTTTTGAAAGATTAAATTTATTACATATTTAAAGAACATGATTAAGATCTTTCTTGTAATTCACTTATCCATATGCTAACTAATGTCAAACCTCAGGAATGTTCTGTTCTTTTCTCTATTCTTGTGTCTACCTGTGTCTCTGCACTACAGCTTTGGGTTCCAACAGATTTAGCTCAATCTTGGGACCTCTCAATAGTAATTCAAAGATGGCTTGTTTTGCCTGAAGCAAAATGCTCCCTACAACTGAATTTTGCGCACTTTAGCTCTCTAAAAGTAGTCTGTTTTCCCTCAAACAACCGCTGCAAACAGGGAATGGATCATAGGACAAGGGTTATTACAAATAACAAAGAATACAGAAAGGACTCATAATTGAATCCATAGAAAGTCAAAGAAACTTCATCTTCATGAGCCTCACTTTTCCCAGGACACACATATGCATGCATATATATATATATATATCTATTATATATATATTATATATATATATATATATATATATATATATATGTATAAATATAATTATACGCGTGTGTGTAATCTCACAATACATATATACACATGTATGTAATGTGCATATGTGTATACACACAAACAAATATATATACAAACATTATGTCTACATGTACAAATACATATGTGTAAATACCTGCACATAAAACACACACACACACACACACACACACACCAGGCTTAATAATATGTATCACCTTAGAGTTGAATCCCTTCCGCCATATGTGAAAAGAAGTTGAGTTATTACTAGGGTGTACTGAGGGTCAAATGAAATAATAAATGTAAAGCATTTTATAAACCTTAAACACTGACACATGCTAGCTATTATTTTCATTATTGTTATTATTTTTATCCTATAGTTAACAGGCCATTGGTTTGGTCATGATTTCATTCCCTGAGCCTTTGACTGTAGTGCTGTTCACTGTTTATAGAACAAAACAGGAGTGTGCTGGTAAAATGTATAATGACTATCTCTCTGGGGGGATAAACAGTATGCTCAGACACTTTTATTTATTTATTTATTTAAAAATTTATACATGAGTAGTCATGGCAAACAACTCTACATTAGCTAGTTGTGAGAGAATACAGATAAAAACAAAACTTCAAATTAAGGAATTGTCAAAAATTTGTTCAGTCTGTTTTCAAATACCATCAGTTCTTTCTCTGTAGGTATATTGCAATTTTCATAAATTCTTCAGTTATATTGGATCATTGCCTTGCTGAAAATAACCACATGCTTCCCAGAAGATGATCTACACTAATACTGTTATTTTGTATACAGTACATTTCTCTCTGCTTCAGTTCATGTGGGTCTTTCCAGGTTTTTCTGATAGTATCCTGTTCATCATAACTTTTATATAGTACCTTGACAAAGAATTTTTTTCATGATAGCCTAGCAGAGCAGGTACCATACGTTTTGACATTGCAGTCAATCATCATAACTATTTCCTTCACCCTATTCCCTTCCAATGATATTTACTCTATTTTCTATCTTATTTTGCCCTATTCCTCCTCAAAAGTGTTTTGCTATGGACTGCCCCCTCCCCCACTCTTACCCTCCCTTCATTCACCCTTCCTCCTTATCCTCTTCCCCTCCTACTTTCCTATAGGGTTAAATAGATTACTCCTCCCAGGTTGGGTGTGTGTGTTATTCCCTCCTTGAGTCCACTCTGATGAGGTTAAGGTCTTTGAGCTAATTCTGTTTTCTAAATTTTCTTCCTCCCTCCCTCCTCAACTCTCCCTATGAAATAAAGAAATTCAGTATATGTCATACATGGGCTGTTATGCAGAACATTTTGACCTTCCTCGAAAGTGTTTTGCTTTTTGCAGCTCCCTCCCCCAAACTTCCCATCTCTCCTTCCCCTCTCCTCCTCCCATCTCATTTCTCCCCCCTCCCCACTTTTCCTCAGAGCAAAAATATATTACTATGCCTACTTGAGTATGTATGCTATTCCCTCTTTGAGCCAATTCTGATGATAGTAAGATTCATTCAGTCCCCCACTCCTTCCCCTCTTCCTTTCCCCTCCAGAAGCCTTTTCTTGTTTCCTTCATGTGAACTACCTCTCCCCTTCCCCTCCCTAAGTCTATTCCTCCTACCCCTCAAACCTATTTTAAAGATGTCATCCATTGGTTTGCTAGGTGGCACAGTGGACAAAGCACCAGCCCTGGGCCCAGGAGTCCAGAGTCCAAATCCAGCACCCAGACATAGACAATGCACCCCTGTTTGCTCCACAAAGAACAAGGATACACAAAAAATAAATGCTTCACAATACCATCCCTTCATATTCAGTTCAGACCTATTCCTCTGTGTATTCCTTACTGAAAAAGTTCTTGGGGGCAGCTAGGTGGCGCGGTGGATAGAGCACCGGCCCTGGATTCAGGAAGTACCTGAGTTCAAATCTGGCATCAGACACTTAAACACTTACTAGCTGTGTGACCCTGGGCAAGTCACTTAAACCCAATGGCCTCACTAAAAATTAAAAAAAAAAAGTTCTTATGAGTTGGAAGTATTATTTTCTCTCATGTATGAATGTAAACAGTTTAACCTTTTAATGTCCCTCATGAAATCTTTTTCCTGTTTACCTTTTTATTCTTCTCCAGGGTCTTGTATTTGAAAAGTCAATATTGGTGGTAGATGCCCAAAAAGCTAATGTTATGGATAGTACTTCATCATTATCCCAGCTGTAATGGTAGTTCTTCAGTACCCCAGCTAGAATACAATTTGGAGACTTACAAGCCATATCTTTCAATTACACCCGAAAAAAAAAAAAAGACTGATGCTTACACCTTTTAATTTACATCAATACCTTCAGGTTACCAAATTTAACAAAGGAAAAATTCAAATACAATATATATTGTATAAAAATTCAACTAAGTGGTAGATGGCAGAGGAACGGCAAGTGAGCTCTCGAACTTCATAACACAATCCCTCCAAATAACATCCAAATAACACCGTAGGAAAATGCCCTGAGCAGCAAGACTCATAGAAGAATGTGCTAAAATCATCTTCTAACCAAGAATGGCTTGGGAAGGTGAGAAGGATGGGAGCTGCTGTGCTGAGACAGGAGTGGAGCCCAACCCCACAGTCACCGTTGACACAGATCCAGTCCCAGGAAGGCCTCACCAGAGAAGGAGACCCCCCGAGCCTCTGAATCAGCTGAAGTGCCAGTGTTGTCTGGAACTAAGCTCCCTGTCTGGTGAGTGGCTGAGCCCTGGGCAGGGGGAGACTACAGCGGTCTATGCTGGTGCATAAGGCAGAACTTGAGTTTTTCACCCTTGATGGGAACCAGGAGGTAGGCTTGAGTAGCAGTGGCCCAGGTTGGGGAGGGGCACAGGCTCGTCAGAGCTAACAACCACAACACACAAAGCTGGTTGATTAGCAAGTGGTCTGGGGTCAATCTAAGAACCAGGGAACAGGCCAGGCTAGTAAAGAACCTGATTCTCCTTAAATCATACCACCTGGGACCTTCTTAAGCTTGGGCTACTGCAGCCTGGAAACAGTGCCCCACTTTAAGGAGCTAAAATCACAATCAAGTAACAGAACAGGCAGATGAGTAGACGAAAAGGTGAGTGACCATAGAAAGTTTCTTCAGTACAAGGAAGACTGAGGTGCACCCTCAGAGGAAGATGTCAACATCAGGGCCTCTATATCTAAAGCTTCCAAGAAAAATATGAATTGGTCTCAGGCCATAGAGGTGCTCAAAAAGGATTTTGAAGATAAAGTTAGAGAGGTAGAGGAAAAAATGGAAAGAGAAATGAGGGAGATGCAGGAAAGACATGAGAAAAAAGTCAACAGCTTGAAAAGTCAAATTGGCCAAATGGAAAAGGAGGTACAAAAGCTCTCTGATGAAAATAATTGCCTAAGAATTAGGATTGAACAAATGGAAGCCAGTGACTTTATGAGAAACCAAGACACAATAAAGAAAATCCAAATGAATAAAAAATAGAGGGCAATGTGAAATATCTTCTGAGAAAAACTGCTGACCTGGAAAATAGGTCCAGGAGAGAAAATTTGAAAATTATTGGTCTACCTGAAAACCATGATCAAGGAAAGAGTTTAGACATCATCTTCCAAGTTATTCTCAGGGAAAATTGCCCTGAAATTCTAGAAGAAGAAGCTAAAATAGAAATTGAAAGAATCCACTGATCACCTCCAGAAAGAGATCCTAAAAGGAAAACTCCTAGGAATATTATAGCCAATTCCAGAGCTCTCAGGTCAAGGAGAAAATATTGCAAGCTGCCAAAAAGAAAGAATTCAAGTACTGTGGAGCCCCAGTCAGGATAGCACAAGATCTAGCAGCTTCTTACATTAAAGGATCTGAGGGCATGGAATATGATATTCCAGAGGGCAAAGGAAATAGGGAATACAACCAAGAATCACCTACCCAGCAAAACTCAGCATAATCTTTCAGAGGAAAAAATGGCACTTCAATGAAAAGATTTTTCAGGTATTCATGATGAAAGACCTGAACTGAATGGCAAATTTAGACTTTTCAAATACAAGGACCCTAGAGAACCATAAAAAATTAGAGCTGGGGGGGACATACCCTGGGGTCATACAGTGGGCAACTGTCTTGTGTCTGAGGCCGGGTTTTGGCTGGGATCCCCCTGGGTCCAGGGGGTGGTGCTTTGTCCACTGTGTCCTTGGCTAGGTGATGACATCTTTAGGGTTAAATTGAGGGGTGAAGGGAATGCACTGGGGGAGGGGGAAGGGCTGAGGTGAAATCCTACATGAAAGAAACAGGAAAGGCTTATGGAGTGGGGGAAGAGATGGGAGAGGATCAGGATAGTAAATGAATTTTACACTCATCAGAAAAGGCTCAAAGACCTTAAACCTCATCAGAGTTGACTTAAGGAGGGACTAAACACATACACACACCCAACTAGGTGGAGTAATCTATTTAATCTGGGCAGTAAATGAGACTTACACTCATCAGAATTGGCTCAAGGAGGGAATAATGTACACACTCAAATGGGTGGCGATAATCTCCTCTAACCCTACAGGAAAATAGGAGAGGAAGGGGATAAAGAGAGAGGGGCACTGGGCAGCTAGGTGGCGCAGTGGATAGAGTACTGGCCCCTGGATTCAGGAGTACCTGAGTTCAAATCCGGCCTCAGACACTTAACACTTACTAGCTGTGTGACCCTGGGCAAGTCACTTAACCCCAATTGCCTTACGGAAAAAAAAAAACCAAAAAAAAAAAAAAAAGAGAGAGAGGGGCAAAAGAAGGGAGGGCAGAGTGGGGGAGTCTACAGACAGAAGCAAATCCCTTTTTTTTTTGTTTTTGGGGTAATTGTATCAGGAGCTCTGTGCGTTTAATGTCTTTCCTCTGCCATCTTCCTGGGGCTGCCTGCTCAAACACTTTTAAGTTTAATTTGTATTATTAACACTTTCTTAAGTCTGGACAGTCAACAAAACAATAAATGAAGCCCAGATTTGTAGTAATTGTCATTTCTGAGGTGTAAATTCTCACCCTGAAAATTTAACAATTGGTTGGCTCTAATTCACCCCTGATTGTTATCTTATGTCAAACCACATCTTTGGTGAGCCTTCCCTCCCCATGGAGTCTATATGGTCACTGCAGATTTACCTGGGGACTAAGCCCACTAGACCCTAAACAGGTAAAAGAACTGGAGTTCTGATAGTTATCTTCCTGTCCTTTGGACCTGTGTGGACCACATGACCTGCTACATGTGAAGAGCAAGGTCTAAGTTGACTCTCTAGAATCATAGCTTTATGCCTTCCTGCTCCATAGTTTGAGTTTCTGTCTCTCAGCTTAAAATAGAGATTCTTAGATTGGTCCAGGATCTCCTTTGCTTGGTTTAGGAATCCCTGCATTGCTTTGCTGCCATTTTGGCTCTGCCACACCCATTCCTGTCCTGTGGACTCTTCCTCCTCTACAGAGAAGTGTTAGAGTACTTATAGATATAGGGCCCTTATGCATCTGAGCTAGTTAACACATTTTTAGCTTTGTTTTCTCTCTCCAGCTTTACACCTGGACCACAAAAGGTCCTTCAGGCACTGAAAATGTGTCAGACTTGTGTTGTTAGTCCCCAGACCTCACTCCTCAATGAGATACAGCAACTAAATTCCATTTACCTCAGAGATCAGGCAGGAGGATCTGCTTCATGATGAAGCAATATTGCTTTAATGGAGCTATAATTAGAAATTCTTTCATCTGGAATCAGGAAGTAATTATTAAAAGCACAAGACAGTCTAACTGTGCTACAGTTGCACTAGGAAAGAGATTGGTATATCTTTCAGAGAGTCTAATGTCCCTGAGTGGGTTGAGGGATGGGTGTTAGCTTCAGGAACAGAAAACTATGATAAAGAGGCATTAGGGGATTGGATCAGAGAAGAAGTAGAGTTATAATAAATGACGCAGGCCAGTAGAGGACTAAAAGATGTGGGAACGATAGTTTCCAGACCACTAGAGAGCAGGAGCACCCCTAAGGAGATGTTGGTCCCCCAAAGCTAAGGTTCGTTCTGGTGGCTAGACTCTAATTATGGTTTTGCATTCCATATTTCCCTAGTTACATCATCACTTTCCTTTTCAATCCAACTTCTAGCTGTACAATTTGATATTCCTAAAGCACAAGTCTGACTGTCACTCTTCTGCTCAAGAAATGCCTGTGGTTCTCTATTACCTCTAGGATAAAATATAAGACCCTTTGGCATTTGAAGCCCATTTGCAATCTAGCTCCAGTCTATTTTATTACGTATTATTTCAGTCATGTCCACCTTTGTGACCCTGTATGGGGTTTTCTTGTCAAAGGTACCAGAATGGTTTACCATTTCCTTTTCCAATGAACTAAGAGAAACAGAAGTTAAGTGACTTGCCCAGGGTCATATAGCTAGTGCATGTCTGAAGCTGGATTTAAATTCAGGTTTTGTATCTTGTTCTGGTCCCTTTGACCATCCCCACCTTCTAGTCAGTATATTAAGTTCATAAGTAGCCAATATAAGGGAGCAATAGCAGGAAATAAGATTGTAAGGAGGAGCCTGAGACTTACAAACAGTCCCAAAGATCAGAGGAACATTATTTACAAATTGCATTATATGTTAACCAAAATTCACACTCTGGTAATATGTGACAAATAAGAAGAACTGATCTAGGTGGTGTTTGTCAAGGTTTTGGTCCTGTGATATGTAAATTCCCGACAAAATCCAGACCTCTACAGCTCTAGACCAACAGAACATCCAACAATTATCAGCAGATAACTCTGAGGTGATGACTTTTGAAGTTTTACCAATAACTCTGAGATGATTTAGGTATGTTAATAACCTAACCCCAAAGTGCCCCAGATAGGGGGTTGGACTATTTCCTCAAAAAACCCTATAAAAGGGGGCAGCTAGGTGGTGCAGTGGATAGAGCACTGGCACCTGGGTTCAGGAGGACCTGAGTCAAATCTGGCCTCAGACACTTGACACTTACTAGCTGTGTGACCCCTGAGTAAGTCACTTAACCCCAATTACCTCACAAAAAACCAAAAACCCCAAGCTCTATAAAAGACTGATTCTTTCAGCAATACAATGGTCTAAGATAGTTCCAAAGGTCTCATGAGGGAAAATGCTCTCTAAATCCAGAAAAAAAAAAAAGAACTATGGAATCTAGATGCAGATTGAACCATACTATCTTTATTATTTTGTTTTTCTTTATCAAGGTTTTTTCCTTTTTGCTCTGATTCTTCTTGCACAGCACGCCTAATGCAGAAATTCTGTTTAATGTGATTGTACATATATAACCTATATTAGATTGCTTGCTGTCTTGGGCAGCAGGAAGGGAAAGGAGGGAGGGAGAAAAATTTGAAACTAGAAATCTTATAAAAACAATTGTTGCAAGCTATCTTTACATGTAGCTGGAAAATAATAAAATCCTTTTAGGGAAAAAAATTCTATAAAAATGGGACCCCAAATTCCTGCCCTCGAAACAATCTTCCATGTCTATTAGGTCCATGCTGCTGAGTGCTCCCAATTCTAATCCATGGTTTCTTTTTTTTTTTTTTTTTGGTGGGGCAATTGGGGTTAAGTGACTTGCCCAGGGTCACACAGCTAATAAGTGTTTAAGTGTCTGAGGCCTGATTTGAACTCAGGTACTCCTGAATCCAGGGCTGGTGCTCTATCCACTGCGCCACCTAGCTGCCCCTAATCCATGGTTTCTTGAGCAATACTCTCTGCCTCTCCCCCTTTCCATCATCTTCCTCACACTGCCTGCCTTCCTTTACCATCCCATTCCCTGTCCCTATACCACTGTCTACCTCTGTGCCACTTTTTTGCTGCTTGTCTCTGCCTTTCTGGGCTTTGGGCCTCCATACTCTCTGTCTTTAATTCAAGTGTGATTGCCTCCCTGTTTCCTGAATGCCGATTGTGATCTTTCCTGGCAAGTACCCAGAGAACCTTGTGTGCCTGCCCCATTTTTCACCAATTAATTGTCAATTCAAGAAGCAAGTTCCTTCAGGAGGGGGACTGTCTTACTTTTATGTTTGTATCCCTAATCTATATAATTAAGTCTATAGAGTCTGGTTCATAGAAGGGTCTAAATTTTTTTGTTGATTAATTTTTGATTTGTAAGTAAAAGAAAATTTTATCCTTATATATCATCATACTTTTTCACTACTAAGGTGAAAAAGCCTGAGTTTTTCATTAAAGTGTAACATCTAATGAAGTATTATAAAATAAGCTTATTTTTAAATAGCATCATTCAAAATCAGCTTTACTAGGATCAGAGATGCAGTTTCTAGCATTTCAGGGGTAAACATTTTGCCACAACTGATACAAAGAGCTAACACTACAATTTGATACTTTACTAAAATACTTAATTAAATTATTAAAATAAATAATATAAATAAATAACATAATAAATGATTTAATAATATAATATACATATCATAATAAACAATAATATACAATAAAATAAAAACAAAAAGAGCCAAGTTACTTTGTCACAGGTCTCTCATTGCCCTTGAGTGAGAGACCTGAGGCAAATTATTAGGGACACTCTCAGGACTTCTCACTAGCTGGATTTTTTTTCTTTTCCCTCTTTTCTCATCTTTTCCTACTTTTTCATTCCTTTTTCTCTTTCACTGCAGACATTCAAACTCTACTGCAGAGAGTGCAACTCTGATGGTCCAGCCATGTTGTCCGCATGCCAAACATGTTTCCTTTATGTATTCCCATGTTAAGTTGTTCAGGGAGCCTCTATTGCGGCTGTTGTATCTAGCTGGATACTAGTTGCATTCTAAACCCATTGCCTTGTCTCCATGAGACCCTAGGAGCATTACATGGATCAAATATACTACTCTGGGTATACGGGTGTCATCACCTTGGCCCTCACCCATCTAATCTCACATCTCCTTATACACCCATCTCCACCCAGTTTGCTTAAGTCAGACAAATTTGTGAGATTTATTCCTAGTACCATAATCTTCCTCCCACTCTGTCAGAGACCTTTACTATAAGTAATAATCTACTCTTTGTCACTGAGGGCGGTTTTTATCAACGCCCTTTGTTTTTTATCCTACAATCATTTCTGGATAAACACCTCCATTGACACCCTTTCCTTTATTTCCACAATCATTTCTGGATAAACACCTTTCCCCTGCTCAGCCAATTAAATCCTTTCTTATAACAAAGAAAAATAGATAAGCAAAAAACCACTGATACAGTGACCTCATCTGACAATGAATGTCATATACTACCTAATTCATTAAATCTCACTAAACCCTCTTCTCCTTGATATTTTTTTTTTCTAGTTTTTTGGGAAATCATTCTCTCTTGGTTCTCTTCTTACCTATTAGAGTTTCATGATGGCATGTTTGGACGGGTTCTGAATAATGGACTATGCTCTTGTGCTTTCTTAGTCACAGTGGAATGAAGCAGGGCTGTGTGCTTGCTCCCATGCTTTTCAGCATGATGTTTTCAGTGATATTGTTGGATGCCTTCAAAAGAGGACTAAAGCAGCATCAAGGTCAGCCACTGTGCTGATGGGGTAAAAAGCTAGAGTGATTTGGGTTTAAAGGCATAGTCAAGTAGCTCTATTTGAATCACAATAGGCTTTTCAAAGCCTGATTTTTCAGAGCTATATTTCAAGAACTAGTAAATGGAAACTATGATTGTCCCAGCATTTTTGAAGAAGAAAAATAAGATAAATAAAGGGGAAAAAAACTCTAGCCTCCAAATTCTAAGATACCTTGTAAAGTATAAGAGATCAAAAATTATATTGCTTTGGACAGAGCACCCAAATGTCAGGGTACTGACTCCCCACATGGACAGAGGGAACAGAAGGAGAAAGACAAAGAAGAGGAGGAGAAAAAAGAGAAGGGAAAAGGTGAAAGAAATAGCAGCATTGCCAAACTAGAACTGACTGCTTGGATCCCTAAGGATCAGAACTACTACCCACGATTGTTATTCATCTTTGGTTCCTGAAAGAGGACCAATAGCACCATGAGGATGATGTCAGTCTGACTTTTGAGAGAATTGGATGTGAGTTAGAGCTGTGCAAAGCCATTACCCTCACTCTGTCTTCCAGAGTCATAGGAGTCCAGTGACAAGAAAAAAAGTCAAGACAACTAGCAGACAAGCCAAGATGGTTATTATCTAACTTGAAAAGGCTATAAACCAAGACTAAACCAAGAGAGAGAGTTGGTGCATCACCTTTTGTTTGAAGATGATTATTCATTTAATGTAGTTTCTGAGGCTGAGATGAAATAGAGTGTGGATTGATTTTCTGCTGCTTGTGCTAATTTTGGCCTGACACTCAACATCAAGAAAACAGGTTCTGGGGCAGCTAGATTGGTGCAGTGAATAGAGCACTGGCCCTGGAGTCAGGAGTACTGAGTTCAGATCTGGCCTCAGACACTTAACACTTACTAGCTGTGTGACCCTGGGCAAGTCACTTAACCCCAACTGCCTCACTAAAAAAAAAGAAAACAGGTTCCACATCAGCCAGCCACCGCACTATCCATATGTGGAACCATTAGTCAAAGCAAATGGAGAAATAGTGAATGCTATGGATGAGTTCACTTACCTTGCAGTATGTTTTCCCAGGAGTGTACACATAGATCATGAGGTTGATACATGCATTGCCAAACTAGCTCAATGTTTGATGGCTCAAGGAAGTTATGGGAGAAGAGATATTAGACTGCCTACCAAACTGAAGGTCTACAGAGGCATTGTGCTGACCCCCTTGTTGTATACCTATACCAATGTCATGTCAGGAAATTAAATTGCTTCCATTTGAACTTGTCTTAGGAAGATTCTGAAAACCACCTGGCAAGATAAGATATCAGACACTGACATCCTTTCTTGAGCTGAACTGCCAAGCATTCAAACTCTACTGCAGAGAATGCAACTCTGATGGTCTGGTCAAAATGCCAAACATACATTTACCTAAAAGATTATTTTGTCAAGAATTCACACAAGATAAAAGCTCACACAGAGGTCAGAAGAAATGATTCAAGGACACTCTTTTTTTTTTTTTTTTTTTGCGGGGCAACGGGGGTTAAGTGACTTGCCAGGGTCACACAGCTAGTTAAGTGTCAAGTGTCTGAGGCCGGATTTGAACTCAGGCAGTTCTGAATCCAGGGCCAGTGCTTTATCCACTGCGCCACCTAGCCGCCCCCAAGGACACTCTTAAAGTCTCTCTGAGGACTTTGGAATCAATTGTGAGATATGGGAGACACTGGCCCAGAATGGTATGCCCACATCAGCGGAGGTGCTGTGCAAAGCAGAATTGCAGTAGCTCAAAAGAAACATGAGATATACACATTTAGAAACATCTCCACTCCAAATGTTCATATGGACTATTTGTGCCTGAACTGTGGTAAAAGCTTCTGAGCTCATATTGGTCTGATCAGCCACACTCAGACATACTATACCTTGACCCCAACATAATGATGTCTTTTTGGTCCTTTTTGAAAACTAAAGACAACAACCAACTAACCAAACTATCAGATTGCTCCTTCTCTCTCACCTTTGCTGAATTTTTACTGAAGTCCTGCCACTAACAGTGGAAATAATACAGGACTCTGTCCCGGGCCCTTTTCTCTCCTTTGTCTATACTATTTCACTTGGTAATCCCATCAGCTCCAATGGATTCAATTATAATCTCTTTGCTGATAACTCTCAGATCTATTCATCCAGCCCAAATCTCTCTTCTGACCTCTAGTCTTACATCTCAACTGCCCACTAGATATCTTGAACTGGATGTCCTGTAGACATCTTAAACTCAACATGTCCATAACAGAACTCGTTAACTTTCCCTCCAAACTCTCCCCTCTTCCTGGCTTCCCTATTACTGTAGAAGGCAACACTGTCTTCCCAGGTACCCAGGCTCAAAACTTTGGTATTATACTTTACTCCTCACTCTCTCTCACCCCCTACATCCAATCTGTTGCCAAGACCTATTGATTTGACCTCTTGCATATTCCCCTGTGTCTCCTTTGATGCTGCCACCAACTCAGTACAAGCTCTTTTCACCTCACACTTTCACTATTGCAATAACCCACTGGTTGGTTGTCCTGTCACAAGTTTCTCTCCAATCTGATCCATTTTCCAGTCATTTGTCAAAGTGATCTTCCTAAAGTACAGCTCTGACTATGTCCATCCCTACCCCCAATAAATTCCAGAGGTTCCTTATCACCTCCAGGATCAAATATAAAATCCTCAGTTCATAGCCCTTCATAACCTCCCCTCCCCTGTCCAGTCTTCCTTCCCCCAGTCCCAAACTCTGTGATCCAGTGACACTTACTTTCTTGTCACTCCTCAAACAAGATAGTCCATCTCCCTACTCCAGGCATTTTAGTGGGTATGCTTTCCCTCTTCATCCTTGACTCTTGGCTTCCTTCAAGTCCCAGCTAAAATTCTGCCTTCTTTGGGAAGCTGTTTCCTATCCCCCTTAATGCTAGTGCTTCCCCTCTGTTGATTATCTCCAATTTATCTTGCATGTATCTTGTTTGCACATATTTTTGTATGGGGAGACCTCTTATTAGATAATTAGCTCAAGAGCAAGGATTTTTCTATAAGCACTTAGTGCAGTGTCTAGCATATAAAAGGTGTGTCATAAATGCTAATTGTCTAACTGACCCTTTGCATCCTTTTTCCATTTATGGTCAAGACACTGATTCTCCTGGAAAAAATCTCTCAGTCTTCTGAAACTAGTATTTCCTATAGATGCTTACAGGGACATTACTTCCTAGGAGATCAGCACTTTGATCTCAGGTAGTATTACTATTCTTTGGTCTTTTAATAATACTAGGTCTTTTATTCTTTTTTTTTTTAAGTGAGGCACACAGGGTCATACAGCTAGTAAGTGTTAAGTGTCTGAAGCCGGATTTGAATCTTTTAGTCTTTCTAGGCCCATGTTCATCAAACAAGTAATTATTAAGCAGTTACTATGTGCAAAGTGTTGGGGGTACAAAACAAAAAACAGTACTTGCCTTGAAAGAGCTTACATTCTTTTTTTTTTTTTAATTTTATTTAAAAAATTTTTTTTTTTTTAGTGAGGCAATTGGGGTTAAGTGACTTGCCCAGGGTCACACAGCTAGTAAAGTGTTAAGTGTCTGAGGCCAGATTTGAACTCAGGTACTCCTGACTCCAGGGCTGGTGCTCTATCCACTGAGACACCTAGCTGCCCCCAAGAGCTTACATTCTAATGGAAGAGACAAGATGTATATAAATTGGTATATACCAGGTAAATGGAAGGTGATTTTAGTGGGGAAGGCACAAATGGATGGGAAGACCAAGGAAGGCTTCTTGTGGAAGGTGGTGTTTGATCTGAATCTTGAAAGAAAACATGAATTATGAGAGGAGGGAATAAGGAGGGAGAGAGTTCCAGGCATGGGGACAGCCAGTGAAAAGGCATTGGAGATGGGGCATGGATTATCCAGTATGAAGGATAATGAGTAGGGCAATATAGCTTGACTGGAGTATATAGAAGGGAATAAAATTTAAGAAGACTGGAAAGATAGGAAAAGGTCATGATGTGAAGTGTTTTAAATGTCAAACAGAGAGTTTATATTTGATCCTAAAGCTACTATGGAATTGCTGTAGTTTATTGAGTAGGGAGTGATGTGATCAGACCTGATCATTAAGAAAATCACTGTGGCTGCTGTATGGAGCATTGATTGTAGTGAGAAGAGACTTACAAACTCAAATATGGATTCACCAACTCTACTTAGTCAGGGCTACTCAACAGAAAGTCTAGTAAGTCCTGTGGATTTCCCTATGCAGTATTTTGTTTGTTTTGTGTGTGTGTGTGTTTTTTTTGTGAGGTAATTGGGGTTAAGTGACTTGCCCAGGCTCACACAGCTAGTGTCAAGTGTCTGAGGCAGGATTTGAACTCAGGTCCTTCTGAATCCAGGGCCAGTGCTTTATCCACTGCGCCACCTAGCTGCCCCTCCTATGCAGTATTTTAACAGAGGATATCTCTAGAGATGCTTGAGCTATTATACCCTTACAAAAAATAGCGCCAAGGCAACATACAAGTTCCATTACTTGGGATGGAACGCTCCTTTCAAAGTCTTAGGAACTAACTCTCAACTTGTTAGTTCAAGGTGGAGGGCAGATGATGGATCCCTAAGCCATAGTAGAGGTAAATATTTGATCTTCCTCCTTTAGAAAATAAGCATCTTGAGGGCAGGGACTATTTTTTTTTTATGCTTCTCATCTTATCCCCAGAATTTAGTCAGGTACCTAGTATACATTAAAATGTTTAATAAATGCTTTATATAACCTAATGTACTCTATCCAGCTGGAACAACTGCTGTTGGTTGATTCTGCCAAATTGCTTTTTTTTTTTCCAAGATAAGTTTACATGTTCCAAGACCAAGACCATGTTTTCCAAAGACTAAGACAAGCCTAACTGCCCTGTGCTTTGAACTTCAGGGAGGATGAAGATTAGTGAAGGGGATTATCATTCATCTCTATATCGTCTTTGAGTTTGTAATATCATAGCTCCAGATTTGGATAACTGAAACTTCAGAAGCCATCCAATCCAACCCTTTCATTTTAAAATGAGGAAACTGAGGCCCGGAGGAATGAAGTGACTTGTCAGACACCACAAAGGTAGTGAGAAGAGGCAGCTCTTTTAACCCACATCCTCTGATTTGAAATGCTGTGCGCTCAATGCTCTGTGCATGGCACCATTCTGACTCTATGATGGCACTTTTTGATTTTAAGTCCTTACAGAAATTGAAATAATGATAAAAGTGTAGGATTTAGACTAGGAAGGCATCATAGATGTTATAGTCTAACTTCTTTTTTTTGGCAGGGCAATGAGGGTTAGGTGACTTGCCCAGGGTCAGACATCTAGTGTCAAGTGTCTGAGGTTGAATTTTAACTCAGGTCCTCCTGAATCCTGGGCTGGTGCTTTATACACTGTGCCACCTAGCTGCCCCTTCGGCACCTTATTTTTAAAAAAGGAAATTGAACCAAGAGAGTATAAGCGACTTACGAAAGGTCATACTCAGCAAGTAACCCAATTAGGATTTGAACTCAAATTTTACTTCAATTCCTGCATTCTGATTCAATCCAACAACTATTTACTGAGTGCCTATTTTTATTATTACCTATCATTTATTTATTTCATTGTTTTATATTTTATTTTTAAAATTTTAATAAACATTTTTTATTGAAAGTTTTGAGTTCCAAATTCTATCCCTCCTTTCCTTCCTTCCTTTCTCCCCACCCCCCAAGGTTGTAAGCAATCAGATATAGGTTATACAAATGCAGTTGTGTAAAACATTACCATATTAGTTATTTTGTATAGAAAAAAATAAATTAAAAAATGAAAGAAATAAAGTGAAAAATAACATGCTTCAGTCTGTGTTCCATCAACATCAGTTCTTTCTCTGGAGGTGGATAGTATGCTTCATCATTAGTCCTTTGGGATTGTCTTGGTTCCTTGTATTGGGAGCATAGTTAAGTCATTCATAGTTCTTCATTAAACAATATTGTTATCACTGTGCACATCTTTCTCCTGGTTCTGCTCACTTCACTATACATTAATTCACATAAGTCTTTCTGAATTGCCCTTTTGTTTGTTTGTTTGTTTCTGGTCTTTCTAAGGAGGCAGCCTATCTGGGTACGGTGGGGAAGGGGGAGGCATTCAGAAATGCAAATATTGTAAAAAAAAAAAGAAAGAAAGAAAGAAAAGAAACAAAATCCAAAAGATAGAAATTTGTAAAAAGACTTTTAGAAAAAGAAATGGTTCAAGCAGTACAAGGATATGGGAAATGGAGGAATAATGATTGGTCTGTCCCTTTTTGAAAATTTCCAGTAACCACAACAGTTCATACTAGGTCAGCCAGATATATAATTAATGGTTCAAAAAAATATATTGACCCAGATGTAATATCTGTGCATCAATCAATCAATAAGTATTTATTAATCACACACTATGTGTCAGGCATTGTATTAGGATACAAATATAAAGAATGAAGCTATCTCTACTTGAAAGTTTATATTCCCAAAGTTGTCAGAAATACAGGATGACATGCTCTGCCTGAAACACCTCAGAATAGTAATACTGGGAGACAAGTACGACTAATAAACTTTTCTTCTGTTCCTCATCGTCCAGGACATCTTAATGCTTTGAGGAATTAAAAGAAACAGAAACAGACTAATGGTATGTACGCTCCTCAATTGTCACCTATCCTTTTGTTGGCAGAGTATCCTGGAGTAGTTCTAGTGGTTAATGTGTTCCTAGAAAGTAACATTTGTTTACTAGTGAATTACTGTGCCTGTGGGCTTCTTTGGTGGGTAAACATACTTTACCTTTTTCTGGTTTCTCCAGGCTATATGAATATACCCCGTTCACTTGAGGAATGGGAAAGTGACTAGGAAAACTGTGGGAACTGTGGGATTTTAGTGAACCACACTGACTCCTTCTTATAATTCAATTCTGGATCTAGCTCCATTCCCTTTCTATTATAGGTCTGGTCCAGTTTCTGTCTTGGGAGAAAATTTTATTGCATTCTTTGAACCTAGCCCTGTGTGTCTGGGAAACTGGACCACCTTTACCTGTAGCTTAGAGACCCTTAACTGACAATTTAGGTTATGCTGACCAGAAATCCAGTCAGACCCAAAGATTGATGCAAGGAGTTTTCTCACAATTATATGTATTAACTATTGTGCTGTAAGAAATTATGAGCAGGAGGAGTTCAGAGAAACCTGGAGGGTCTTGCGTGAGCTGATGATGAGTGAGATGAGCAGAACCAGAAGAACATTGTACACAGTATCATCAACACTGAGTGTTGATCTACTGTGATGGACTATATTCTTCTCACCAATGCAATGGTACAGAAGAGTTCCAGGGAACTCATGATAAAAGAGGATCTCCAAATCCAAGAAAAAAAAAAAGAACTGTGGAGTATAGATGCTGAATGAACCATACTATTTCTTTTGTTTTTGGTGCTGTCATTTTTTTCTATTTTGAGGTTTTTCATCATTGCTCTGATTTTTTCTCTTATAACAGGACTAATGCAGAAATAGGATTAATGTTATTATGTGTGTGTATATATGTATATATATATATAACCTATATCAGATTACCTGCTGTCTAGGGGAGGGGGAGGGAGGGGAGGGAGGGAGAAAAATCTGAAATTGTAAAGCTTGTATAAACAAAAGTTGAGAACTATTTTTACATGTAATGGAAAAAAATAAAATACTTTATTAATTAAAAAAACAATTATATGTATTAAGTAACCTATATGTTTTATCTGAAAACTGTCTCTCTAATGGAAAATCAATTACTATTTCCCTGTTCATTTCATTGAACAGAGAAATTTGTGGGAGGGTGGGACACCTCTTTTTCTGATTCCAAGGAATTACACCTGTTTGCTCTCCTTTTCCCAACTTCCAATTTGGAAAGCCCCTAATCTTTATTCCAATTAGAAATCAGATGACCTAATCTTGTACCCTGGTTTATGTACTGTTAACTTTTTTTGTGTGTGTGAGGCAATTGGGGTTAAGTGACTTGCCCAGCATCACACAGCTAGTAAGTGTTAAGTGTCTGAGGCTAGATTTGAACTCAGGTCCTCCTGAATCCAGGGCTGGTACTCTATCCACTGTGCCACCTAGTTGCCCCAACTATTTTCTTTTAATGCATAAAATTTTCTCTCCACCTGTCTTCCAGTCTAGTGCCAAGCTGATGGGGGCCTGGTCTTGATTTCTTATGCTATTGACACATTTTGCTTGATAAATTGATATGCTAAGAAGCTTGAACTTTTGTTTCCTCAGTTATTTCAGATTTCACCTGTCACAAATTGTTGGCCTTGTTTTCTCCCACCTCAGTGGTAGTTAAGACCACGGAATACAATAGCACCCATATGAACATTTCATCTGCTATCTTTTTTACTGTTGGGATAGACTTTAGGCACCACTAGACTGTACCATGGTAAAGATACTTTAGGAGTCAAAGAATATCTCTACTTTATTTCAGAGAGGGTAAAGTATTTTTCTAATATTGAGGAAGTCCTCCATTCCTGAGAAGCATATACTCGTATTCTTTAAAGGACTGTTTTGGAGGGGCAGCTAGGTGGAGCAGTGGATAAAGCAGTGGCCCTGGGTTCAAATCTCGCCTCGGACACTTGATGCTAGCTGTGTGACCCTGAGCAAGCCACTTAACCTTCACCCCCCCCCCCCAAAAAGGACTATTTTGGAATGTGCCAAGCATCATGCTAAAGGCTGGGGAAACAAATATAAAAGCAAGAGAGTTTCTGCTTCTAAGAAGCTTACATTCTAACTGGGGGAGATAATACATATAAGGGAGTGGTAACGAGAAAGAGTATTTTTTTAAACATAAAAGTATTTTATTATTTTCTACTTACATGTAGAGATAGTTCTCAATATTTGTTTTTGTAAAATTTCTAGTTCCAAAGTTTTCTCCCTCCCTTCTCTCCCCCCTCCCCAAGACAGCAAGCAATCTGATATAGGTTATATATGTATAATCGCATTAAACATATTTCTGCATTAATTGTGTTTTGAAAGAAGAAGCAGAACAAAAGGGGAAAACCTCAAAAAACACAAAGAAAACAAAAACAAGAAGTAGAAACAGTATGGTTCCATCTGCATCCAGATTCCACAGTTCCTTTTTCTGGATGTGGAGAGCACTTTCTTTCTTTTTTTTTTTTAAATTAATAAAGTATTTTTTTCCCATTACATGTAAAGATAGTTCTCAACCTTTGTTTATACAAGCTTTACAATTTCAGATTTTTCTCCCTCCCTCCCCTCCCTCTCCCCTCCCCTAGACAGCAGGTAATCTGATATAGGTTATATATATACACACACACACACACACACACACACACACACACACACACACATAATAACATTAATCCTATTTCTGCATTAGTCATGTTATAAGAGAAAAAAATCAGAGCTATGATGGAAAACCTCAAAATAGAAAAAAACAACAGCATCAAAAACAAAAGAAATAGTATGGTTCATTCAGCATCTATACTCCGCAGTTCTTTTTTTTTTCTTCTGGATTTGGAGATCCTCTTCCATCACGAGTTCCCTGGAACTCTTCTGTGCCATTGCATTGGTGAGAAGAAAATAGTCCATCACAGTAGATCAACACTCAATGTTGATGTTACTGTGTACAATGTTCTTCTAGTTCTGCTCATCTCACTCATCATCAGCCCACACAAGACCTTCCAGGTTTCTCTGAACTCCTCCTGCTCATCGTTTCTTATAGCACAATAGTATTCCATTGTATTCATATACCACAACTTGTCCAGCCATTCCCCAATTGATGGGCACCCCCTCAACTTCCAATTCTTTGCCACCACATAAAGAGCAGCTATAAATATTTTTGTACATGTGGGTACATGATCTCTTTGGGAAAAAGACCCAAAAGTGGTTTTGCTGGGTCAAAGGGTATGCACAGCTTTATCGCCCTTTGGGCGTAATTCCAAATTGCTTGGAGAGCACTTTCTATCATGAGTACCTTGGAATTATCTTGGACCATTGTATTGCTGAGAAGAGCCAAGTCAATTACAGTTGATCATCACCCAATGTTGTTGACACTGTGTACAATGTTCTTCTGGTTCTGCTCATCTCACTCAGCATCAGTTTATGTAAGTCCTTCCAGGTTTCTCTGAAATCCATCTGCTCATCATTTCTTACAGCACAATAGTATTCCATTATGTTCATATGCCACAGCTTGTTTAGCCACTCCCCAGTTGATGGTCATCCCCATAATTTACAATTCTTTGCCACAACAAAAAGAGCAGATATAAAGAAATATTTTTGTGCATGTGTGTCCTTTTCCCTTTTCCATGATCTCTTTGGGATAAAAACCTAATAGTGGTATTGCTGGCTCAAAGGGTATGCACAGTTTTATAGCCCTTTGGGCATAGTTCCAAATTGTTCTCCAAAAGGGTTGGATCAGTTCACAGCTCCACCAACAATGCATTAGTGTTCCAATCTTTCCACAGCTTCTCCAACATTTATTATTTTCCTTTTTTGTCATATTAGCCAATCTGATAGGTATGAGGTGGTACCACAGAGTTGTTTTAATTTACATTTTGGAAGAATATTTTTTGTTTGAAAACAAGAGCCATAGATTAGCACACCCTTTCCAGGAACAATGACAGAGCTGATTTAATTATTGTACCAGAACCATAAAACTTTTCCTTTACCTCCCATTCCAACACCAGGGAGAGAAGTAGCGTAGTAGTTAGTGAGGAGGCGATGGGATAAAAGTGTATCTTAAAGGTCTTGGTGAGAAGAGCCACATATGTCTTTATCAGAGACTAGAATAAAGGAGGAAGTAGGGTGACATCTGAATATGTGAACTGAAGAAAAGGGAAGAAAAGGGAGCTTGAAATGAATGGCTACAATTGTCTCAGCAAAGTATGAGTTAATGACCTCACTCAAAAAGGTGGAGGAAAGAGGTGCTGAAGGAGGCTTGAAAAAGATAGGAGAAGGTTTAGAGTAACTACTGTGATGAGTGGAATAGAAAATCAATTAGGGAAGAATAGGATTGCCTCCCTATAGTGAAGTCCCAATTAGGATTAGCTAATATAAATTTATAGTGGACCCAGTCAAAATAGATGCATGACTTTCTTTACATGGGAGTAGGAATGGAGCAGGCAGATGGCAGCAACAATTCAGCGTTGGGGTTTGGCAAAGTGTGAGCATAAGTAGGATAAGGGAGTAAGGGATGGAGAGAGTAGACTCTCCAGCTCTTCTGTTTCTGTGGTCTTCCCTATTCTATCTTCAGAGAATGAGGAGCTCCTAGCCTTCTTAGTCACTTTAATCCCTTAGTAGACTTTGATCTTTCCCTGAAGAGGATAGACTCCTATGTTCATCCTTTAAGTTCTTGGGTTTCCTCCTTAGTCTGTTGTTTTCCTTCCCCTTCTTATATCTTCTCTCAAAGTAGAGATAGTGTTCCTTAGTAAATAGATAATTACTTACTTACTAGCTGCCTAGTGCTATACCCATTATCCCTTTTTGCTCTATGCCCAAAGTGACACTTAACTATATATTTCGTGCTAGGTTTTCTGCCTCTGGTTCTCCAGTCAGGGAACTATTTCTTAAAGAGCTCTCTAATGCTTGGGTGGCAGGATATACTCTTGTCCAAGGTACCCTTGGCAACCTTGGAATTACTGCCTATACATCTCATTGTTTTTTTAGCATGGGACTTAATTTTAGTATACTCTCCTTGATGATGCCTCAGCATAATTCCTATCCCATGTCAGTAAGAGAAAGGGCTACCAGGTGTACAGTGGATAGAGTCCTGGGCCTAGAGTCAGGAAGACCTGAGTTCAGTTTGTCCTCAGACTCTTATTAGCTTTTTGACCCTGGGAAAGTCTGTCTACCTAAGTTTCCTCAACTGTAAAATGGGGATAACCACCTACCTCCCAGTGTTATTGTGAAGATAAAACGAGTACTTAGCACAGTGCATAGCACACAGTAAGTGCTTAATAAAAACTTTTTTTCAGGGGCAGCTGGGTGGTGCAGTGGATAAAGTACTGGCCCTGGATTCAGGAGGACCTGAGTTCAAATCCTGCCTCAGACACTTGACACTTACTAGCTGTGTGACCCTGGGCAAGTCATTTTACCCTCATTGCCCACCCCCCAAGACTTAAAAAAAGAGAGAGGTTTTGAGTAACCACTGTGGTGAATGGAACTCAGAAACTGAGGTTTCACCAGCTAGTGAGAGTGAAACTCATCATAGCCCTGGAATAGGAAGGTTTGCACTAAGATGTCATACAGAACAACAAAGAGAATTTTGAGCAGGATGAGATGGGGTGGGATGGGGGGAAGGGATTTACAACCCAGCCTCCTGCCTTAAGCAATTAAGCTAAATTCATCAGGTATTTATTAAGCACCCACCATATGCATCCTGTGTATATTTTACTTTATATGTATTAATTTGCATGTTGTCTCTTCCATTAGATTGTAAGCTCCTTGAGGGCAGGGACTGTCTTTGACTCTTTTTGTATCCTCAGTACTTAACACAATGCCTGTCACATAGTGCTTAATAAATGTTTATTAAATGAACAAACGAATGGACACATGTCATACAAAGACAAAGAAGACATAGTGTCTGCCCTTAAAGAGATTACACTTATGGTAATATATTCATATATATTGTAACGATTGGAATGATGCCACCTGCTGGAGACTTACTGTAGAAGAGTTCCGCCCATGAAGCGAAGGTCTTTGAAGGCAAGACCAGGAGTCTTTTCTTTGGCGTCAGGAAGTGACATAGGCTAGTGGGAGGAGGAAGGAAGAGACTGGGGCTCGGTCTCACTCTCTTTCCTGAGGATGCTGGTGGAGAGGGGAGCTAGAAATGCGTTCTCCCTTTAATAGATAGGAATCTAGGCCTTTCTCTCTCTCTTTACCAAATTCTTATTCTCCTTAATAAATGCTTAAAAGTCTAACTCTTGCTAAAGCTTATAATTTATTGGTGACCACTCATTAGATATTTTAGACAGTTTAGCTAGAATTTTAGCCCTTAACAATATGTTAAATGAGCATGGAAAAATGCGATTACTATAGTGGAATGAAATGTCCTTGTTGTAGAGGCAGTAAAAAATGACAGTCTTGACTCTGCCATTGTTATATAAAACCTACTAAAACAATTTCATAAATATATGTCAAAATGTGATGAAGAGGGGCAGCTAGGTGGCTCAGTGAATAGAGCACTGGCCCTGGAGTCAGGAGTACCTGAGTTCAAATCCAGCCTCAGACACTTAACACTTACTAGCTGTGTGACCCTGGGCAAGTCACTTAATCTCAATTGCCTCGCTAAAAAATAAAAAAATAAAAAATGTGATGAAGGCTGGGGGAAAATATCTTAAGTCAAGAGTTTGGAATGGACAAGTAGACCCAATCTCCTTGGGCAACCAGATTGGATCATGATCCTGTGGAAATTTATTTTGATTTGGAGACCCTACCTTTAGAATGAGATTAGAAAGCCTTAGGCCCTCAGGGTCTCTTCTGTGTGGGAGGGGCTGGTGCCCCTCCCCCTTGCTTCTGCTGAGCTGGAAAGCCCTGTGGGCTATACAAGACAGGTCAGATAGCTGAGGGAAAAAAGCCCCCAGCTCCCTCTGACCTGAGCGGAGCTATCTGAAAGATCCCGGATAGCCTGTGCTGAGGCCCGTGAGGCTGGAGCGCACCGCCCCCCCCCACCAGCCGCAGCCCTGGCTGGCAGATTAGCTTGGTCTGTGGGGGCACAGGAAGCCCCGAGATTTGAGTGGAGAGAAAAAAAAAAAGGTATATATAGACCAGGGAGTTAGACAGCAAGGGGCTTTCTGACAAGGTACGGGTGCTGACAGGAGGACTGGAGGCTGGCGGACAAGACTCAGAGTTTTCTGACTGACAAGGCGGAGAAGAGGTCAAGTGGCAGCTGACGAGATTAGAAAGGTTGGAGCGTGGCAGACTAGAGACGGGGCTACAAGGACGCAGGAGAAGACGAGAAGGACTAGGAATAGGGAAAAGAGAGACCGAAGGGTAGATTGATGGAGCAGACAGACAGAAGGTCAGTGAGAGAGAAACACAGGGGTTCAGCAGTGGCAATAAGGAGAGGAAAGTTAGAAGTGAAGGGATTTACAAAGTGAAAGGGACTTGGAGTTAGAATAAAAGTGAAAGTACCCTGAGGCAAGAGGCAGCTAAGGCCCTATTGTATTCAAGAAGTTCCAAAGAGATGCAGTGGAAAAAGAAGTGCCACAATGCAGTCAGGTTGTACATTTTATTTCCCTGTATTCTTAATTTAAATAGTATCTCATAAATAAACTCTGCTTTGATTATTTAGTTAAGAGGCTTCTTAATATTTTGCTTATCAATTTGGGAGTGGAGCAGTGTGGTGGAACTTTATAAACGGCCCATATTAAATTAACAGCAGTCAGATAGCAAAACAGTCAACAGTCCCAGAATTAGTAACCCAATCAAATTAGTCCCCCCAAATTAGCCATAGTCATTTAAAATATTCTTACAATCCTATGTGGAACAATGTTCTTGATCCAACTTTCACATGTAAATTTCTATATGTTTGTCTCTACAAGTACTTTTCTTTCTACCCCATCTTAGTATAGAAACAAAACCTCTCATGAGAGTATTGGTGCAATTGAGGGTGAAGAAAAATTTAAAATCTGGGCAGTGAAGTAAAGATTGTGGTAGAAATCCACTTAATAACAAACAACAAACCAGCCCTTTTTGGATATTTGGCTTGCCCTAGAGTCTCATGGCAAGACAATCCCATGTTTGAACCCTCTAAACTCCTTCTCTGACCCAACTTTAGTTTATAATCCCCTAGGAGGTACCCACCTCCCAAGTTCTAATAGATTTGGTGGATACTAAGAAACTTGGTCCCCAGTTTCCCAATAACCATATGAAAATCTTTAAAAACTAAGCAGATAAACCATAGTTCAATATACTTTTTAAAAAAGCAAAATAAAAATGTGCTTTGTTTTTCATGACATTATTCAAGAAAAATAAAGCTAAAGGGGAAAATGAACTCTTTTCCCAAAATACTACCGTATTAGAGATTCAAAAAAGACAGATTTCTGTGGATGGTACAGTAGAAAGAGTGATGGATTTGTAGTCATAGAATCTGGGTTCAAATCATGGCTCTGCTCTTGTTGCCTTTGTGATTTTGGTCAAGGATTAATTAATCTCTCTGGGACTATTTTTTCATTTGTAAAAGAGAAAGTTAGACAAGATGACCTCTTAAGTTGCTTCCCAACTCTGAATCTAAGATCTTATGAAAGTAATTGAGGAAAAGAGGTCAATTACAATTTAAATCCATGGAGGTGGAACCTATATCAATGAAATCACAAAGCTATTTAAGTATTATTTGACATTAAGCTTCTCTCTCTCTCAAAAAAAAAAAAAAAAAGAACCCAGACTAGTATAGTTCTTTTTTCTTTGCAGTAATCCTCAGTTGATTTTCCCCACTGTGGGTTAGTGGCTTTTTAGAAAGTTTCTCAACCCAGTGACAGCAGAGATGGCCTTGGTGGCATCTCCTTATCTTTCATGATTTTGAATCTCAGTCTTACTTTTTCTGAAGCATGAAAGATCCATTCATTTAGTTTTCTGGAACAAGCAGAATAGTTTCGTTTAAAATATGAATCTCAAAACACTAATGCGAGGTCCCTCTATATAGTTCTTAATCCCTCTTATTCCAAAACATTAATTTTCAATTTACATGGAATAAATATACTAGTTCTAAAGCACTGCTTTGAATGGAATCACTTCATTCCGTTCCATTTATCGTGTGAACAGTCAAGTCAAGGACCTGTAATTTCATGAATATGGGAACTCCCTCCACCTACATAGAAAGCAACCAGTCTATAATTTATAGTTTTAAATAAAGAAATGCCTCGAGCTCAAAGAGTTTAAATAACTTGCCCATGCTCACAAAAGCAAGTAAGTATGAGAGGTGGGATTTGAAAAGAGGACTTGCTGACCCTAAATGCAATATGATACATATACACTAGGTTTCCTCCCTTGTAGGAATGATAGAATGTTAATTATTTTTTTTGTCGGGGTAATGAAGGTTAAGTAATTTGCCTAGGGTCACACAGCTAATAAATATCAAGTATCTGAGGCCAGGTTTTGAACTCAGGTCCTCTTGGATCCAGGGCCGATGCTTTATCCACTTTGCCACCTCGCTGCCCCCAAATGTTAATTTCTTTCAATGCAACAAATATTTATGAAGCAACTTGAATATAGTGTACATAAGTGTAAAGGGGAGGGTGGGGCAAAGGTGGTTGATCAAAGAAGTTCCCTTGATCAATTAAACTTGAAGTCTTGCAGGGCAGTGAACCTTTGTCTGGAACATTTGATATATACCTCTGCATAGAAAAATGCCTTTTGAACTTTTGTGTAACAATGTGCCACTTTTTTTTTTTTAGTGAGGCAATTGGGGTTAAGTGACTTGCCCAGGGTCACACAGCTAGTAAGTGTTAAGTGTCTGAGGCCAGATTTGAACTCAGGTCCTCCTGACTCCAGGGCCGGTGCTCTATCCACTGTGCTACCTAGCTGCCCCATGCCACTTATTTTTGCCAAAAATTATTGTACCTTACTCTTTCTTTTCATAAAACAATCTTCTGGAAAAAACAACTTTCTTAGTTCTTAATTCAAATAAAATGAAGACTGAATCATAATTTTTCTAACACAAACATATCTTAAGCACACAAATAATTGCCACATGGCAATCACCGATATAGAATTATAGATTTAAAAATGGGAGAGACTTTTGAGGTCATCTAGTCCAATCCTCTCATTTCTTATTTGAGGAAGCTGAGGAGCAAAAAGGGAATCTTTAAACTTTTTGTCTTGGATGTACTAGATATCTGGGATCAGGATTGGGGAGAAAGGTGTTATGTCATCAGGAGGGTCAGGCAGTGCCTAGTCCCTCCCTAAATGACTCAACTGGTGGTTAATCTCATTTTCATTGACTTTTCTTGGAACTTTGTTTTCATTGAATAAAAGTGGAATTTTTATTCAGGAGTTGTCCCATAATTTTGTCTATTGCATAATACAGAAGGCTTTTTTTGGGGGGGTTCCATAGTTTGGAAAACTCTACCACTGAGTATGAGCATGCCCAATGGTACCTTGTTAAGAGGTAAAGACAACTACAGGTAAAGTAAGAGGTAAAGACAACTGCAGCAGTTCCCAAGATGATTTGGTTGGGACCCTTAGTTAGATGAACTCTTGATGGAAGGAAATACCCTTCTGTGCCAGTACATAAAAGAAGGCCAATAGTCCTTTTAAATTTTTTCCTCTTCATCTTTCTTCTGTAATACTATAGTTAATGACTTCTTGGTTTCCAGGGACCTACTGACCAATGATTCCTGTGTTAACCCTAGACATGGCAATGTCTTAGTCCAAGAGATGGTAGTAACCAGGTCCATGAATAAGTATCAAGAATTCCCGCAGAAGTACATACCAGGAGCAGATATATGTCTGCCCCCATTGTCTAAGAAGGGAGTTCATGGACCATACTCTTGAACCCTAACTTTCTGAGAGGAGGAGGGAGGAGACTTTATATTTCATAAGCAGTACTGATACTGAAGACTAACTTTCCATACAAAAAAGGGAGATTTCTTGAGTCGTTTCAGAATTGACTTGAGAGTTATCCCAAATTCAAGAGTTTGGAGATCCAACCATCTTAAATGATAAGAGAAATTCCTGAATAGTGTGCCACTTAAAGATAAAGGAATAATAAGGGACTTAAAGCCATGATATGGGATGGCAGAAGACCTGTACTTTGTGCTCTATTATTACCATGAGGTATTCAAATAGTGGAAGTCCAGTGGAAAGGGGGTTACCTATTTAGTAGTCTCAAAGTGTATTTGATTTCTGGGGGAATCCAAACCACAGGATGGCACTATGAATCTGGGAGGGACTGTGTAAGACCTTGTGGGAAAGACAGGTTCCACCAGAATATCAGGGTTTTGCTCTGATGGCAATGCTAAGTTCTATTCTTTTTCAAGGGAAGCTGATGAATTACTGTGAGTGATTTATTTTCTGCATGTGTTTATGTGAGTCATATGCATGTTTTGCATTATCTATGGATTATGTGCCCAATAACTTCTGTTACCTTGAGTACTTAGAAGAGATCTCAGGACTCCCTATCCCCAGAGTAAATTCTACGCCCTTTCTATCCACTCTAGAAACCTAGTCATGAGTATATTCTGAGATTTCCCAAAGTAAGTTCTAAGGAGAAAAATTACCCCAAAAGATCTTAATCTCTAAGTGCAGCTCTCCCCTTCCCCAATAACCACCCCCCCCCAATTAGCTGAGTCATAAGTTACACAAAGGATTGTGCTAGTTTCTGAGGATATGAAAATGATAGCTGATAGAGACTCCTCTCAAGTTGATGTGACATGTATAGTTACATAAATAAGTATACAAGGTGAAATATAATAGGGTAAAGGAGTGATCATGACAAAATAATCTAGAAAAAATTGTGGACAAAGAGATCACTATCAATGGAGGGAAGAAGGGGGGCAACCCTCAATGAAGGCTTAATGGTGGAGGTAGTACTTGAGTTGGTTCAAAAAGAGACAGAAAGACTTCAACTTGGAAAATGAGAAAGGAGTATATTTCAGATATGTATTGTATGTTTTAGCATCATCTAATTTAAGCCTCTAATTTTACATATGAGGAAACTTAAACCCAGAAAAATTAGGAAAGTTGTCTAATGTCACACTGGGAGTAAATAGCAGGGCCAGAAAATGAACCTAGGTCAGGTCTTCTGAGTTTTCTTTCATAATTCATGGGCAATACTGCTTGGAAACAAGAGAAATATAGAGCAAGAAAAGAGAACATTTAATTGTGCAGTTTGGCTGGATTTAGAGTTTTTAAAGGTGATTAATGTCAAGTAGACCTGGGAAGGTACATTGAAACCAGACTGTGGAAGGCATAAAAGATAAAAAGTTCTTTTTTTCCCCTTCGAGTCAGTAGGGAACTACTGGAGGTTTTTGAGCAGAGGAGGCGTGTGATATGGTCAGATCTATGCCTTAGGAAGATTTATTTGGCAGATAATCAAGGACTGGATATAAAGAAACCAATTAGAAACCTATTCCAATAGTTCAGATGAAAGGTAATGAGGGCCTGAATTAGGGTGGTCTCTGATGTGAGAGGTGTTGCCAAGGTAGAATCAAATATATTGGCCAATTGATTGATTAGAAATCTGAGTATGGGAGAGAGAAGAGTGAAAGTAAAAAACCAAGGTTTTCAACCTCTATGGTGCTTAAAGCAGAAATACAGTGCTACAAATAGAAATAGGAAAATTGGGAGGGGGTAAGTTTTTTGGGAAAGATGATGATTTTAGTTTTGGATATATTGAGTTTCATGTAGCAACGAAATAACCAGTTGTAATATCTGACAGGCATTTGGAGATTTGTGATGAGTTCCATGAAGGGATTAGGGCTGGATATATAGATTTAGAAGTTACTTAAATAGAGGCAATCATTTTAAATGAAGGTAGCAGATGATTACCTTGGGGCAGCTAGGTAGAGCAGTGGATAGAGTGCTGGGCCTAGAGTCATTCAAATCTGGCCTTAGACAATTACTAGTTGTGTGATCCTGGGCAAGTCACTTAACTCTATTTGCCTCAGTTCCTCATCTATAAAATGAGCTGGAGAAGGAAATGGAAAATCATTCCAGTATCTTTGCCAAGATAACCCCAAATGAGCTCAAGAGGAGTTGAACATGACTGAAAGATGACTAAACAAAAAGTGGATTACTTCTCCAAGGGAGGTATATAGAGAGAATAGGGCTTAGGGATGAGCTTTGAGGCAACGCCCACCACTGAGGAATGGGTATAGGAAGATGACTAGAAGCAGTAGTCAGACAGGTAGGAAATCCAACAGAGATCTGTGTCATAAGGTTGAGGATGAAAGCACATCAAGTAAGAGGAGACAGTCACCCATCACTTCTCTGTAGTATAAATTGTTACAAGTTCAAGGAGGTCGAGTACTGAAAAAAAAAAAGGTCATTCAATGTAGCAATTAAGAGGCCATTGGTGGTCTTGGAGAGAATATTTTCAATTTTTAGTAAAGAATGAACTGGATTGCAGAATTTAGACAATAAATGAATGTAAAGGCATAGATTATGTACTACTCGTTTGAAAAGTTTTGTTATTCTAGTAAAAGAGAAAACACATGGGACCAGCTAGGTGGCGCAGTGGATAAAGTACTGGCCTTGAATTCAAGAGGACCTGAGTTCAAATCTGGCCTCAGACACTTGACACTTACTAGCTGTGTGACCCTGAGCAAGTCACTTAACCCTCGTTGCCAGAGAGAGAGAGAGAGAGAGAGAGAGAAGACACATATAGGCAACATTTAGTGAACTTGAGGGGGACAGTCAAGGGATTTTTGTCCCCAGACCTGAACCTATGATTTCATTGGTATGGAAAATATCTTAGTGTGGAAACAGTCTCTACTAATACAAATCAGAAACTCATCTGTCATTTATGGTTTTAGAGAGTTACCCTAGACACAGAGGCTGGATCTGACTCCTGGTCTTCCTAACTTGAAGGTCAACGTTCTCAGTCAAGTGGTTTTTTTTTTTAAGGATTATGAGATCTGATCTTGTGAGTGGCAGAGGGGAAGAAGCCTAAAGAGATAGAAGATTGAAGAGTTAGAGATGATTGATGAAACAAAACCCCCCAGGTCAGGTATGAGGTTATGGAATTAGGGGAACAAGTGGCAGGGTTAGTCTCAGCAAAGTAGAGGGCCATCTTATCCCCTGAGATTGGGGGTAAAGAGATGAGAATAAAATAAGTCTATAGAGAAGTTTTGGGCTATTGAGGAAGAGAGAAGAGAAAAGTCATGAGAAGTCAATGAAGTTGGAAGAAAGGCTATTTTCTGAGTGGAATTTTTTGACAAGTGAAGTCAACAAGCATTAAAAAATTTTTTTTTTGTTAGCAAGCATTTTTTAGAGATAGAAAGAAGTTTGAAATAGCAACTATTAGGTATATAATAATTAAAGATAAATAAGTATTATGCAATGGTGAGCACTCATTTGAGATAAGACAGTATGAATTTGTAGTGCACCCAGTCAGCACTGATTTGTGACTTTCCACACAAGTTTTTTAAGTTTAAGAAGAGGCAAATGACTAATGTTTGGAAATTAGTAGGGTGGCAACAGCAAAGGGATAGGGGGGAAAGTGACTGAGTTAAGAGAATATTGGCTCCAGATAGACATGTGAAGAACATATGGGAAGTTCTAAAATACTGTAGTCTGTGTGTATGTTGGCCAAGTCTTCATCACTAAGTACCAGAAAAAGAACCTTGATAGAATAGACTGGGAATGAACAACTTAATCTTCAGTGTTGACAAATTCAGTGGGTTGGGGCCTATCATAGGAAAAAACAGTAGATAATAAATGGAAATACAAATGAGTCAGCAGTGGGCCTCAGGAGGTAAGGCAGTCGGTAGAAGGTACCAGGACACAGGAACTGGGGTTAAAGGCAAAAATTCTGGCTCCCAGGATGACTGGGTTGGAGTAGAGGCAAAGTATGATTCCCAGCTGAAGTCCTTGGGTATACTTGGCAAAGTACTGAGACAGGCATTCAAGCAGTGGACTATAAGCCAGGACTTAATTATTGGAAGTGGAGTACAAGGCAGGAGCTTAGTTGAGAGAAACAAGACAAGAGCCTGGATAGTCAGAATGGAACCAGGACCAAAGATGAAATTATGCTCAGTTGCTAAACTATGCATTCACAGGTCCCTTTTTCTTTTCTGCTTAAGGGTTGGTTGGATTGCTCCCAAGATTTGGAATGGGACTAAGTTTGCTAGTAGTGGTTAAGTGATATTGGATTGGAAATCACGAGACTTGGTATCTAATTCCAGACATGCTTAGAAAATTAAGCACTCAGTCCAAGTTTCCTTAACAATAAAATGAGGAGTTTGAATTAGATGAACTCTGAAATCCCTTCCATACCTAAATCCTATGTCTTAATGTTCAGTAACTGGATTGTCCATAGGGTACTTTCCTTTTAAAATTGTGCAATTCTAAGAGTATATATTTGCAATCTTTGAAGGAAGAGGAGGATATGAAGTAAAAGGAGAAATTATTCTTTTATAGCAGTAATCCCTAAGATTACCAACTAATTATGACATTTTAGTACTAAAATAAATGTGTAAAAGGGGCAGGTATTATTTGAATAGATACTATGTACATAGGAACTGAAAGTGAAATCACTGGTCTAATAGAAATTAAAGTGAGGTGAAGCATTGGATTTGGGGTTAGTTTACTCTTTTTTTTTTTTGGTACAACTTTTATTCTACTCTTCATCTCTGTTCTCAAGATCATTACTCTAAGCCAGACTCTCATCACCTCATTTGAACTGGGGCAAGCACCATTCATTTTTTTCTTTCTATTTCCAGTAGGTGTCCAATAAGTGTTTGCTGAATTGAACTAAATTCTTGACCAGCTAATTAAATTAATCTTTGGTGCCTTTTCCTTCCAATTCTCCCAGATAAATTGTATCACTTCTTTCTATGCCTCTTCTCAAAAACTTTCATAGACTTTCCACTGCCTGCAGGATAAAGTAAAAAATTTTCAGCCTGGCATTAACAGCCCTCCACAATCTCTTCCTATGTATTTTCTTTTTCTTTTTTTTGCAGGGCAGTGAGGGTTAAGTGACTTGCCCAGGGTCACACAGCTAGTGTCAAGCGTCTGAGGCCGGATTTGAACTCAGGTCCTCCTGACTCCAGGGCTGGTGCTCTATCCACTGTTCCACCTAGCTGCCCCTGCTATATATTTTAAAAAATCAATCTCTTTTGTTTTTCACATTTTCAAAATTTCCCAATACACCTGTCCCAGCTTTCTCTCCCATCCCTTAGAAGGAAGAATAATAAAGAAGGGGGGCAGAAAGGGGGGCAGCTAGGTGGCACCGTGGATAAAGCACTGGCCCTGGATTCAGGAGGACCTGAGTTCAAATTTAACCTCAGACACTAGACTGTAGCTGTGTAACCCCAGGCAAGTCACTTGACTCTCATTGTCCCACAAAAAAAAGAAAGAAAGAAAGAAAGAAAGAAAGAAAAAGAAAGAAAGGAGGAAGTAAAACAGTTTAGCAAACTTAACTAGTGGATTGAAAAGGTCTGACATTATAAGTAGTGTTCCCAACCTGTAGTACCCCATCTCTGCAAAGAAGCATGGTACCCTCTCATATCTTTTCTTTGGCACCAGGCTTGGTTATAATAATTTCACAGTATTCAGTTTTTATTGTTTTGTTGTTTTTCTTTTATATTATAGTCATTTGCGTATGATTTTCCTGATTCTGCTTACGTTACTTTGCATCAGTTCATATGTCTTCTCATAATTTTCTGTCTTCATCATTTTTTTTTGTTTGTTTGCTTGTTTTGTGGGGCAATGAGGGTTAAGTGACTTGCCCAGAGTCACACAGCTAGTAAGTGTCAAGTGTATGAGGCCGGATTTGAACTCAGATCGACCTGATTCCAGGGCCTGTGCTTTATCCACTGCATCACCTAGCTGCCCTCTTCATTTTTTATGGTACAATAATGTTCCTTCACATCCATGTTCAACAACAAAGCCATTTCCCAACTGATGGGTATTTACTTGTTTCCAGTTCTTTGCAATTCCAAAAATACTACTATAATATTTTTGTTATATATGGGACCTTTTTTTTTTTTTTACTATTCATCTCCTTGGAATATATGCCTGATATTAAAAACTGTAAGTCAGATAATGTGGATATTTTATTAACTTACTTTGCCTAATTTCAAATTGCTTTCCAGAACAGTTCAACTAATAGTGAATTAATGTGCTTGTCTGTCTACACCCTTCTGGAAACTATTTTTTTTATCCTTCCCAATTTCCTGGGTGTTGTGAGAAAATAATGTTTTTTGGGATGCCTAGAGGCACCTCCTTCATTATATTAAGATTGATTGGATTGACTTTGCTGATTAACTCACTTGAAGTTGACTTGATTGAAACCATAACTACTTGAGAGCCTAGCTCTCAGAGGGTGTGTTCTCTGAACTCTGACCTCAGCTTGGTTTTGCTCATGGACCACCCTCAAGTCCAGTAAATCAATAGACTTGAATGATGCTAGCCAATTAGCTTTAAACAGTGTGGAAGGGCCACCTCTCCTCTGGACCCAGAGGAAGCTTCCACTCTTAGTTAGGCTTGTGGAGGAGGACTTGGAGGAAGAAGCAGGCCAGGCTGAGCTCTAGGCTAGATAGGCCAAGTGTTCTCTCTTTATTAATATTTGGTATGCTTTAATAAATGCTTAATGCCCCAAAATGGTGCTAAAGCTTCTAATGTATAAGTAACAAATATATTAGAAACCCCAGCTAATTTTCCCTAAACTTGGGACAGAAATAAGGTGACCATGTTTAATTTTATTCGACACAGTGTGAAGTGAAATCTCAAAGTTATTTTGATTTGCACTTTTTAAAATTTTCAGTGATTTAGACATTTTTTCATTTGGTTTTCAGTTTTTATTTTAAGAACTATTTGTTCTTATTTTTGACCACTTATTTATTGGGGAATGTCTTTTGGTGTTACATATTTCTGCTAGTTGCTCCTGTGTATTTTAATTTTATTTAAGGTTTTCCTTTTTATTACTATGAACTTGACAAACATCAACAAACATGAACATTTCCCTATACAAAGAATAATAGCAAAACAGAACCGACATATAAAACTGAATTTCTACTAAGGTTTTTTTTTTAAATACTTTAAACTTAACATGGTAATTTCAACTGGCTTTTCTATATCTCCTTATGAACTTCTTTCTGCTTTCATCTATTTAAAAAAATATAGCATTAATATTATTTTCTTTCTTTTCTTCTCTTTTTTAGTATCACTGTTACTTACCCCCATTCCCAACTCTCTCTCTCACCAAAAAAGCACTCCCCTTGTAACAGATTAGTATAGTTGTAGAAAACAAACCCTCACATTGATTGTCTGAAAATATATGTGCTATTCTGTACCAGTGCCCCTCTGCCATGTAGTGAGAAACATGATTTTATGTATCAGTCGTCTGGAGTCCAAATTGGTTATTCTGTTGAGCAGTTACGTAGTTGCTTTCATTTATATTGTTGTAGTCATTGTATAAATTGTTCTCTTAATTCTGCTCACTTTACTTTGCATCTGTTCATAAAAGTCCTCATAGGTTCCTCTCAGTCCATTCTTTTCATCATTTCTTATGGTATAATAATATTTTCCTATTTTTTTTTCAAACCCTCTTTCTCATCCCACTTGATTTGTTTCCACCAGGTAGATCTTCTTAGTATTTATAATCACTTTGCTTGCTCCTACCTGTGAGAACTTGCTTGCCCTTCTCTCTAAAATTCACTTCCTTACTTGTCTCAATCCTATATTTCTCTCCAAGTCTTGTTCAAATCCAACCACCTCTATGAAACCTTTCTTAGTGTTCTGTGATTGTACCTTCCTCTGAACTTCCTTATGACATGGGCTTGGAATAAATCAGAAGTTTCTCCTGTGAGAAGCCAAACCAAAGACAACCAGATAACAGGACAGACATATCAAGGAATCAAGGGGCTATTAAAGTTTATATTAACCAACTAGATATCAGGATAGACATACCTAAGAAATAAGGGGAGATAAAATTCTACTGCAGGAAAGTCAATTAGGCCTGGCTACTACCTGACCATGGCTAGGAGGCAGAGCTAATCCCCAAGGTCAAGACCATGATTTCCAAAAAATCCCTCTGGACTCTCAGAAATATGACAAGCATCCAAGCTTTCCCCACCCCACCCAAAAGGGAACTTTCCAGTTTTCAAGTGGATACCCCATCTATCTTCTATAAAAGCTCTTGCTTTCCCTCTGTTTGAGAAGGAGAATGTTTCTAAGCCCTCCTCTCTGAGGGGTGAAGTCTGACTTTCCACTTGGGTCACTTTCCCTAGCATCAAATAAAAGGACACTTTAATTCTACTTGGACTGTGTGAATGCAGTTCTTTATTAAGGAATAACTAAGAACCACCCCAAACTCTTGTATCACTTAGTACTTTTCTTTACTACTTGGCTCTTTGCATATGCTACCTTGTCTTGCTATTTATTGTTTTATTTGTGACACCAGAGGGCTGATATCATGGACAGTGTCTGCTCCCATTCAGTAAGAAGGAGCAGAGTATGTGCTATCAAATAAGAGCTTACTCTTGCTGTTATGGACACTGTCCAAAATCAAGGAATTTTGAGATATTCAGATTTACCTCTTAGCTGTTTCCAGGGGGAGCTTGTAGGCACCCCCTCCTCCCATCTTGATTTTTCCACTTTTGACAAAACCCCGAAGAAGGTCAGTGTACAATAGTTGAGGTGATTTAAGGGCTCAGAGCACTTCAACTAATCTATACCTCTAGGCACTAGGCACTTTGGCACTAGGAAAATTAGATCTGATACTGATCCCTCCTTCAAGTGACCCTGTCTTCATCTCTGCTCTGCTCTTAGCTGGGTTCTGAATGTTTTCACCCTTGCTCTTGGGTTTGGATCATGCCCAAAGAGTTCATGGCTTTGCTATTAAAACCCTAGTATAGGAAAATAGCTGTGACAGACTGGGGATGCATATTACCATTTTGTCTCTCTCTAATCTCCTTGAAAAAACTGAAGCAAACTTACTGTACAGTTATGCTTCATCACCTGGGGGTGGGGGAACCATGGCAACCTCCACCTCCACTACATATGTAGATATCTGGCCTCCTCAGCTGTATGCAGGAATTTTGTACAAACAAGACCCAAGAAATTAAGTTTAGAAGTCAGTTTTTTTGAATTTAGAACATGTTTCTCCATAGAAATAATGCCATAAGTATTAATTAGGTTCCCAACATAGCCTACAGAAGTCTGTTTGACTATTGCATATTTACAATGAAAAATGGTTGAAACTAGTATGGTACATATGAACTCTGACCTCACTCTCTTAATCCACACTCTAATAGATCAAGTCCCCAGAATAAGGCTAAGTTTTAGCAGTAACCATAAGGGATTGGAGATTTCTTTAGTAGCACAGTTCACAAACCCCAATCTGGTATATTCTGCCCTCCAAATATAATTGCTATTTAATATTTCCCTAATATTATCTAACTGGTGATAACTGCTCCAATATAATTTTGGCCAGTTGCTTTCTTCTCATCATCCATTGATCAATTAACATGTTAGCTTTAACAAAGGGATATTACTGAGAAAGGATAGCAAGGATAGAATCACAAAAACATTGCCTTGAACCAGGGCACATTTTCTCACCTATATACCTATTGCAACAATTGGAGTGACACCACCTGCTGGGGAGTTACTGTAGGAAAGCTCCGCCATGAGGAGAAGGCATCTGAGGGCAAGCTATGCAGCTTTTCTTTGGCATCAGGAAGTGACGTTTGCTCGTGGATACTGTCTATCAAAGCTACCAGCCAATTAGCTTAGAGCTGTGTGTATGTGTGTGGATGGGATGTTCTCAGTTTCACGGGAGGCTTGTGGGATGAAGGAGGTGTGGTTCATGCTCTTTCGTCAGGACTCTCATGGAGAGTGCAGCTAAAATGCACGCTCCCTTTGATAGATGAATCTAGGTCTCTTTCTCCCTCTTCAACAAATTCTTATTCTCCTTAATAAATGCTTAAAAGTCTAACTCTTGCTAAAGCTTATAATTTATTGGTGACCACTCATTAGATATTTTAGACAGACTAGCTAGAATTTTAGCCCCTTACACTACCCAATCACTGGGAGTGTGGGCTTAACTTATTGGTCAGTTCTCTATTACACTAGTAATTAGGGAGTAGGTAGGTAGCATAGTAGATAGTAGAGTGCTGGGTCTGAAATTAGGAAGACAAGTTCAAATCCAACCTTAGATCCTTTTAACTATATAACCTTGGGCAAGTCACTTGACCTGTTTGCCTCAGTTTCCTTATCTATAAAATGAGGATAGTAATAGCACCTATATTGTAGGGTTGTTGTGAAGATCAAATTAGATGATATTTCTAAATTTAGCACAGTGCCTATGGCACATGAGGAGGAGGAGGAGGAGGAGGAGGAGGAATAAAATAAAACACATTCGGTAACATTGTAGTTAAATAAAACATATTCAGTAACATTGGCAGATGGACAAGAGTGGGGAAAGACCTGAGACAGGGAGACAAACCAGCAGGCTATTGCAATAGACTAGGGATTGGGTAAAAAGTGTCTATACTAGGGTAATGTCAGTGTCAGAGGAGAGAAAGGGGTATATACAAGAGATATTACAAAGGTAAAAGTAATAGGACTTGATAAGTGGTTGGACATGGGGGGATGAGAGTGAGGAATCAAGTATGACACTGTGGGAATTTATTTTGATTTCGGGACCCTGCCTTTGGACTGAGATTAAAAAGCCTTAGCCCTGCCCCCCCCCACACACACTTCAGCTGAGCCAAAAAGCCCTGTGGGCTTTACAAGATGCCAGGTCAGATGGCTGGGGGAAAACGCCCCAGCTCCCTCCACCCTGAGGGGATCTACCCCAGAGATCCGGGGCTTGTGCAGGCCAGGCCCTAGTGCAGTTCGTTTGGAGGTCCCAGGTGTGCAGCGGGGGGCACAGGACCCTCGAGCCCCTGCTGGCGGATTAACTTGGCATGTGTGGGGGTGTAGGGAACCCAAGGTTTGAGGGGAGAAAAGGAAGATATATACCAGGGAGTTAGACAGTGAAGGAGGGTGGACGGACAGAACGGGGGCTGCTACGAGGACACCGGAAGACTAAAAGAAAAGAAGGAGGTCAGTGAGAAAAGAAGGTAGAGATAACAGGGGTTCAGCATGGCAGTACAGAGAGGAAAATTAGATGGTAAGAGGGGTTGACAAAGTGAAAGGAGCTTGAAGTTAGAAGAAAGGAGCTGAGAAGTAAAAGTGAAGCAGGGGAGCTGGAGTGAAGGAGAAAAAGAGTGAAAGTTGGAGAAAGCTGGAGAATACCCTAAGGTGAGAGGCAGCAATGGCTCTTATTATATTTTTATATATACTTTTTTTTTTTTGGTGAGGCAATTGGGGTTAAGTGACTTGCCTAGGGTCACACAGCCAGTAAGTGTTAAGTGTCTGAGGCCAGATTTGAACTCAGGTCCTCCTGACTCCAGGGCCTGACTACACCACCTAGCTGCCCCAGCCCTTATTATATTAAAAGCAGACAGGTTGTATAATTTGCATTTCTTAACCCTTATCTTTTATATTGATTTTTATAAATAAATTCTGCTTTGATTATTTAATTAAGAGGCTTCTTAATCTTTTGCTTATCAATTTGGGAGTTGGAACAGTGTGGAGAAATTTTTAAATGGCCCATACTAAGTTAATAGCAGTCAGATAGCCAGTCGGTCAAAATATTTTTACAACACCTAGGTTGCAAGCCTGGGATGATGGTGGTACCCTTGAAAGTAATAAAGAAATTAGGATGAGAGAGGATTTGGGGAAAGATAGAGAGTTCTGTTTTGGACATGTTGAGTTTAAGATGTCTACTGGACGTCCAGTTCTCAACGTCCAGTAGGCAGCCAGAAGCAAAGAACTAGAGTTCAGGAGAGAGGTTAGCCCTGTATGAATATCTGAAAATTATTGATATAGAGTGGACCATGGAAACCACAGAAACTGAGGAGATCACCAAGCAAAATTGTCCAGAAGGAGAAGAGAAAGCTAAGGATAGAGCCCCATGGGATACTCAGGGTTAGTGGGTGTGACTTGATGATCTAATAAAGGAGACTAAGAAGGAGAGGTAAGAGAGATAGGAGAACCAGGATAGGATAGTGTTGTTAAAACCTGGAAAGAAGGAGTGTCAAAAAGAAGAGGGTATTTGGCAGTCAAAGGCTACAGAGAGTTAAGAAGAATGAGCATTGAGAACAAAGCCATCTCATTCGTCACTTAAGAAATGAGAGAGCAGTGTTAGTTGAATGATGAATCCAGAAACCAGAGTGCAAAGAGTTAAGAGAGTGAGAGGAAAGGAAGTAGAGGCTTCTATTATAGATTACTTTCCCAAGGATTTTAGCCCTGAAAGGGAAGACAAATAAAGGCTGATAGGTAGCAGAGATGGATGTTAAGTGAGGGTTCTCTGTAGATAAGGGAGATATGAGAATGTACACTACTAATTGGGGAGAGATTGAAGAATAACAAGGGTACAGTGATGATGAAGGGAGAAATCCATTGGAGAAGATGGAATAGAATGGAATTATTTTTATATATAGAGAAGTTTGTCTTGGCAAGGATAAGGGCTACCTCTTTGTGGGAGACAAAGAAGGGGATAGTGACTGAAGGCATCTAAGTGATGTGAAATGAGGAGATGATAAGCGGGGACCTCTTGGTGAATGGCCTAATATTTTCAGTGAAATATGAGGCAAGGTTCTCAGCTGAGAAATTAGGGGAAGAAGGAACTATAGGTGATTTAAGGAGGGCTGAAAAGATTTGGAAGAGGTACTATGATAAGTAGAACAGTAAATTGATTAGGGGCATGTGAAAAGATTTCCTTTAACAGTGAAGGTCCAATTTAGGGCATACATTGTAGTGGACTCAGGCAGAACAGTTTCATAAATTTTCTCCAGTCTGATTAGTAGCACATGAATAGGAGCAAGAGTAGCAGATGGTAGGAATAATCCAAGGCTGTGGTTTGGTAGGTAGGATCCATCATAGGATAAAAGGGCAAGGGATTTAAGAGAAGAGAACATTATAGAATGGAACTTGTTCACTAACAGGTCAAAATGGGGAAAGGAAGAGAGTTTAGGTAGTCCATAGGTGAAGACCTGTGAAAAAAGTGAAGATTGGAGGGATTAGAAATCATGGTGAGGATGAAAACAAGATTTGGAATTACAAGGTATAGGGAGAAGTGGAATGACAACAGATTATGAGCAGCCACAGGAATTTCAGGGTTGATGAACATGGATGTGGAACTTTCTTTTTCTTTTTTTAGGAATCAAGGTTGTGAGATAGCAAGTGTCTAAATCTAGATTTGAACTCAGGTCCTCCAGACTCCAGGGCTGGTGCTCTATCAGACACACCAACTAGCTGCCCTGATGTGGAACATTTGTGAGTGACAGAAACATCAGGGGTATGATTTTCCTTGTGTGTAATTTTGGTGGGGCTAAGGTGTGAGTCATGGGAAAGGAATAAGTTGAGGAACTACATTAGGGTCTTTGAGGGAGTATCAGTATATATGTTGAAGTTCAATCTGATGGAAGAGGCTAAAAAGGGTTAACACACAACCTAAGATCTGAGCTCTAAAAGGGGCTAATAGATAACCTGTCAACTTAACCTCAGAGGAAGAGTGATTACCAAGTGATGGTGAGAGAGAGAGAGAGAGAGAGCAACCCTGCAAGTGGCATTGGTGGCAAGGAGTATTACAATTTCACCACCACAAACAGTGAGTGGAGGTGGTAAGGATAGTAGAAATGTAAGTGTAACCAGTGAACAAAAGGGTAGCCAGGGATGAAGTGGCATGAGTAGGGAGCCAGGGACTGCAAGAAGGGAGTAAGAAAGGGAAAGATTTAAGATAAAAGTTTGTTTTCTTTGGAGTAAGCATTAAAGAGAGCATGGTGGAAGGGTTAGGTAGCTTTGGAGTAGGACATATGTAGGGTTGGGCTGAGGGAAATGGGTATAAAGGAGCAATTGGGGTTTGAACAATGGCAGCTGGGGGTTGAAAATTACTGGGATGTGAGGGGGTAGCTAGGTGGCGAAGTGGATAAAGCATGAGCCCTGGATTCAGGAGGACCTGGGTTCAAATCTGGCCTCAGACACTTGACACTGACTAGCTGTGTGACCCTGGGCAAGTCACTTAACCCCAATTGCCTCGCTAAAAAAACAAAAACAAAAAACAAAAAAGAAAGGATGAGGGATGGCAGCTAGGTGGTGCATTAGATAAAAGCGCTGGCCCTGGATTCAGGGGGGCCTGAGTTCAAATCTGACCTCAGACACTTGACACTAGCTATGTGACCCTGACCCTGGGCAAGTCACTTAACCCTCATTGCCCTGAAAAAAAAAAAAAAAAGAAACAAGAAACAAAGAAAAAATGAGGAGGAGTATGGATTTGAGGCAATAAGTTAATCAACTTTGTGGCCACTTCCTGTGTTCTGTGTACTGCCTCATCCTGGCATAGAAGTGATTTAGTTCTCAAAGGGTATGTCAGTAAATCTCAAAGTCAGGCAGATTCTTTTTTTTTTAAATAGTATTTTACTTTATTTTTTTTAAATAGTATTTTACTTTATTTTTTCCAATTACATGTAAAGGTAGTAAGATTCTGAGTTCCAAATTTTCCCCTCCTTCCCAAGATAGCAAGCAATCTGATATAGGTTATATAGTGCAATCATGTTGAACATATTTCCACATTAGTCATGTTGTGAGAAAAGAATCAGAACAAAAGAGAAAAACCACAAGAAAGAAGGAATAAAACAACAACAAAAAAATGAAAATAGTATGCTTTGGTATGCATTCAGATCCATAGTTCTTTTTCTGGATTTGGAGAGCATTTTCCATCATGAGTCTTTTGGAATTGTCTTTGATCATTGTAGTTCTGAGAAGAGTTAATTCTATCACAGTTGATCATCACACAATTTTGTTGTTACTGTGTACAATGTTCTCCTGGTTCTGCTCAATTCATTCAGCATCAGTTGATATAAGTCTTTCTGGGTTTTTCTGAAATCTGCCTGCTCATCATTTCTTACAGCACAATAGCACTCATGTAACACAACTTGTTCAGCCATTCCCCAATTGATGATCATCCTCTCAATTTCCAATTCTTTGCCACAACAAAAAGAGCAGCTATAACTATTTTTGTACATGTGGGTCCTTTTCCCTTTTCCATGATCTCTTTGGGATAAAGACCTAATAGTGGTATTGCTGGGTCAAAGGGTATGCACAGTTTAAAGCCCTTTGGGCATAGTTCCAAATTGCTCTCCAGAATAGTTGGATCAGCTCACAACTCCATCAACAATACATCAGTGTTCCAGTTTTCCCACATCTTCTCTAACATTTATCATTCTTTTTTATCATATTAGCCAATCTGATAGGTATGAAGTGGTACCTCAGAGTAGTTTTAATTTGCATTTCTCTAATCAATCAATAGTGATTGAGAACATTTTTTATATGACTAGATAATTTTAATTTCTTCATCTGAAAACTGCTTATTCATATTTTTTGACCATTTCTCAACTGGGGAATGACTTGTATTCTTATAAATTTAATTCTGTTTTCTATATATTTGAGGAATGAGGCCTTTATCAGAAACACTGACTGTAAAAATTGTTTCCCGAGTTTTCTGCTTTCCTTCTAATCTTGGTTGCATTGGTTTTGTTTGTGCAAAAACTTGTTTATTTAATGTAATTTTCTATTTCATCCTTGGTCATAAATTTTTCCCCTCTCCATAGATCTGACAGGTCAACTATTGCTTCCTCTTCTTATTTGCCTACGGTATCACCCTTTATGTCTAAATAATATACCTATTTTTACCTTATTTTGGTGTATGCAGCTTAAGATGTTGGTTTATGACTAGTTTCTGCCATACTATTTTCCAGTTTTCCCAGCAGTTTTTGTCAAATAGTGAGTTCTTATCCCAGAAGCTGGAGTCTTTGGGTTTGTCAAACAATAGATTGCTATAGTCATTTACTACTTTGTCTTATGTGCCTAACTTATTCCACTGATTCACCATTCTTTTTCTTAGACAGTACCAAATAGTTTTGATGGTTGCCACTTTATAATATAGTTTTAGATCTAGTATGGTTAGTACACCTTCCTTTGCATTTCCCCCCCCTGTTAATTCCCTTTATATTTTTGACCTTTTCTTATTCCAGATGAATTTTGTTATTGTTCTTTCTAGCTCTATAAAGTAATTTTTGGTAGTCTGATTAGTATGGCACTGAATAAGTAAGTTAATTTAAGTAGAATTGTCATTTTTATTATATTACCTCAGCTTACCCATGAGCATTTAATGATTTTACAATTGTTCAGATGTGATTTTATTTGTGTGAAAAGTGTTTTGTAACTATGTTCACATAGTTCCTAGGTTTGTCTTGGCAGATAGACTCCCAAATATTTTATATTGTCTACGGTTATTTTATTTTAAAATTTTATTTCTTTATTTTAATTTTTCTCAATTACATGTAATGATATTTTTTGAGTTCCATATTTTTCTTCCACCCTCCTTTCCCTCCCCACTTCCAAAGTCAGTAAACAATTAGATATAGGTTATACATTACAATTGTGAGAAAATAATGGGATTTGTCAGATACTCAAAGGCTCACCTAGAGATTAATCTAAACTGATTGAATTTAGGTGAGAGTGATTGGCTGCTGATTAGCCTACTTCAGGATAACTAGATTGTAATCACACCTGGCTAGCCCTTAAGAAGGTATTGTTCTTAGAACCTAAGGACTTTGAACTCAACTGGAGACTACCTTCAAGTCCCTTGAACCAATGGATTTGGATGAAGCTTACCAATCACCTTGTAGCAGTGTGTAAGGACTGCCTATGCTCCAGACCTATAAAAAGCTTCCACATTCAGTTTGCTGGGAGTTCATGATTAAAGCAGGCTCATGGTGGAGGACTTGAGGAAGAACCCCACCAGGCTGGAACTCTAGGCTAGATAGGCCTTTTCTTAACTTTCTGAATTCCACATGAATATCTGGTATACTTTAATAAATGCTTAATGCCCAAAGACTGGTGCTAAAGCTTCTAATTTAAGGCAACCACACATTAGATTTTTTTTAGATATCACATTTAGATTTTAAACATCATACAATCATGTTAAACATATTTCTACATTAATCAGAACAAAAGGGAAAAATGCAAGAAAAATAAACAAGAACAATAAAAAAGCAACAACAAAAGTGAAAATAGTATGCTTCGGTCTGCATTCAGATTCCCATAGTTCTTTTTTTTCTTTCTTTTTTTTTTTTTGGCAGGGCAATGAGGGTGAAGTGACTTGCCCAGGGCAGTAAATGAATTTTACACTCATCAGAAAAGGCTCAAAGACCTGAAACTCATCAAAGTTGGCTCAAGGAGGGACTAACACATACACACACCCAACTGGGTGGAGTAATCTATTTAATCTGGGCAGTAACTGAGCCTAACACTCATCAGAATTGGCTCAAAGACCTCAATCTCATTAGAATTGGCTCAAGGAGGGAATAAAGTACACACTCAATTGGGTGGAGTAATCTCTCTAACCCTGCAGGAAAATAGGAGGGCAAGGGGATAAAGAGAGAGGGGCAAAAGAAGGGAGGGCAGAGTGGGGGAGGGGACAGACAGAAGCAAATCCTTTTGAAGAGTGTAGGATGAAAGAAGATGGATAATAGAATAAATATCATGGGGAAGGGAATAGAATGGAAGGGAAACAGTTAACAATAGTAATCATGAAAAAGAGAAAAGGGGGAAAATTGTACAAAAAATATTTATAGCAACTCTTTGTGGAGGTTAAGAATTGAGAATCAAGGGAATGTCCATCAATTGAGGAATGATGGAAGAAGCTGTGCTATAAGATTGTGGTGGAATGGTCATGTACTATAGGAAATGACAAACAGGATGACCCCAGAAAAACCTGGAAAGACTAATGAACATTGATGTATAGTGAAGTGAGCAGAGTTGGGAGGACATTGTGCATAGTGACAGCAGTGTTGTTCAGTGAGCAACTGTGAATGACTTAACTACTCTCAGCAATGCAATGGTCCAAAACAATCTGAAGGAACTAATGAGGAAGCTTACTATTCACCCCCATAGAAAGAACTGATAAAAAGAACACTTGATTGTACATATATAACCTGGTTGCAATCTTGTGGAGGGGGCAGGAAAGGAAGGGAGGGAGAAAAATTTGTAACTCTCAATCTTATGAAAATGAATGTTGAAAACTACCCTTACATGTAACTGGAAAAAATAAAATAAATGTTTGTTGATAAAAAAAAAAGATATGGTTGATTATGTTGATAGTTTTCCTAATATTGAACTTGTCCTGCATTCTTGGTATAAATCCCACCTGGTCATAGTGTATTATCCTGTTGATAAATTGTTATAATTCTTTGTTAATATCTTATTTAGAATTTTTGCATCAATATCCATTAGGGAAATGGGTCTATAATTTTCATTCTCTGTTTTGGGTCTTCCTGGTTTAGGTATGAGTACCATATTTGTCTCGTGAAAGGAATTTGTTAGGACACCTTCTTGGCCTATTTTTCCAAATCGTTTACAAAGTATTGGAATTAATTATTCTTTAACTATTCACTAGAATTCACTTCTAAATCCATCTGGTCCTAGAAAACTTTTCTTAGGGAGTTCATTGATGGTTCATTCAATTTCTTTTTCTAAAATGGGCTTATTTAAGTATTTTATTTCCTCTTCTGTTAATCTGGGCAATTTATACACACACACACACACACACATATACACAATATATATTCATCCATTTCATTTAGATTGTCAAATTTATTGGCATATAGTTGGGCAAAATAGCTCCTAATTTTTTTTTCTGGGCCAATGAGGGGTTAAAGTGACTTATCCAGGGTTTCACAGCTAGTAAGTGTTAAGTATCTGAGGTTGAATTTGAATTCAGTTCTTCCTGAATCCGGGGCCCATGCTTTATCCACTGCCCCACCTAGCTGCCCCAATAGCTCCTAATTATTGCTTTAATTTCCTCTTCATTGGTTGTGAACTAGATATATAAAGAACATACCTACTCTAGTGCCTCATCATGGTATAGAGGTGACCTAGTTCTCAAAGGGTACGTCAGTGAAGCTCAAGCCCTAGCAGATTCTATAAGGGCATATAATATGCTTTTACAGAGTAAGACCATTTTCTGAGGACCAGCTTAATTAAGTATGGAAAGACTCCTCCTCAGGTTTGCCATTGGGTGTTGAATTCTTTGATCATTACAATTCATTGACAATAAATCAGAAATAGAAAATGGCCATCATTCCTGCATTGGCCTCTCCTGAATCTTTAGTTTCAGTGGCAGTTATGGGAAAAGGGGACAAGTGTGCTAAGGTTTACTAAATTTTTAGACCATCTATAAACACTAATTATACTTGATACTCTAAATATGAGAGCCCTGTCCAATTTTCAACAAGTTGTTAGATTGGAAGCAGCAGAGTACCTGGAGGGTGCTTGGTATGAATGAAAAAGAGGACTAACTCTAGTCAAAAGAATTGGTTTCAAATCTGGCCTCTAATGTCTGCTGGAATATTATTTATTTTATGTATCTTACATTTTTGCAACCAAATTATGTAATCGTAACCTTTTGGAAGCTACTTCATCTCCCAAGGCTTCACTTTCCTCATTGTAAAATGAAGAGTTGGACTAGATGGTCTTTGATATATAGCCCTTGATATATAATCCTATGAATGGAATCAGAGTAATTTTGACATTTTTGCTAAAAATGAAAAAACAAGCCAAAAGAAAATTAAAGCTGAATGAAAGGATGGCTGAAAGGATTCCTTTGGAGAGGGAGATAAGAGTTGGTTTTACATTACATCCAAAGATAAGAAATATAATTCTATGGAATTATATTCTTTATCATCTTGGGTACCAACCAGATAGGCTGGTTTCTATGAGCATATATTTCTTAGACATATAAGTACTTTTGTTTTGCAACATGGTGATGTGGCAGTAATGCTTACTACATAATTATTCATTCTTTTTTTTTTTTTAGTGAGGCAATTGGTGTTAAGTGACTTGCCCAGGGTCACACAGCTAGTAAGTGTTAAGTGTCTGAGGCCGGATTTGAACTCAGGTACTCCTGACTCCAGGCCGGTGCTCTATCCACCATAATTATTTATCGAGAGAGCATTTACTACAAAATTTTGGGGAACTTGTAAAAAAAATCATGAAAATAATTGCAGTTTATGCACTGCAAGTAGAGAAATCTTAGGAAGAGCTCCATAAGATACTCCCAATTCATTAATATATATTTTAATACTCTGATTTTGATGCAAACCTAAGAGCAAAATGGGGTAAATGTTGAAAATATATTTTAAAATATAGACTTCAAATAATAAACAAAAGAAGCTAAATGCTTGTAGATTACACAGAATCCTCTTGTCTGCATATCATGAATACTTTACATAGATACATTACAAATATGTAACTATGCTAATGTAGTCATGAAAAAATTCCTGCATTATCCATGTTCAAAAAAATTTTTTTAAATAAAAAAAAAGATGGAAAAGAACATATTTGTTTCCTTTACTCCTTTATCTGCAGGTGGATGATAGCTTTCACTGTGCATCCTTTGTAATTGTGAATAGTCATTGTGTTGATGAGTCATTAAGTTTTTCAGATTTGAATGTCCTTACATTATTGTTGTAATTGTATAAATTGTTCTCTTGGTTCTGTTCCTTTTACTCTATATTAGTTCATACAAGTCTTTCTAGAGTTTTCTGAAATTATCACCTTCAATATTTTTTAATTAAAAATTTTTAAACATTCATTTTTAAATTTTGAGTTCCAAATTCTGTCCCTCCTTATAGCCCCATTGAGAAGGCAAGCAGTATGATACCCATTATATACATGAAGTCATGCAAAAGATATTTACAAATTAACTATATTGCAAAAAAGCAAGAAAACTAAAGAAGGTAGAAAAATATATGGTTCAATCGTTCTTACAGCAAAATAGTATTCCATTGTATCATAAATACTTTCTTCAAGAGGAGATTGGAAAGTGCTGGACATGCTGAGCTCTGAACAAAATCATAAAATAAAACTGATCATTACAGTCAAACTACAGACTTGTTAGAACAAAGATAAAAATCAATACCTAACCAGAAAGAAAAGAATAAAGATGAGAAGATATGGCACATAACTGACATAACTCAAACCCAGCCTGTTGTGAGGAAATGGGGAATGGTCTCCTCTCAATAAGGATATAACAGTCACCATTCTGATTATAGTCCTCTGAACTGAGGACAAAGGTCTCAGTCCCCCTCCTTCTCCTCTAGCAAACAGATCACATGGTTCAAGGAGCCCTGAGCTGGTCTCAATAAGGTCCTCTTCTGGGCTGTGTCCATATAAGGGAAGATTGAAGAAATGTCCCTATATCACCTCTCCCATTGGCTAAGAACCCAAAGAATAATTATGGAAATTAAGGTTAAGAATACTGCTTTCTGGTTAGCTAGTGTTTGCACATAGATTGTAACTCTTGAGTAATTGACCAGTGATGAAAAAGGGGAGGGTCCATTCGCCTTAGGGACTAGGGGTTAAAATGGGGCCTGCGAGCTCCCATTCTTTGCACCCACCAGCTGCACACTGGGTGACCATTCTCATAAGAAAGACAATAGGGCAGCTAGGTGGTGCAGTGGATAGAGCACTGGCCTTGGAGTTGGGAGTACCTGAGTTCAAATCCAGCCTCAGACACTTAACACTTATTAGCTGTGTGACCCTGGGCAAGCCACTTAACCCCAATTGCCTCACTAAAAAAAAAAAATAAAAAAAAAAAAGAAAGACAATAAATGAGCCTTTGACACATCACTGCTGCTGAGTTTCAGAGAATTATTGAGCAGGAGTCATTTTCCTCTCACTGTTTAAGCATGTGAATAACAACAAAAAAATGGGAAATGGATAAAGGGACAACCATTGATATAAACTATCACCATTTTCTAAGAAAATTTAACCGTGTAAATGATTTGCCACAATGAGAACAAAAGAGGCTAAAAACTACCGTGTCATAGGCCATTGTTGGGGGTCACTGCCTTGGGTGACTGCTATAGCTAGTTTCACAATTTAAGGTACTCCTAATCAATAAATTTCTGACTGTTGAAATAGCACTAAATTTCTGCCTGTAGAAGTAAGGCTTAATGATGAATCATACCCCTTGGTGGGGTGGGGGTGGGGGGGCGGGATGGACCCATTTATTGCTTACTGTATACTGAAATTATCAGTGCAGCCCATAAATCTCCCTATTTTGGGAGATAGAGATTTACACCTCCCTGGTAGAAGAAATATTTATATTAAGTATAGTATATTATAAAACTTTATGTTATGTGCTGTTAATAGTGTTTGAAGCATGTTATAACTTGTAAACTCTTAGCTTGTTCAATAGTTTTTTCTTTTCTGTAACTTTTGTGAGGTTTCACTGTACAAACTTTGCTCCCTTATAATAGTATAAAATATATGAATTTCTTCAAGGCTGTTCTTAGCTATGAGAAGCTGTCCTGGGCAAGCTGCCCACTCTGATATAACAGCTACCTCCCAAATATGCTTAATATGTGTCAAGGTCAAGCTACCCAAAAGACAGAAAAGTTCAGAAATAAAACAAAAACCAAAAAACTGTCCATGAGTTAAACCATCTATATCATGGCTAATCAGTATTCCTCAAACCTTCAAGATTTAAAGAAAGTAAAGACTTTTGCTGATAGCCACATCCAAAGAGACTTTTTCTTCATGTTAGGAAGAGCAATCCAGCCTCAAATTATGTTGTCTGCCTTCCATAGTCAAGGGATTTCATTGTCAGTGTAGAGACATGGATTTACCATGAATTCAGGAGGAATACTGAAAAGTCATGTTCCAGGACCTTTCTCTATCATCTTGGGTCATATCAAGCTTTGAAGGTTTCAATAACCTGCACTTGGATATATAAGCAATTTCATTTTTTTTAATGGTGTGGCAATAACACCACATAACTGTTCATTTTGAGAGCATTTGCTCTCAAATATTGGGGAATGGGCAGGAGAGACTGATGACCTTTCTAATTCCTAAAATTAGACATTGAATACAAAGTAGTCTTCAATCAGGAAACACTTATCTCCTGGCCAAGTGATGAGATACAGTAGCCAACGGCAACACAGTTTAGGGTATAAACTCAGTTGTGAAATCTTTCAGAGGAGGATGGTAGAAAATTATGAGCAATATCACCCCATAAACCAGTGAAAAGCATTGTGGAATCTCAAATTGTCCAATCTGCAAGAAAAACTGCTAAGGCAGAACTCTGAACCAATGACCATTTATTAAAAGGGTCCTTCAATGAATGGTACCTCAGATCTTCCTCACAATCTGAGATGTCACCTTTCCCCAGGGCCTCACTTTTTTGTTTGTTTTTGTTTTTTGTTTTGTGGGGCAATGGGGGTTAAGTGATTTGCCCAGGGTCACACAGCTAGTAAGGGTCAAGTGTCTGAGGCTGGATTTGAACTCAGGTCCTCCTAAATTCAGGGCTGGTGCTTTATCCACTGTGCCACCTAGCTGCCCCTTTTGGGTTTTTTTGTTTTTGTTTTGCCAGGACTTCACTTTTATTGGGTTAATACCCAGACACTTGGAAGAGGCAAAATAAAATACAACTTCATTGATTGACAGACCTTGCTTTTGACCTTCCAGAAGGGCCAGAAATGATACATCAGCATGGGTAGTCACAGGATGGGCAAGGCAAGGGTCATCTCCACTAACTGGTTTATAAGATAGGCCCCTTTTCATGTTGGGGAAGAAAGGGTGCTCTGGAAATACAAAAATAAGTTGAGGGACTTTCCATATCATGGCAAGACATCCCATCCACATTGGGTTTGGTAATTACCATTCTTGTGGTTAGGCAAGTAAACTTTATAACAGGTTAGTGAACAGTGAACTTATAGTTTATAGTTTAAAGTTTGCGGCCTAATATAAGAATGAATCTGTCTAACTTGGTCTAATTATTCCTATATCTAAGATATGTAAAATATGTATTAATATATGTAATTCCTATATTCCCATATTATGAATCATTGCTAATAATCACCACCCTTATGGAATCACACTAAGCTGATTAATACTGACTAGAGATAAGTTTGGAATAAAACAGGAGCCTAACTTAATCATTTTCCTCAGTGTTGAGAGTCAGGGTAGAGGAAATATATATAGAGAGAGCCTGGGAAGAGATCCAAGTAGGATATATCATCCTTACAAAGGTTGACAAACAGAAGAAAAATCTATCAAGTGTCTATAACAAGCTACATTCTCCATCAGTGACAGTGAAGTCATCACATTTGGACCATAACACAACAGTCAAGAATGAGCACTATGAGGAAGTAGAAATGGTAAAGAAAAAAAGAGCAACTTAACTAAATCAAGAAAATAGAAAGGAAATCTATGTTGTAAACAATATAATTTTGATCACATTAAGAACGCGATCCTCAACATACATGAAAGAAAGGTTACCAAATACTTAGAAAAATTGTGGATGTTAATACTACTGAAAAAGGCAATGAAAAAGCCTATACTCATATTCCTACTTCCCCATTTCCACAAAACCTCTATGAAAATAATAGACACACTTATTGAAGGTAGGAGAAGAGACTAGGATGGCTTTAACAAATGATATTCAGTGGCCATATTTTTATAATTACATAGTTTACTGAAAGGTATAGAGAATAAAAGATCCCACTGTGCTTGCTTTTGTTGACAATTTAAAAAATACAATCTACGATCTTATGATGATCCTATTTTCTTAAGTAGAACAAAATCTGGATGTAAAGGTTCTCCTAAAGGTATTTCCTCTGCCTTCTTTCTCCTCATCAGCAACAGTACCCCTCCAGGCTTGTCTCCCACTTCCTACTCCCAAGTTAAATCCACTCAGCTTTGGAACGCCATCCTAGAAGTGTTATCCTCACTGGAAGATGATTAAGTGAAAAATTCTACTAGTCTGTTACATTTAGCTGGCTCCAGCCTCTGTATGACCTTTTATCCAGCTATGTACAAGAAAAAGAGGGCCTATTCAGTACAGGCATCTTGCCATTTATCCTGCTACCATTAACATACTGGGGTGCATGGAGTGTTCCAGGAAGACTACAACCTTTGGTGAGTGCTTGCTGAGCCTTTTTCAGGGCTGCTCATTCAGCTTTCGCCTTTCACCCAACTCCTACCTGTGTGGCTCCAAGAAGCTGTAGCATGCCAGGCAGCCACACTCTGGTACACCCTCTTAGAAGATGGGCTAAACCAGGTTTAGGGTAGCCTACAGGCTTCAAACCCATTGTAGGGGGATGTTTGTCCCAAGCATGTGAAGATTCCCCTCTCTTCCTCCCTGGAATGGATAGATGAGAACAATTTTTTCTGAAGCAGGTGCTTTGAAGAGCTTAGAGCTTGGTCAGACATCAAAGATGCCAAGGTATCTTCTGTATCCCTGGCCATTGCCAGTGGTCCTGACTTTTGTGTCACCACTGGACTTCAATGACTCTGGAAGAGAGTGAGGCTGATGACTTGTACAACTCTGCCTCATTTAAATCTAATTCACATGAAAGTCAAGATATAACTTGTGATTGCATTGGTTCTCTATGAAAATGAAGGAAAAAGAACAATGAGAAAACCACTCTTCATTCCTTTCCAATTCCTGTTCTTGAAACAGGAATCAAATCAATGCTACCTTTGCTACAGGAAAGGGTGTGACAACCTACCTCCCTATGTCCTTACTCACAAGACCTGTGGCTTCCACAACAAAAACTCCCTTCCTTTCCCCTTCCTTTCCTATGTGTGCAGTATTCTCCTATTAGAATTTAAGCTCCTTGAAGGTGGGGCCTGTCTCTTTTATCTTTAGCACTTGGCACAGGCCTGACCAAGAGTAGGTATTTAAATGCTTTTTAATTAATTAATTCATTCATTCATTCATTCATTTATCCATCCATCCATCCATCCATCCATCCACCACCCAACAAGTTGTCTCCCAAGCATGTATTAAAATCACACAATATTTCTTCAAAGATATAGCTAGAAATAAATTTGTTCAATACAATAACTTTTTTTGTTGTTTTTGTTTTGCAGGGCAATAAGGGTTAAGTGACTTGCCCAGGGTCACACAGCTAGTAAGTGTCAAGTATCTGAGGCTGGATTTGAACTCAGGTCCTCCTGAATCCAGGGCTGGTGTTTTATCCACGGTGCCACCCAGCTGCCCCCAATACAATAACTTTTAACAAAAGCAAGTATGGCATAAAACAAGGAGATATATATTTGCGAAATGTGTTTGCCACAGTCATGGTAGCTGTGTAGCATAGAATGCAAATGGAAGAGGAATTCCCTATTGTTAAGGATTGTAAATGGGTCTCCTAAACTTGTCTTTTTGAATTGCCATATTTTCCAGAAACACTGGACCCAGAGCATGCAGGAGGCCCTTAATGTGTTGGGGATGAAGCCCTACCTCCCCATTCCCTCCACCCCCAGATGAATATAATTTGTTGTTTGCACTCCAAGCTGGATTCTCTGTATGTCCTTGGGAGGCAAGATAGAAGCCAGTTAGTCTGTGCCTGGTTGGGAAAAATGCTTGTGCAGCTGGGGTCCTTTGCAGATAAGCAGACCCTCCTATCTTCATGGTCTTTTCCCAAGGGAAAAGAATTACTTCGTTCTTACCCTTCAGGATGGGGTTTTGTCCTTTTCCCAGCTTTATTGAGCCTTTCCCCTCCCCAAGGCATGCCCCGTAAGGAGGAGATATGTCTTCTCTTCCTCTTTTCGTTACATTGTTTATAAAGATTCAAACTTCAGTAAGGACTGTGAACTCTTTGGGTTCCACATGCATGTTCATTTCTCTTGTAATAAACCTGGTTTTCATATAAGTCTTATGACCTCATTGCCTGTTGACACTATAGACAGCAAGGTCCTCCAAATGTTCTTTTTTGAGGATGTTATTGTCTATTGGCTAATTCATCAGTTCCTATGGGTATAATTAGTCCTCAACAAGCATTTATTATATATCCCTGACTACCAAAGTGTGAAGCACAGTGCTAAGTATGGGGATTAAAAAAAAAAGGCAAAAAAACAAAACCAAATCCAGGCCCTGCTCTCAAGGAACTAGGTCTAATGTGGAGAGAGAACATGCAAATGACTGACTATGTACAAACAAGATGTATATGGGATAAATTGGAAATAATCAACAGAGGGAAGACTTCTTGCAGAAGGTTGGATTTCAGTTGAGACTTGAAGCTATGTAAGCCAGGAGAATTCTAGGCATGGGGGACAGTGAAAATGCACAGTTTGGAGATGGAGTTATTTTTTTGTGAGGAATAGCAAGGAGGTTAGTTTCATTGTACCAAAAAGTATGTGAGCAAACTGTTCCTCACAAACTACATTCTATCTTCTGTCTCTGTGCTGTTTCCTGGAATATCTCCTAACCTCCTCCTCCTCCTCGAATTCTTCTTTTCCTTCAAGATTCAAATTAAGCATTATCTTCTTCTTTTTTTTGGTGAGGCATTTGGGGTTAAGTGACTTGCCCAGGGTCACACAGCTAGTAAGTGTTAAGTGTCTGAGGTCGAATTTGAACTCAGGTCCTCCTGACTCCAGGGCCAGTACTCTATCCACTGCGCCACCTAGCTACCCCAAGCATTATCTTCTAAATGGAGTCCTTCATGACTCTGTCCTACCACCAGAAGCCCACCAGCTTCTAGTACTCTTCTTACCAAACAACTTTGTATTTGTATTTATTTTGTGTTTATTCTGTTTATATTTGTACAAGTACTTCATTTCTGCCCCATTAGAATGTAAGATCCTTGAGGATAGGATTTGTTTCATTTCCTGATACTGGCAGTTCAGTCACCTATCAAAGATTCTGGCACACAAAGAAGCACTTTATAAATGCTTATAGGTCACTGATTGCATTGAACCCTGGAAGATCACAGTGTCTCCTAGATGGTGTTTGTGATCCCTCAGAAAATTCCGCTTAACTATCCATGGGTAGTGAGGTAGCCCAGGGGATAGTAGGTCCATCTGGAGTCAGAAAGACCTGAGTACAAATCCAGGCTCAGACACTATCTGTGTGGCTCTAAGCAAGTCACTTATCCCTGTTTGCCTCAGTTTCCTCATCTGTAAAATGAACTGGCAAACCACTCCTCTATCTTTGCCAAGAAACCCTGGGCACCACTGAACAACCTGGAGGTAATAGTCACTCACAAGAGTTTGAATAGGAAGGTGATATGGTCAAACCTGTATTTTAAACAGATCATTTTGATAGCTAGTAGAAGATGGATTGGAGCAGGTAGAGACTTGAGGCATGGAGACCATGAGCGTATTCCAAACAGTCCAGGTGTGAAGTGATGAAGATCTGCATGAAGGTGGTGATAGTATCAAAGCAGAGAAGAGAGCAAAGGAGAGGTGTTAGGAAGATAAAATCCACATATTTTTGTGCAGATGGTTCCTTTTTTTAGCCTTTAAAATATTTTTGGTATGGAGCCCTGATGATGGAACTGGTGAGTTCAAAAATATAATCAATTTTTTCATTATAATCCTTTGTTGTGTAAACTGAGGCAAGCACTCTCTTGATGAAATTTAGATGTCTCCCCAAAGTCAGAAGACAACCAGAGAATGAAAAGGACAGTTCTTGAGATCTAAACCCCTCTTTTCCCTTAAGTAAAGGAAGCCAGAGGAAGAGGAAACCTGTGAAATTAAAGAAAGATTTTATTAAGCAGGGAAGAAAAAAAATTAACACACACATGGGTACTATCTAACCTATGCTGAATAGGATGCTAGGTAATGGATGGGGAGTGTTTATATACCGTTTAAACAAAGGAAGGTAAGGAATTTTTGGAAAAAGGTGGCTTAGAAAGGAATGAGTCAGTGGGCACCATTCCAAAGGGGAGGGGGAGTGAGGAATTCAAGGTGTCAAAGGATATGGCCTTTGATACACAAATCAGAAGGTATTCTTGGTGCTAAGCAATTCCTAATTCAGGGATAGGGGGATGTCTTGATAAGGAGATGGCTCCAAAACCAGGATAATTCTGAAAGCCCTATAACCAAAGTTAGGGGAGTCTGGAGATAAGGTTGTCTCCAAAGAGACCACAAACAGGGTATATCCATAGTCTTATAACCTGCAGTCAGGTAAGTATTTGAAGATAAGGATGTTTCTTAAAGGTCCATAAACTACCAAAAGGCTAAGGGTTTGCTTCAAAGCTGGTATGAGATTAATTAGCTTCAGAATTGCTGTTGGTATGTCAGCCAATGCATCCAGGCCTCATATAGTTCTTCTGGTTACCAGGATAACTGGGGGAGGGTGCAGTTCCAAGCAAACAAAAGCATCCATTTTCACAGTTGCAATATTGCTTTTTTTCTTTCTTTTTAAAAAAAATGTTTTTTTTTTGGTGAGGCAGTTGGGGTTAAGTGACTTGCCTAGGGTCACACAGCTAGTAATTGTTAAGTGTCTGAGGCCGGATTTGAACTCAGGTCCTCCTGAATCTAGGGCTGGTGCTCTATCGACTGTGCCACCTAGCCACCCCACAATATTGTTTTTCAAAACATTTGTACCGAAGGATGGCTTCGAAGGTCGGAAGGAGGGAGCTGCCATGCTGATACAGGAGTCGAGCCTAACCCCACAGTCACCCTGATACAGATCCAGTCCTAGGAAGGCCTCATCAGAGAAGGAGACCCCCAGAGCCTCTGATTCAGCTGAAGTGCCAGTATTGTGTGGAACTAAGCTCATAGTCTGGTGAGACAGCTGAGCCCTTGGCAGGGGGGAGATTACAGGGGTCTATTCTGGTGCTGAGGCAGAACTTGGGTTTTTCACCCCTGCTGGGAACCAGGAGGTAGGCTTGAGTAGCAGTGGCCCAGGTTGGGAAGGGATCTGAGAACCACAGTACACAAACCTGTTTGATTAGCAAGTTGGTCTTCGGTCATCAATGGACCAGGGCTGGGTATAATCTTTCAGAGGAAAAAATGGGACTTCACTGAAAAAGAGGACTGTTAGGTATTCATGATGAAAAGACCCGAACTGAATGGAAATTTTGACTTTCAAAATACAAGACCCCAGAGAACTATAAAAAATTGGAGTTGGAGGACATACCTGGGGTCATGCAGTGGGTGACTTTCTTGTGTCTGAGGCTGGGTTTTGGCTGGAGTCCCCCTGGGTCTGGGGTGGATGCTTTGTCCACTGTGTCACCTAGCTGCCCCATGATGACATCTTTAGGGTAAAATTGAGGGGTGAGGTGAATGCACTGGGGGAGGGAGAAGGGCAGAGGTAGTATGGGGTGAAATCTGACATGAAAGAAACAGGAAAGCATTTATGGAGTGGGGGAAGAGATGGGGGAGGAACAAGGCAGTAAATGAACTTTATACCCATCAGAATAGGTTCAAAGACTTTAATCTCATCAGAATTGGCTCAAGGAGGGATTAACACTTACCCAATTGGGTGGAGTAATCTATTTAATCTGGGCAGTAACTGAGCCTAACACTCATCAGAATTGGCTCAAAGACCTTAATCTCATCACAATTAGCTCAATGAGGGAATAACATACACATTCAATTGGGTGGAGTAATCTCTCTAACCCTGCAGGAAAATAGGAGGGCAAGGGGATAAAGAGAGAGGGGCAAAAGAAGGGAGGGCAGATTGGGGGAGTCAACAGACAGAAGCTTTTTTTATCCCTTTTGAAGAGGGATAGGGTAAAAGTAGATAGATAATAGAGTAAATATTATGGGGAAGGGAATTGGATGGAGGGAAACAGTTAACAATAGTAATCATGAAAAAGAGAAAAGGGGGGAAAATTGTACAAAAAATATTTATAGCAACTCTTTGTGGTGGCTAAGAATTGGAAATCAAGGGAATGCTCATCAATTGAGGAATGACTGAAGAAGCTATGGTATATGATTGTAGTGGAATGGTATTATCCTATATTAAGTGGCAAACAGGATGATTTCAGAAAAACCTGGAAAGACTCATATGAACTAATGTATAGTGAAGTGAGCAGAACTGGGAGGACATTGTGCATAGTGACAGCAGTATTGTTTGATGAGCAATTGTGAATGACAACTACTGTGAGCAATACAATGATCCAAGACAATCCCAAGGGACTAATGATAAATCTTACTATCTACCCCCATAGAAAGAACTGATAAAAAGAGCATTTGTGGATTATATATATATAACATATATCAGATTGGTTTCTGTCTTGTGGACCATGGAGGAAAGGGAGGGAAGGAGAAAAATTTGGAGCTCTAAATCTTATGAAAATAAATGTTGAAAACTACCCTTACAAGTAACTGGAAAAAATAAAATAAATGTTTGTTGCAAAAAATATATGTATTTGGGGCAGCTAGGTGGCGCAGTGGCTAGAGCACCGGCCCAGGAGTCAGGAGTACCTGAGTTTAAATCCGGGCCTCAGACACTTAACACTTACTAGGTGTGTGACCCTGGGCAAGTCACTTAACCCCCATTGCCTCACTAAAAACAAAAACAAAAACAAAACAAACAAACAAAAATATATATTTGCACCAATCTACCTCCATTTCCACTGATAATTCACTAAAGTGTGAGAAATCCTCTTAACAAGTCTTGGGGTAATTTGGTATTGAGCCTAGCCCTTTCCATTTTAATCTTCGTTATTGTTCCTAAATGCATCCTCAGAGCACATTATCTTCACGTGGAAGAAGGGTTTCTGCTTCTTAGGATTCATGCTAGGAGCCACACCTGTTAGAGGAAAGGATGATTGGTCGGCTCTGGTCGTTAGCACTAACCTCCTATGGTGGCAAGCTTAATGAAACTGCTGAGGGCTCCACATTTGAACTGAGGTTTTCGCTTTGCCATAGAACGGGAATAACCTATAGGGAAGGGCTCTGTAGAACCATCAACCAATCAGAAGCAAGAATCCGGTCAAAGTCAGGGACTCCAGCAGACCAATTAGCGACGCGTAGCCTAGCATGGGCCAGTCAGCTACAGGACTGAGAGGAGAAATAGGCGGGCCATTAGCCTCTGAAAATAAACAACAATCCGCAGTAGAGCATTTTTAACCGCCGTGCAGGCTAGGCGCCTCTAAAACCCAGAAGGGAACACAAGCTTAGCTAAAACACTTCCTCCTTCCCATTAGCGTACCGCCTCCTTACTGTCTGTAGGATGGCCTAGCTGCCTCTTGCTCATGTTAGCTTAGAGAAAGTAAACTGCAACTTTTTCAGAGCTGTCACAGCGCTTAGAATCACTCAACCTCTCCTCCCAAAGTGGGAGTGGCGCTCAGAATAGCGCAGGCGCTGGCACCAGGTGGTGGTGGGGGTGTTTGGGGAGAAGGGACGGCCTCCGCCTGTGGCTTTCTGGGATTTGTATTTCCTCCATGGACAGGTTAGGAAGCTTCCACCACTTGGGAGACTACAGCCCCCAGCAGCCTCAGCAGCTCTCAGGGGGCGGAGCGGTCTGATCGTTAATGAGCTCGAGGAAGCCTTGGTGCGGCCCACCAGGTTCCAAAACAAGGAAATGAAGGAGGGAGGCGGGACTGAGGGTGCCTGCGGGAGCTGCCGCGGAGGAGAAGGAGGAGGAGGAGGCCGCCGCGATTGCGGCGGTGCTCCGTGCTGAAGGCGAGGGACGCTTGAGTGGGGGAAACCGAAGGGGGGGGGGAGCGCCAGTGCGCGCGCCCGGGCGCCAGGCGTCTGTGAGGGGAGAAGTGGAGCGGCGGGCCGCGGGAGGAAGCGGCGGCGGCGGAGTGAGTGAGCGGCGGCGGCCCCCGCGTACCCCGCGCCTCTATGGGGGAAGCAGACAATGGATTATGACTTTAAGGCGAAGCTGGCGGCGGAGCGGGAGCGGGTGGAGGATCTGTTTGAGTACGAGGGCTGTAAAGTGGGACGCGGCACCTACGGTCACGTCTACAAGGCGAGGCGGAAAGATGGGTAAGAGCCGCCTGAGGATGCGAGGGGGTTGCAGCGGGGACAAGGACGGGGGTAGAGACGCGCTCGCGGAGTAGCCTCTGGCCCAGGGGGGCCCCAGCTCGGGCTCGGGCCCGGGCCCGGCGATGGGGGGGGGCGGTGCGGAATCGCGCCCGGGGTGCTGGGGGTGGCGGCTGGCGGCGCAGGGCGCCCGGTTTTTCGGTCTTCTCGTCCTGCCCCTTCTCCGCGCGGAAGGCGCCGCCGAGTCCGGCGAGCGTCGTGCCCGCCCCGCTCCGGGTGCGCGGTGCGGGCGGAGAGGCGCCCGTGCGGACCTGGGCTGGAGGGAGGAGTCTGCGGGCTCTGGTCTCCTGGGGAGACGGCGAGGGGCGGGCAGAGCGCGGCGCGGGCGGCTCGGCTGCTGCTGCAGCCGCGGGCACGGCTGTGACGGGCGTCCCTCGACCTCCAATCGGCGGAGGCCCCTTCTCCCGGGGGGGCAGTTCAAACCTGGCTGCGGGAGCCTCGAGCAGAGGCGGGGACGTCTCGGGAGGGGGATGGCCCCGGGGTCTGTCTGGTGTTGATTTTTGTCTCTCGGGCTACTACAGGAAGCTCCCGGATTCAGTGTGTGACCGGGCTGCTGCTTCGGTACTCCCCTCCCCCCAAAACAAGCAAACTACTCTCCCCCTTCTTAATAATAGCTAACGTTGATATAGCATTTACTATGTGGCAGGCACTATGTTAAGTGCTTTACAGCTGTCATCTCCTTTGATCCTCTCAACAACCTGGAACCTAGGTGCTGTTAGAAGAATAACAACAATAATAGTAACAGCTAACATTGATATGGCTTCCTATGTGCTTGGTAACTGGCATAAGCGCTTTACAGATATCATAGCATTTGATCCTTACGACAACCTTGGGAGGTAGGTGCTGTCGTCCTCGCCGTCGTCATCACCATCATCACCACCACCACATCAGCTAACATTGATATAACTTACTATGTGGCAGGTAACTGGGCTAATCTCTTTTCTTTTTCTCTTTTTTTATTTTTTTCAATTTGAGGGGCAATGAGGGTTAAGTGACTTGCCCAGGGTCACACAGCTAGTAAAGTGTCTTAGGCTGGGTTTGAACTCAGGTCCTCCTAAATCCAAGGCCCGTGCTTTATCCATTGTGCCACCTAGCTGCCCCCGCTAATCCCTTTTTTTCTTTTTGGCTGGGCAATGAGGGTTAAGTGATTTGCCCAGGGTCACACAGCTAGTAAGTGTCAAGTGTCCGAGGCTGGATTTGAACTCGGGTCCTCCTGAATCCAAGGCCAGTGCTTTATCCACTGCGCCACCTAGCTGCCCCCCCCTTTTCAATTATCACATTTGATCCCCACGACAGCCCTGGGAGGTAGGTGCTGTTAAGAGTAGTAGCAGCTACCATTTTATGTAGCGATAGTATGTGTTAGACTGCTAAGTGCTTTACAATGATCTGATTTGATCCTCACAACAGTGGACCAGTAGATGTTCTTGTAGTAATAATAATTATAGCAGCTAACACTTATATAATGTTTACTATGTGCTAGGCACTGTGCTAAGTGCTTCATAATTATCTGGTTTGAGCCTCATAACAATCCTGGGAAGTAGGTGTTTTAATAATAATAATTACTAACATTTATGTAGTGCTTTTATGTGCCAGGTAACTGTGCTAAGTACTTTACCATGATCTCCTTTGATCCTGTCAACAACTCTGTGAGGTAGGTGCTGTTATAATAATTAACATAGAGTGCTTGCTATGTGCCAGGTGCTTTATAATTAATCTCAGTTTAACCTTATAATAATCCTGGGAGGCAGGTGCTATTATTATTCCTATTTTACAGATGAGGAAACTGAGGCAAATAGATTAAGTGATTTACCCATGATCACACAGCTAGTGTCTGAGGCTATTTTATATATATATATATATATATATAAAATAACACATATATATGTTATTTTTAAATTATTTGTTATATTTTAAATATAAAAATATTTTATTATTTGTAGAGATAGTTTTCAACATTTGTTTTTATAAAATTTCTAATTTCCAATTTTTCTCCTTCCCTCCCCTTCCTCTCCCCCTCCCTAAGATAGCAAGTAATCTGATATAAGTTATATATGTGCAATAATATTAAATATATTTCTGCATTAGTCATGTTATAAGAGAAGAATCAGAGCAAAAAGAAAAAACCTCAAAAAAGAAAAACAACAGCACCAAAAACAAAAGAAATAGTATGGTTCAATCAGCATCCATATTCCACAGTATTTATTTATTTTTCTGGATTTGGAGAGCCTTTTCCATCATGAGTCCTTTGGAACTTTCTTGTACTGTTGGATTGCTGAGAAGAATCTAGGCTGTCACAGTTGATCAAAGTATAATGTTGATGATTCTGTGTACAATGTTCTTCTGGTTCTGTTCATCTCACTCATCAGTTCATGAAAGTCCTTCCAGGTTTCTCTGAACAACTCCTGCTTATCAATTCTTACAGCACAATAGAATTCCATTACATTCATATACCACAACTTGTTCAGCCATTCCCCAATTGATGGACATCCCCTCAATTTCCAATTCCTTGCCACTACAAAAAGAGTAGCTTTAAATATTTTTGTACATATGGGTCCTTTTCCCTTTTTTATGATCTTTGGGGAAAAGACCCAAAAGTGGTATTGCTGGGCCAAAGGGTATGCACAACTTTATAGCCCTTTGGGCATAATTCCAAATTGCTCTCCAGAATTGTTGGATCTGTCCTTTGTCATTTTTTATTTTAATCAACAGATACCAATTAATATAAACACTGTCTCTAGTGGAATCTGCTCTTTTTGCTTCATTATTGGCTATATTAGACTGGTTAGACCAAAGAGTATATGACCTATAAGTGGATATTCTACACTGGATGAGTTGTTCACTTAAAGAAATTCACACAGATGCAACTTGCAAGCTTGCCTAGGACAAACAAGTAAAATTACTCTTATTTTTTACATCATAAATGAAACCCCAGGATTCTTAGGGAGAGCTATGTCTTTACCTTAACCCATTGAGTGTTCTAAGTGGAAAAAAGTGAAAGACTCAATGTCCACTTTTGAAATAATTCTAAATAAGTTGAAGATGTATCAACTAGCCTGAAATTTGTCATACTTTAAGTGTTGCCTATTTACATATACATTCTACTGATAATATTTTTGTAGTTATTTAAGGTTTAGAAAATTTGAATCACAAACTTATGAGGTAGTATCACTAATAAGCCTTTAATCAGGATTTGAACTCAGGTCTCTGCTGACTCCAAGTCCAGCAGTCTTTCTACTACATGTTCTGTGAAAAAGCAAGAGGAATAAACAGTGAAAGTGGGAAGTGTGCCATTATACTTGGAGTTTGAACTTTTGCTTAGTTTTTTTCTCCCTCAAACTAGAGCTTTATGGTCAATGTCAAGTGCATCCTCATCACATAAAAATTTGAAAAAAGACTTTCTCTAAGAAAAAATGTAGCATTATGGAAATGAATCAGGTTAGTGATAAAGACTGCATATTTTATTGAATAGGATCAGGAAAACCTGGGTTCAGATCTCACCTATGACATTAGTTATATGACCATAGGCAAGTCACTTTGAGCCCATTTTCCCCTTTGAAAAATGGGGATGTTAATACCTCTTGTATGTACATCACAGGTTTATTGCAAGGTTCACTTTTGAGATAAGGTATGTGGGGCACCTAGGTGGCATAGTGGATAAAGCACCTGCCCTGGATTCAGGAGGACCTGAGTTCAAATATGGCCTCAGACACCTGACACTTACTAGCTGTGTGACCCCAGGCAAGTCACTTAACCCCCATTGCCCCGCCCCCCCCCAAGGTATGCAAAATGCTATGTACATAAATTTCCATTAAACTGTTATTGATATTTTGAAAATAGAAATTATTTTCCAGGCCCTTTTGCTTTTTTAATCTCCTTGTCATTCTTTATTTTAATCATCAGATATGAATTAATGTAAACATTGTCTCTAGTGGATTCTGACCAAAGAGCATATGATCTGATTATAACTATTCTTTTTTAAAAAATAAAAGTATTTTATTATTTTCCAGTTACATGTAGACATAGTTTTCAACATTTTTTAATATAAGATTTCCAGTTTAAAATTTTTCTTCCTCCCTCCCCTCCTCCCCATGACAGCAGGTAATCTGATATAGGTTATGTATAATTATTCTTTTTAAAATGATATTTATTTAAAAATAAATTGAGTTATCTTTTCCTCATGTATTCTGTAATTTTTTTAAACTTAAAAACTTTGACATCTCTGTCTTCATTTTAGTTTATTTAAGCATCATTGTTGTGTAGTAGATAGAAAGCTAGTCTTGGAGCCAGGAAGACCAAGTTCCCCCTCAGACACATCTTGATGGGGCAAGTCACCTTACCTCTAAAGGCTCTGGGCAAAACTTTTTAAGGCTGTAAGTGTAGAGAAGGTGGCTGTCTATTTTGGCCTAAGTTAAACATATCAGTAAAATTTTAAGGACTGCCCTTTATTCCATTCTACTTAGAAGTAGGATTAATTTCAAAAAAGCAACTGAATGATATTGTTTATCTAGGATATAGCTGAATAAATAGAAACAGCTTTTAATATAGTCAAATTATTTGCTTATTTGTATTTTCTAATAAAATCACATGCTAATAAGATTTTTCTCAAATAAAATGCTTTTTTTTAGTAATAAACATTTTTATTTATAGTTTTGGGTTCCATTTTTTATCTTTCCTTCCCTCTCTGCCCCCTCCCTGAGGCAGTGAGCAATCAGATATGGGTTTTACATGTAGGATTATGTAAAACATTACTATATTGGTCATTTTGTATAAGAAAACTTGAATAAAAGAAAAAAATGAAAGTTAAAAATAGCATGCTTCAGTCTGTGTTCCATCAATATAATTTTTCTTTGGAGGTGGATTGTATGTTTCATCAGTAGTCCTTTGGGATTGTCTTGGATTGTTATATTGTTGAGAATAGTTAAATTATTCACAGTTCTTCATTAAACAATATTGCTGTCTCTGTGCACAACATTCTTCTGGTTCTGTTCACTTCACTATGTATCCGTTTATACACGTTTTTCTAGGCCTTTCTGAAATCATCCTGCTTGTCATTTTTTATAGCACAATAATATTCCATCACCATCATATATCAAAGCTTGTTTAGCCATTCCTCAATTGATGGGCATTCCTTTGATTTCCAATTCTTAGCCACCACAAAAAATAAAATGCATTTTCTTGAGTGAAAATGAAACTTTTTAATCAGAAGGGGCATTTGATTTAGCAAAGAGTTTAGGTGGAATTTGGATCCATTTTAACATTTAAGCATTCACATTTAGTAGGGTTGTTTTCAGGAATTGGAAAGAAGAAAATTGGAAGCACAAAAAGGCTTCAGTTAATGGGTGTAATTGAACAACTGTTCAATTATAAGTTCTCTACCATTTCTTCATCAATAATTTATTGAGCAAGAATCTTGGTGTTAATAATTTAGTCATTTTCTTTTCTTGGTCAACAGTGAAAATTCCTATTAATGCTTTTTTGAGACAGTTTAGGGCAGCTAGGTGGTGCAGTGGATGGAGCACTGGCCCTGGAGTCAGGAGTACCTGAGTTCAAATCCAGCCTCAGATACTTAACACTTACTAGCTGTGTGACTCTGGGCAAGTCACTTAACCCCAACTGCCTCACTTTAAAAAAAAAAAAAAGAGAAAAACAATCTACCAATGATTTTTAGTGGTAATACAGAAACTGTGTAAATAATAATATTAGCAAAAAGAGCTACATAGGACAATATTGTAACCAGAAAAAAAAATCACTTAAGTATTACTCATTCTATTATCACAATCTATAAAACATTAGAAGTTGTGTCATTTGTCTTTTATAAGTATGAATTGTATTTAGGTTCTATTCATTACTCATCACTTAGACTTTAGAACAGAGGTCCCCAGTAGATTGCTAGATGAATTTTTTTCGTGAAGTTAGCCTATAAATATTTTGAAGTTGCTTTTGAAGCATATTGTTTCTTTAGGCATAAATGGAAAAAGATATTAAACTTTAAAAGACCACTTTTCAAAAAAAGTAATAAAATACCCCAAAAAACTTTTGTTAAAAGCACAAGTTCCAGGTATTCTTAATCTTTCCGTATATCAGAATTAAAGTAGACTTCATTTACATGCATAGTTATTTTTGATTGCTTTATGAAACTTTAAACATCATTTAGGGTAGAAACCTTACTCTTTATCAGATAAAGGTAAATTTGCCTTATTTTATTGTCAATAAGCTCTTTACACTGCAGAAGCTATTCTGCAGTGTAGTTTTCAGTTAATACTTTTGTTAATACTATTCTTCAACTTTGTAAACATGTTGAATTACTCTTTGAGCTACTTTAAGGTAAACTGATGTCTGTACTACATATGTGCATGTATACACATATACATATATACAAACATGTATACATGCACATATATATTAAGGACTTTAAAATTGGAATAGAAGTAGAGAACATTTCACTATGTTGGAGTTTGTGCTAGAGTTGTCAGGTGGTAATTACCTTAAAAAACAAAACAAAACAAAAAACCAAACAAACATGTTATCTTAATAGCATGTCAGACTAGTTTTGGTAGGTTTCCAATTCTGGTGGTAGTATAGTTAGTGATACATAAAATTTTTTTTGCATCTAGCTTGAAGACCTCCAGAAATTTGAGAAACTGAATAAATAAATGGTGAAATATTATGAATTAGTCAGATTTCTGATTGTCTGCCATGTTGTCTTTTCCTCATTTCAGTCTATCCTTCACACATCTGTCAAATGATTTTCCTCATGAAGGTCCAACTCTGTCACTTTCCTACTCAGTATTTTATTAACTTCAGGATTGAATACAAACTGGCATTTCAAGCTTTTTATACCCTGGCCTCAACCTATCTGTTCAGCTTTCTATTACTTTCCTTCCTGCACTCTGTGATCCAGTCAAATTGGACTTCTTGTGCCTTGAGCAGGATACTACCTCACTTCAGCCTTTCAGAATCCTTTATTTCAAGACTAAGGTTAAGCTCCACCTTTTAAAAATTTATTTTAAAAAATATTTTATGGGCAGCTAGCTGGCACAGTGGATAAAGCACCAGCCCTGGATTCAGGAAGACCTGAGTTCAAATTTGGCCTCTGACACTTGACACTTAGTAGCTGTGTGACCCTGGGCAAGTCACTTAACCCTCATTGCCTCACCCCCCCAAAAAAGAAAATATTTTATTTTCCCTCCAGTTACGCATAAAAACAATTTAAAATATTTAAAAAAAAAGTTTTGAGTTCCAAATATTTCCTTATTAATCATTCTGTCCAAGAGTAAGTGAACAAAAAGAAGGTGAAAAACAGTAAGCTTTAGATATCAGTTCTTTCTTGAGATGGATAGCATTTTTCATCATGAGTTTTTTTGGTTTGTCTTTTTGCTCATTGTGTTGCTGAGAATAGCTGTCATTCAGGGTTCTTCATGGTACAGTATTGCTATTACTGTGTACAGTGTTCTGGTTTTGCTCACTCCACTTTATATCAGTTTATGTAAGCCCAGGTTTTTCTGAAATCATCTTGTTCCTCATTTCTTACAGCTACATAACATTCCATTACATTCATATGTCAGCTATTCCCCAATTGATGGGCATCTCCTCAGTTTCCAATTCTTAGCCTCCACAAAAAGAGCTGTTATAAATGTTTTTGTACAAATAGGTTATTTTCCATTTACAAATATCTTTGGGGTGTAGATACTTGTAGTAGTATTGCTGGATCAAAGGGTATGCACAGTTTTATAACCCTTTGAGCATAGTTCAAATTGTGCTCCAGAATAGTTGGATCTGTTCACAGCTCTACCAATAGTGCATTAGTATCCCTGTTTTCCCACATTTCCTCCAACATTTATCATTTTCTCAAACTCCACCTTTTAAGTGAGACCTAACCCACAATTTCCTACTGTCCTCTTTCCCAAAATTACCTTGAATTTTTTTTTTCTGTATATGTTTATGTAGGAATATGTTAACTCTTCTCTGATGTTATGCTAGTTCTTATCTTTGTGTCTTCAGCACCTAGTAGACATCTGCTTTTCTAAGATATTGGTAATAATTTTAATCATGAACATTTAGAAACATTCAGATAACTGAGCAACTTATTTAGCTTAGCCAATAAGCAGATCTCATTCATTGTTTGTTGGATTTTTATATATTTTTTTCCTTGAGTAATTGTTTAAAAAATTCTCATGTTATTCTATCAAGTTGTCTAATCATGTTCGTGATTCTGAAGAACTGTTTGTAATTTTTGGTAGTTGAACTATGCTCAAATTTTCAGAGTGGTTCATGAATTTCCTTGAATATAAATTCACAAGGAAAACTGGCAGATTTTTAACAAATTTCTTGTCTTAATCATCTCTTTTAGGAATACTGAAATGCAGCAATCCTTCATATGTGCTGTTATTTGCTATTTTAGAGATATGCCTAGAAAACCTGTATTCATATAGATATTTAACCAAACGTGGTTCATATTATTATTGTTTTGCGGGGCAATGGGGGTTAAGTGACTTGCCCAGGGTCACACAGCTAGTAAGTGTCAAGTGTTTGAGGCTGGATTTGAACTCAGGTACTCCTGAATCCAGGGCCGGTGCTTCATCCGCTTCGCCACCTAGCTGTCCCTTATGGTTTATATTATGTCATGTATTTTTGCTTTGATGTTTAAAATTAAGTATTAATAGTGTTTTTAATTATATTGAATGGTTACTGATTTAAGCTTTGATTTTTTTTCATTTCTGCTATACAAATATCTTGAAATTGGACCTTAGTATTTTTGTGACCCAAGGAATACATTTGCAAAAATTAAATTTGTAACTGCATCTGTAACCAATAGAAAATTGTTGAGAGGCTAAAGTAGCAAAAGAAGAGATATAATTTGCCAGTAGAATTAGGCTATTCTTTTGTAAGTAATGAATTGATGTATAAATCTCATCAAGTACTAGGTTAAATCCTTAGAGATTAGGGGAGACAAGAATTGGGAAGATAAGTGCAAGGTCTTTCATAATTTAAAAATCTATAAATGACTTGAAGTCTTTGTTGATACTGGTACTGAAGATGATATAATGCAAGTCATAATTTGAAAGATAAACTTTTACAGTGTTGAAATTGGAGGGAAAATGCAGTAAGTTATATTTCAACATAAAACATCTCTGTTGATACATTCTCTATTCTTATTGCTTGATATTTATCTTCTGTATCCAAAGGTGCTAGATAGCATTTTTCACCACAGCTCAACAACCATTGACCTATTTCTTAAATAACAAAGATTTATTGGTAGACTGTTCACTTGAGCATGTCAGTGGAAGAGTAGACAATGAATACCTGGTAGGCAACTATTTTCATTTTTCAGCTAACCCTTGGAGTTGGTGGGTGTGTAGTTATCTAGTTTTAAAATATCAACATTATTATTAGTAACAATAACAAGCATAGTGCTTTTTTTAAATCATAAAAGAATTTTATTATTTTCCAGTTACATATAAGGATAGTTTAAAACATTTGTTTGCATAGGATTTTCAGTTCCAAATTTTTCTCCCACCTTCCTTTCCCTTTCCCCTCCCCAAGATGGAAAGCAATCTGGTATAGGTTATATATGTGCAATCACATTAAACAAATATCTGCATTGGTCATCATGTGAAAGAAGAATCAGAGCAAAAAAGGAAAAACCTCAAAAAAGAAAAACAAAAGTACCAAAACAATAGAAATAATATGGTTCAATCTGCATCCATATTCCACAGTTCTTTTTTCTGGATTTGGAGAGCATTTTCCATCATGAGTCCTTTGGAACTATCTTGGACCATTGTATGCTGAGAAAAATCAAGTCTATCACAGTTGATCAACACATGATGTTGATGATACTGTGTACAATGTTTTCCTGGTTCTGCTCATCTCACTCAGCATCAGTTCAAGGCATAGTGCTTTAAAGTTTGCAGAGTACTTTACAGATACCTCATTTGATCCTTACAACAAATGATGGAAGATATATGCTGTTCTGGTTACCGTTTTATAGAGGAGGAAACAGAGGCAGAAGTTGAGTGACTTGCTCAGGGTTGCATAGCTTTTGAGTAGTTTTAACCTTTTGAATCAGGTTTTAAACTCAAGTCTTCCTGACTTCAAGGCCCAGCACTCTTATCCATTGAAGTACCATACTAATGAAATTTTGTGATGGTATGGCTATATTATATTGGCATAGAAATACTTTTGTGATTTAGAAAAATGTTCTTTGTGGATATTAGAATCCAAAGTCTTGAAGTGAATGGAAAATTGTTTCTCTTGAACTAATATTTTGTATTGTTAACGTATTTATTACTATTGTTATCTTCTAAGACCAATTCTTAGTTCTAGAACAGTTTTTTTTAAAAATAGTGGACTTGTCATTTCAGAATTTTGGTCCTTAATAAATAGCTGATACTCCTAATTCCTGAGAGGACTGTTTTCAGAGTATTTTTATGTGGTATAAATTGCACAGGATGAAAGACTGTCTCAAGAGAAAAAGCAGGATGTAATTCAGGATACAAGTGTGCAGCAATTGTTTTTTTATTGAGGATTCAAGTTTTTGTCCACAAAGTAATTTAGACAGATCAAAGAGAGAATTTAAAACCTGTGTAATCGTTAAATAGTAGTTGTTCTTGTAAAGGACAGTTGTTTCTAATATATGGAGTTTCTTCAAGAAGAAATGCACCAAATTATTTTTTTTCCTTTTGTTTCCTTTTGTTATTAAAATGAAGCTTTTCCCTAGTTATCTCAGTTGGCTAGAATGTCCTGCTAATCTGGTCATGGACTTAATCCCCATTTGGGTTAAGTAATTTTGCTTTGTTCAGTGACCGGGGACTGTAGCTCTGACCTTGGCCAACTATAATGCAGATACTTAGAAGGGGAACTTTACTGAGTGAGTTTATAGAATCTTTCACATGCAGGAAGGACGACATTATTGTGTGATTTTAGTAATTATAATATTTGAAGAGGCAGTAATCTGAAAATTTTGTTTATTGTTTTTGGCTGAAGGACAGGTTGTTAAAAGTTTTGCTTTATATTTTCTTTAAAAAGATATAAACATCTTATGTAAGGAGGAATTCCATAGTATTTGGATAACTTGAGTTAATTTTTGTAGCAAATAATTTAGAAAGCTATGTTTAGCTTTTACTCTCTATTTTCTAAGCCTCCTATGTTTTTAGTGCTATGATAGGAAAATGGAAATTTGTGTGCTAGGTTAATACTTTAAATGTTTCATGGTCTCTGATCTCATGAAACTTAGAGTCAAATAAAGGGAGTAAAAACATGTGTACTAGGAAAGGACTACTGGAACAGCAGTCAGAAGACCTGGCTTCCAGTTTCAGTAGACCTCTGGTTTCTACTTTGCATATCTTTTAGAGTTTTTTGGAGCATCTGGATTGGCAGAGTGCTGTACCTGAAATGTTACACCAAGCTTCAGTAAAGTATTGTTGTAATTGATGTGGCCCAGGAAATCTGACTTCTTACTTCTGCGTAATTGAGGTCGCTTGTCTCCTCCAGTGAATTCTTTATCCTCTGCTATTACAGGGGGAAAGGTAGTGGGAAGGTTACTCTTAAATCTTGAACTACTCCAAAAGACTGATGGAACATAGAGTGTTGAAGGCTTTCATCTCCACTAAAAGATGACACAGGAGTATGGGAAGGAAATTAGGATGTTGGGCAAGTCATTTAACTTCTTTGAGTCTTCCTTTCCTCATCTGTAAAATAAAGATAATACTTGCATTATCTTTTTTTTTTTTTGCTAAACTTATTTTTATAAGGATTCATTATCTCACCCTCTTACTACCCTCCCCAGTTTAACAGTTAAAAAAAAAGGAAAAAGACATCATAACAAATACGAGTAGTCAAGAAAAACAAGTATCAGGGCTAGAAATGTGTGTCTTGGGGCAGCTAGGTGGTGCAGTGGATAAAGCACCAGCCCTGGATTCAGGAGTTCCTGAGTTCAAATCCGGCCTCAGACACTTGACACTTACTAGCTGTGTGACCCTGGGCAAGTCACTTAACCCTCATTGCCCAGCAAAAAAAAAAAAAAGAAAGAAATGTGTGTCTCAGTCTGCATTTAAGTCTCACACCTCTCTCACAGGGGAAGTTGGGTAATGTGTTGCATCTTCAGTTCTCTGTTCTATTATTGCATTGATGAGAATGTCTGAATTTCAAAGTTTTTTCCTCTGTTAATGTTGTCATTGTACAGATTATTCTCACTTTTCATCGTTTCACAGAAGTTTTTCTAGATTTCTTTGAAACTGTAAATTCATTTCTTATAGCATAATAATATTCCATTATATTCAACTTGTTAGTCATTCCTTAATGTGTGGTGCCTCCCTTAGTTTCCTGTTTTTGGCTACTGTGATAAGGGCTGTTATAAATATTTTTGTCCATATATGTCCTTTCCTCATTCTTTAATCTCTTTGGGGTGTAGGCTTAGTAATGATATAGCTAGATCAAAGAGTATACACTGTTTAGTACATTTTTGGGCATAGTTCCTGGTTAACTTAAATTTATTATTTTTTTTTCCAAATTGATTTTCAGAAAGGCTGAACCAATTTGCAGCTTCACTATTGTATGTTTTCAGAAATGTCTCAATATTTTTCTTTTTTTTTCTGTTATCTTTGCCAATTTGATAGGTCTATTTAACCTCAGAATTCTTTTACTTTGCATTTCTCTACATAATTGTTAGTGATTTGAAACCTTTTTTTATGTCTGTAGATACCTTGAATTTCTTTCTTAGAATGTTTCCTTATTTCATATCCTTTGACCATTTATATTGGGTAATGGCTGTCACTATAAATTTTAAAAACATTTAACTAGGTTGTGATGAAGTGGAATCGAGTTTGTCAGGAAAACTCCCAGTCACTTTTCAGAATTCTTTTTTTTTCTTTTCCTTAAGTGAGGCAATTGAGGTTAAGTGACTTGCCTGGGGTCACACAGCTAGTAAGTATTAAGTGTCTGAGGCCGGATTTGAACTCAGGTACTCCTGAATCCAGAGCCAGTGCTCTGTTCACTGCGCTACCTAGCTGCCCTTCCCAGTCACTTTTAAATAAATGCTTGTGTATATGTGTGTTAGACTTTTCACTGCATTCTCTCTCTCTCTCTCTCTCTCTCTCTCTCTCTCTCTCTCACACACACACACACACACACACACACACACACACACACACACACACACACACACACACATCTTATTCCTCTTAAAATGATAATCATGCAAACAACAAGGAATATATTTTTCCACACATAGGCCAATCATTTTTTTTCTGTTAATTATTTACTTAGAAGGGTAAAGTCCTTGACAAACTTCCTAGTAAGGAGAGAGACAGACAGAGACAGACAGACAGATACAGAGACACAGACATAGATATACACACACACTCACACACACAAACAACCCCCCCACCCCCAAAATTTGTGGGAGAGAAAATTGGGCACTTAGGGGAGTTATGTGGGAAGCAGTTCTATCAGTTAAGAAACATTTAAAAAATGTCTGTTATATACCAGTGCCAGGCCCTGTGAATACAAAAGGAGGCAAAAGACAATTCTTTGCCCTCAAGGAGCTCCCAATTTAATGGGAGACACGATAAACAAATCTATATAAATGAGTTGTAAACAGGAGTTCTCAATCTTCTTGTATGTGTCATGGACCCATTTGGTAGTCTGGTGAAACCTATGGGCTCCTCAGAATAATGTTTACTACATATACTCATCATTGAACAAAATGCTAAATTTCATTTAGTGGTTAATGAAGATAAAGATGTAATTTTCCCCCCATCCAAGTTCATATAGGGACCCCTTAAATCTTTCCATGGATCCACTAACCCACATTAAGAAGCTCTTATCCAAAGAGCAAAACATAACTTTTAAAAGCTAAGATACTAATTCAAAATAAATTTCTTAGCAGTATTTACTTTGAAGCAAAAAGGTGCCACAGTGGATAAAGCATCAGCCCTGGATTCAGGAGGACCTGAGTTCAAATCCTGCCTCAGACACTTGATACTTACTAGCTGTGTGACCCTGGGCAAATCACTTAACCCTCATTGCTCACCACATATAAAAAAATCTAGACTAGGTAACCTGCAGGTTAATCAGTGGAATAATAATTTGTTTTCATTACTCTATCAAAAAACTTAAAGTATTTATTGAGCACTTACTATATTCCTGGCACTGTATATATGATGTGTTTTGATGACTGGTTCTATTTGTAATCATTTGAGCATTTATTAAATACCTGTTCAGTGTCAAGCACTAGACATAAAGACAGAAATGTAACAATTCTTGCCCTCAAGAAGCTTACTTTCCATTCAAGAAGAAAGCATGCACCTATATATGTCTGTGCAAAATAAATATAAGGGGATTTGTTGTTGTTGTTGGTGGTGGTATTGGGGAAGGCTCTGGAAGATCCAGAAAGGTTTCATGTAGAAGATGACATCAGCTGTAGGCATGTGAATTGCCGGCTAGGGGCTATTCTGTGCAAAGCCATGGGGATGGGAGAGGACACCTGTGTGAGGGACTGAGGGCCAAGAGAACATGTAAAGGAAAGTAATAAAATGTAATAAAGTTGGAAAGGTAGTTTGGGCCCAGATTTTAAAAAGCTGAACAGAGGGGTATTTGACCCAAGAGGTCATTGGGTCCTTGATTTAGATTTGGAAGAAATCTCAAAGGCCACTGAGGAAGTTGAGGCTGAGATCCTGTTTTGCCGAGGATGATACATCTGGACAATTTGAACTAACTCAAAGTCTAGTATTCTATTTACTGTGCTGCCCAGCTGGGTCATAGGGAGTCCCTGGATTTTGAGTGGGGAGGGACATGGTTGTTACCTGTGTTTTTGGGGAATACATGTGTACTTTGGCAGTTGTGGTGGATCCAACTCATGTTACAATCATTCAATGATTTAGTTGGATGATTTGTCATGAATTGTGAGACAAAGATCAAGAACAAACAAAAAACACAACCAAACTCCACCTAGTGGCCAGCATTCTGGTGATGAGCTATATTTAAACTCTTTCTTAAAACTACTAGATATTGTATTCTTTTTTGTCAGAGCAATTCTTAATTGGGATGGGGCAAATAGGGCTAGTCTCAAGGGATACAACTTGATGGTGTGTGGTATGTGCCTTTTCCCCATGGCATCCGCAGCCATCACACCTCACCTTGTGCTCTTTTGCTTGATGTTTTCCAGGTGTAGCTGTGCCACTGCTGCTGTGCCTGTGGTCAGCTGTCTTTGTGATGCTGCATTCTATGCCTTTGCCCCCTCCATTCTTCTGCACCTTATATGCCTCTTTTTGTTCTATATGAAAGAAATGCCTAGTTATACAGGTATAATTGTATTTTCTTAACTAGCTTTCAGGAAACAAGGGTGACCTCTGATACAATTATAGGAACAGAATAAAGCTTAGGTAGAAAATTGATAGATACGAAATTTTAAAAATTAAAAAATTTGCATTTAGAAATTCTATAAAGAAATTTTACTGGCAAAGTTAAAAAATTCATACCTCATATTGTAGTTCTTTAGATAGTGACCAATTACTAAGCATCTATTAAACATATCCTATGTGCAAGGCCTTGTGCTAGATTCTGGGGCTACAAGTACAAAGAATGAACAATTCCTACACACAAGGAGCTTATCATCTAATGGGAGAAATAAGCAAATTTATAAATATATACAGCATAAATATTATGTGAATGAAAAATATATCTACAGTAGCTAAATATAAAGTAGCAATAAGGGCATCAAGAAAAGATTTAGAAGATAATGCTTGGGGGGCAGGTAGGTGGCACAGTGGATAAAGCACTAGCCTTTGATTCAGGAGGACCTGAGTTCAAATCCAGCCTTAGACACTTGACACTAGCTGTGTGACCCTGGGCAAGTCAATTAACCCTCACTGCCCTGCCAAAAAAAGAAGTAGTTAATGCTTGAGCTGCATCTTAAAGGAAGTAAGGAGCTCTATAAGATGGAGGTAACACAAGGGAGTGCATTCCAGTCATGTGGGACAGCAAGTACAAAAGCAGGAAGGTACTGCCCTATGTGAAGAAAAGGGAAGGCTAATTTGACTAACCTTCACAGAGTGTGGGGAGGGCAGTAATGTCCAATAAGGTTGGAAAGAGGTTGGGATCTGATTAAAAGTTAAACAGAAGAATTTATATTTGATTTTAGAAGCAATAGGAAGCTACCAGAGTTCACTGACTTTTAGGGAGTCACAAGGCCAGATTTCACTTAACGAAAATTATTTTGGCTGCTCTAGGTAGGATGGACTGGAAGGTGAAAGATGTGAGATAGGGAGACCAGTTATAGGAGGCTGTTGCAATGAGAGAGGTGATAGAAGGCTTCAAAGGTAGTATTTTGGACAGAAATAGGAAAGTTTGGAAGAGGAGAGGAGAGGGTTTTTGGGAAACAATGATGAATTCAGTTTTGGATATGCTGAATCTTTGGAACATCTAGTTTGAAATGTCCAGTAGGCAGTTCGTAATGTGATACTGAAATAGGGATGATACTGGGGCTGGATATAATAACCTGGGAGTCAACTGAATAGAGATGATAGTTAAAACCCAATGCAATTTATGAGATTATCCCTAGAGAGAGTATGGAGGGTGAGAAAAGGGCCTAGGATAAAAATCTTAATAAACAGTGGGTAGTATCAATAGTGTCAGATGTAGCAGGGAGGTCTAGAAGGAGGCTATGAGCTAAGAAAAGATCATTATTTTCAAATAAAGACATCATTGGGAACCTTGGATAGAACAGTGTTAGAAGCCAGATTACAAAAAGCTTAGAAATAACTGAACAGAGAGTAAGTGGAGGCAGTGGCTATAGCCAGCTTTTTGCTAATGCTTTCTGTCTGAGATTGCTTCCAATTCACCCTGTATATACCTTGTATCTACATAGTTTGCATATTATTTCCCTTATTAGAATTAGATCTTTTTGATGGCAGGGAATACTTTTGCTTTTTTTTTTTTAATGCCCAGCATTTAATACAGTGCTTGAAGCATAATAAACCCTTAATAAATGCTGGTGGACTTTTGTACTTTTTCCAAGAATTTGGCTGAGAAAGGGGAGACATATATAGGATTGTCTGGTTTACTAAACAAAGTTTTGTTTTGTTTTTTAAAGTATGGGGAAGACTTGTATGTGCTTGAAGGCAAAAGGGAAACAACCAAAAGATAGAGGTTTTAAAAATTATTTTTAAAATCTCCCCTGTATTTTCATTGAAAAAAAATCTGAACTTAAAAGCACTAAATAAAATGGGCATTTATTAGAATGGAAAAGAGGATTGTATATTAAATTGCTGATTTAATGTCTAATAATACATAATGAATTTAACTTGCAATTTTCAAAGATGTCTTGTTTGTGCTTCCTTCTGGCCTTTGTTCTGTTAACTTAAAAATATTCTGATGACCCTCTTTTTTTTTCTTTTTGGGAAATACTATCCATTCTCCCCTCTCTCCCCCTGCTCCTCCCCCGACCCTTTTAAAAGAAAGAAAAACAAAACCGATAGGGTAAAGTTGAAGATTTGAGGGAGGAAGGAGAAGTGATTGACCATGCAGTTGGAGGGGATGGGATCAAGTGCATATGTAGGGTGGTCAGCTTTGAGAAGGAAAAGGGACAGACACCTCATTGCCAGAAACTGGGAGAAAGGAGGAGAATGTGGGATGCTAACTAGAGGTTTTTGAGATGAAGATTCATGACTTTGATTTTCTCAGTAAAGTAAGCCAACATCCTCATCTGAGAGAGAGAGGTAGAAGGGGGAAGTGTGGGAGGCTTGAGAAGTGAAGTTATTTCCTTTCCACACTGAGGTACCAGTTGAGGTTGAATAACATGAATTTGTGATGTACCCAGTCATAAAACACAAACTGTCCTGCTATTTTAAAGCAATTCAAACAAAGGTTCTGTTAACCATGGACCCTCCTAAATATTCCTTAATGATAGATAATGAAATAACTTACCTTCTCTAGTCTATCAACAACTGTTGGGATGTATGTTTCTTTAAACTTTTCTGTGTGTATGTGTGTGTAGTTGAGCTACTAAGAGGCAACAGTGTTCTTTGTCATCCTGTCAGCAAATATTTATCAACCATCCAATGAGGTTTAAAGCATTATGTTGAATGATGTATATGCTGAGAAAAATAATATAGGTCAGAGGTAATAAATGACAGCCCTAGAATTTTAGAGCCATAGAATCACAAAGCTGGAAGAGACTTGTGGAAGCTTTACCACCTTTTCATTTTATGTTTGAGAAAAGTTTGGAAGAAGAGAAAAACCTTTTAAGGTAAAACTTGAAAAATTACTGGAGGGAACTGGGTATGTGGAGGAAAAAAATGAGAAGAAAAGAGCTTTATTTTTTATTTTGTAAGAATTCTTCTGAAATGAAAAATCTGAAAACTAATTCTCAGTTAGAGGGTCAAAGGAGAGAAAATTTGTCAATTAGCTTTTGCTAAAGAAATGCTTTTCTGACTGTGGAAATAAGGTTGTATGTCCTTAATTATTTTTTTATTTTTTGGCGGGGCAATGGGGGTTAAGTGACTTTCCCAGGGTCACACAGCTAGTAAGTTGTCAAGTGTCTGAGGCTGCATTTGAACTCAGGTCTTCCTGACTCCAGGGCCCGTGCTCTATCCACTGTGCCACCTAGCTGCCCCTACATAATTATCATTTAAAAAATTGTATCCTAACTTGAATATAAGCCTTGGTTAGTGGGTGGAGGCTTTTATTTTATTTAAAAAAAAATTAGATTAACAATATATTTCTGTTGCTTAGCTTTGCCAGATCTGGAAGTAATAACTATTTTCAAGCTCAGTCTTGATGGTTTCAGCCATCTGTCTCTGTGTTTATCCACATGCACTGAATCTGGCTAGAAGCCAGAGGATTCTTGTTATTTTACAATTACAATAGAACCAAGGATATTTCTCATTTAGCATGGATAGTGTAAAAAAAAACACTTAATATATCTCTTGCCAGCAAGCATAAACTGTTTGTTCTTTTTCCTGCCATTTAAAAAAAATCAGTTATTAAGTAGCAGTCACTGGGAGCCAAAATGGTTTGATTTTTCTAGTTGAGAAAATCTCACTTGCAACCTTTTAGATAGATGGAAAGAAAATCTTTTATTTTTCCTTGATTTTGGTTTCTGTTAATGAATACTTTTATTTTTTCTTTGCTATTTTATGTAATTTTAAAAATGGAAAATGAAGAACACTTAAATAAGATTAAGGAATGAAAGGTCACAAATTGCAATGTAGTTAGTGGTTCACAATTTGATTGTTCTTGTCAGGTAGAATAAATTCTTTCATAAGGGTAATGCCTTATTGTGGCTTTTAAAACATGTTCATGTGTGTTTTACTGTAAAAAATGTGAGCTCTAGGGGGTCAGAGAACATTTTGTTTTTGTCTGTCATGAGTACCTAGCACAATACTTTAGAAATAATTGGGGTTCTTGGGGAGGGAGTGGTGAGCTTGGAGGCAGGATGACTTAAGTTCAGATTTGACCTCAGACACTGACTAGCTGTGTTACCAGGGCAAATCCTTTCACCTCTGTTTGCCTCAGTTTTCTCTTCTGTAAAATGGGGATAATAACACCTACATTGAAACGTTGTTCAGAGGATCAAATGAGATGGTATTTGTAAAGCACTTAGCACAGTGTTTGACATATAGTAGGCACAATATAAATATTTATTCTCTTCCCTCCCATCCCCTTCTCTTTGTACACAGTAGGCACTCATTCAAGGTTATTGAATCAAATTCACAGAAAATAATTTATAATATACAATATATATGCTAGTGCAGGGAAACATTGATACAGATAATTGGTTCTGTTGTGGGAATTGGCAACACTTGAAATGGAAATACTACTAATGTAAAGACTTGAGGCAAGTAAAGCTGCATAGTAATCATTTTACCCATTTTGTCTGCCTGATTCCAGTTTGAAACTTTTCCCAGCTTTCTCCTCCTGCTAAAGTCTAAATTTAAAATTTACTAAAATAATGTACAATATTAACCTAGAAGTGAAGGATTCTAATAAGACTCTTCCTTTGTGACAAAAGGATCCTTTTCTTATGGGGTAGAAATTATCTAGTATCATTGTAAGTTTAAATTATTTTTGATATTAAAATGTAAAAAAAAAGTTGACGGTTAAGGCAGTAAAGGTATTAATGAACAGAGAGCCCTAAGAAAGTTGTGATTATACTAAGCTCAGGTGTATTGTCAGTTGTCTTAGTTTTGCACATTGAGATGAGAATTAATAGTTTTCTGTCCAAGCTATTTCATCCTTTACTATTTGTGGTGCCTTATTGTAGCACTTCTGTGTTTGGTATAGGGCTAGTCTATTGAAATCCTAACATTTTTAGTCTTCAGAAAAAGCATGACATCTTTCCCTTGTATTGACACTGAATTTGGAATTGGAAAACTTTTGTTCAAATTTTGTGGCCTTTTTTACTACCTTCATGATCATAAGCAAATCATTTAACTTTTGAATTGCAGTTTCATTTGTAAAATGAAAGGATTAAACTGATGCTGTCTAAAAGTCTTCCAGTTTTTAAATCTGTACCTCTCTCCTTTCTTCTCCTAACTTGAAGAGCAGAAACATCTGGAGACATTTTGGTTTTTGAAGGGTAAATAGAATTAGCTTTTGGAGATCAAGCTGACATAATTCAGTATCTTTAAACTCTGAACCCACCGTCTTCTTAAAATAGTTTTAATTATCAAATGGACACAATGATATTTCCAAACCCTTGCCTTCCTCTATAAAATCATATTCTTGGCTCTTGAGAATTTGAAGAGGACATTAGGAATCATCTTTTAATCTCCTAATTTTATTGAGGCAGTAGGTATAAGAGAGAGCTAGCCTTAGAATCAGAAAGACCTGGGTTCAAGTTGTGTCTTGGATAAATATTGGCTGTGCCTCTGGGCAAGTCATTATACTACTACTCTTTTGCCATTGGTATCTCTAAGGCAGTTGCAGAGCAGGGGCAGATATGCTTTGGTAGATGAAATTTCTTCCCTGGTAAGTTTCCCTCTACCAATAAATCATGGGTAGAATAATTTTTCTCTTTTTCTAAATAAGGAATTGATGAAGCCCGAGGAATTGTGATTCGATCAAGGCCATAAAATTAAGTTATGAACTGGTATTAGACCCCTGGCCTCCTAGTTTCTAGTTTCTGGTTCAGTGTACTTTCTACTATCCTGTGCTGCCTCCTCTTATGGTCTTTGTTTCTTGAGCAGACTCTGGGAGAGACACTGGGGGTGTCCTGGTTCATCTAATTTTCACTTCTCATTGTCACTCTATGATGTAGTCAAATGGCATAAACTTGGATGAATTTGGCTATATAATAAGGTTTTAATGGATAAATAAAAGATAATTGGTTAGAAATATATGTAATAGTTGTGGGTAGAGAATAGTGTGAGGATTTTAATCATAGAGTTAGAAGATATTTTACTTAAATACTCAGTATTTATTCAAATAGATCTGTGATCTGGATGATTCAGGAGTTACCTCTAACTGATCCATGCCTTCTCATCATATGTGACTCTTATTTATGTTCTCCCAAAAGTTCTTAACAAGGGATCCAATCAACATTGCCGGAGGTTTTTCTTTTTTTTAATAATTTTTTTCCTTTTCCTTTTCCTTTTTCTTTGTGGGGCAGTGAGGGTTAAGTGACGGGCCCAGGGTCTCACAGTGTCAAGTAAGTGTCAAGTGTCTGAGGTTGGATTTGAACTCAGGTCCTCCTGAATCCAGGGCCGGTGCTTTATCAATTGTGCCATTTAGCTGCCAAAGGAGGTTTTTCTTGATTTCTTCCAACATTGTTTAGGAGGAAACCGGTAGAACGCTCTGACCATTACCTGTCATTCACTGCTCTCAACATGGAAATGTCTCTTTCTATCATGTAATTCTTGACATCTTTTACTCTTGTTCTTCAGTGTTTCTTTTTGGTTATACGTAGAAACCTGGACATGTCCAACATCTGGCTTTTCATTGCCCTTTGTGTGATGCTCATTCTTAGTCCTTTGGAGGCATTGTTCCAAACCTCACTGCCATACAGCAATACCAATAAAATGTATGTATTGAAAAGATGGTTCTTTGTGGTTGTAAGAAGCTTTGGGGTCAGTGAAAACACTCTGCAACATTCTGAAAGCGGTTCAGTCTGCATTTTCATCCATGTTATTTGTCCCTGATAAACTTATAAGCTCTACAGGGTGTCCATTCAGATATATTTGGAATTCTGAGCAATAGACATTATTCATTGATTTTCTCTTTCTTGTTTGTATGGAAAAGCCAAAATTCTTTGAGTGATTCCTGGAGGCTCTGAAATGCCTTGGGGCTTGATGCAGTCAATAAAATGTTATCTGTAAACTGGAGCATCTGGAAGACCTCACTGTCTACAAAGAATCTTTCCTTGGACTTACTTCTGTCACAGAGGCAAATACTTTTGTCCAGAACATTTCTCTCCTTTTTATGACTTCACCAGCAGAGTGTCATCAAACAGGGTGGGGCTATTTTCTGTTATAATATCTTCCAAAGAATCTTTAATACTTTTTTTGCTTTATGGATAAGGAGACACCTTTGTCCCAAAGAACTTTTGTTCTACCAAGTCAAATGCTTTTTTGTAATCAAGTAATGTGATCTTATGTTTTATGTTCTCTTTATCTTTCAGTCAGTTATGAGATAGTAAAGGTGTGGTTCATTTGGACTATTTTTTACCATATACTGCTTCTCTTTGCTTTTTTTGTGTGTGTGGGGGGGGAGTAGGGGCTGGGACAGGGATCTTATGTCAGTCCTGGATCCAGGATATCTGCTTTCCTGCCTATTTGCTCTGGGACTTTAACTCCAGATCCAAGCTTTGGATTTTCATTTCTCCCATGGCTGTCCTCTTGGACTTTGTTGTCTCTAGGCACTTATCTTTTGCCAGATTATCTCTATTTAAAAAAAATTGTTTATCACTAGGTATAGACTAACATCTCACACTGTTTACTAAAATAAGGTCAAAATGGGTACATGATTTACACATAACATGGGCTTGGAATAAATCAGAAGTTTGTCCTATGATAAGCAAAACCAAAGATGACTAGGTAACAGGACAGATATATGGAGAAATCAAGGTGATGTGGGCAGGACTAGTAAAGTTTAGATTGACCAGCTAGATATTGGAATGCACATACCTAAGAAGTAAGGGGAGATGAAACTCTATTGCAGGAAAGTCAGTTAAGCATGAATACTACCTGACCGGAGCTGGGAGATAACCTCAAAGGTCAGGACCATCATTTAAAAAAAAATTCCCTTCTACTCTTAGGAATATGACAAGTATCCAAGCTTTCCCCACCCTACCCCAAAAGGGAACTTTACAGTTTTCAAGTGGACACCCCATCTATCCTCTATAAAAGCTTTTGCCTTCCCTCTGTTTGAAGAGGAGAATGTTTCTAAGGCCTCCTCCCTGAAGGGGTAAGTAAAGTCTTTGACTTCCCACTTGGGTCTGAGCCCTGAATAAAAGACCACTTTAATTCTAATTGGACTGTGTGAGAGAGTGTAATTCTATATTGAGGAATAACTAAGAACTACCACAAACCCCTGGGGCAATACCATAAGGAAATTAAGAGAGCATGGAATTGTTTATCTGTCAGATTTATGGACAGAGGAAGAATTTAGGACCAAAGATATAGAGAGTAAAACAAAATGTAAAATAGATAATTTTGATTATATAAAATTAAAAAGTTTTTGCACAAACACAACTAATGTAACCAAGGTTATAAGGGAAGCAGAAAACTGGGAAAGAATTTTTGAAGCAAGTATCTCTGATAAAGGCCTTATTTCTCAAATATATAGAGAACTGAGTCAAATTTATAAAAATACAAGTCATTCTTTAATTGATAATTGGTCAAAGGATATGAACAGGTAGTTTTCAGACAAAGAAATGAAAGCTATCCATAATCATATAAAAATGCTCTAGGGGCAGCTAGATGGCGCAGTGGATAGAGCACGGGCCCTGGAGTCAGGAGTACCTGAGTTCAAATCCGGCCTCAGACACTTAACACTTACTAGCTGTGTGATACTGGGCAAGTCACTTAACCCCAATTGCCTTACTAAAAAAAAAAAAAAATTCTCTAGATCATTATTGATCAGAGTAATGCAAATTAAAATAACCCTGGGCTAACCCCTCATACTTATAAGAGTGGCAAATATAACAAAAAAGGAAAATATTGGATGTTGGAGGGGATGTGGGAAAATTGGGATGGAGTTGTGAAAAGATCCAATCATTCTGGAGAGCAATTTGGATATGCCCAAAGGGCTATAGAACTTTGCTTATTACTCTTTGATCCAGCAATACCACTGCTAAGTTTATATTCCAAAAACACATCAAAAAAGAGAAAAAGACCTATTAGTACAAAAATATTTATAGCAGCTCTTTTTGTAGTGCCCAAGACTTTTGGAAATCAAAGGAATGCCCGTTAATTGGGGAATGGCTAAACAAGCTGTCATGTATGATAGTATTATTGTGCTATAAGAAATGACAAGCAGGATGATTTCAGGAAGGCCTGAAAAAACTTGTATGAACTGATATGTATATATCATATATATATTTTTTTCTTCTTTTTTATTGAATAGAATTTTATTTTCCAAAATATATATAAAAACAAATTTTAACATCAATTTTAAAAACAAATTTGTGTTCCAACTTCTCTTCCTCCTCCATTTCCACCCCCCACCCACTAGAACTCAAGCATTTCAAAATAAGTTATACATGAGTAGTCATGGAAAACATTCCCACATTAGCTAAGTTGTGAGAGAAAACAGTCAAAAAACTCCCAAAACTTCAGACTGAGGAATTGTCAAAGAGAAAAAAAAATTTAAAAAAAAATATGTTTCCAGGGGCAGCTAGGTGGCGCAGTGGACAGAGCACCGGCCCTAGAACTAGGAGCACCGGAGCCCAAATCTGGTCCCAGACACCCAACACCCACCAGCCATGTGACCCGGTGCAGCCACCCAACCCCAATTGCCTCACCAAAAAAAAGAAAAGAAAAAAAATGTGTTTCCACCTATTTTCAGATACTCTCACTTCTTTCTCTGTTGCCATTTTCATAAGTCCTTCAGGGTTATATTGGACCAATGCCTTGCTGAAAATAACCACATGCTTCCCAGCAGATCATCTTACACTATTGCTGTTATTTTGTATACAGTACATTTCACTTTGCTTCAGTTCATGTAGGTCTTTTCAGGTTTTTCTGATAGTATCCTTGAACTGATATATATTGAAGTGAGCAGAAGAACCAAGAGAATGTTGTCCACAGAGATAGCAGTATTGCTTGATGAACTAACTGTGAATGACAACTACTCTCAGCAATATGATGATTCAAGACAATCCCAAAGGACTAATGATGAAGCATGCTATCCACCTCCAAAGAACTGATATTGATTGAACAGACTGAAGCATGCTATTTTTCACTTTTTTCTTTTATTAAAGTTTTCTTATACAAAATGACTAATGTGGTAATGTTTCATATAATTGCACATGTATAACCCACATCTGATGCTTACTACCTCAGGGAAGGCCAAGGAGAGGGAGGGAAGAAAGGATACAATTTGGAACTCAGAACTATAAATAAAAATATTTATTTTTTTAAAATTGTTTATTCATCTATATTTTTAGCATTCATTAACATTTTTTTATTTTAATTTCCAAATTCTTTCTGTCTAGCCCCTCCTCCTTCGATTGAGAAAGCAAGCAATATCTCTTGATGTTGAATGGAATAGGTGGACTTGAGTCAGTTTAGACTCTGAGGATGGAGTCTGGAAAGTACCCAGCCCCCAGTCTCTGTTATAGTTAGTTCCATTTGTCTTTGTCTAGTTTTATTGCTTGTTGGTTCCATTTGTCTTTGTCTAGTTTTATTGCTTGTAATAGAAATCATGTATTTTGCTTTGCTGAGCATCTTGGTGCCCCTTTCCCCTCCCTTGCATACATTCCAAACCCCCAGTCCTTGTTATGGATTAATTAGGCCATTGCTACCAGACAGGAAGACGTTTCCTGCCTCCCCTCCTGGTACCATCACTCCCTTCTTTCCCCTTCCCTTGGTTTGACCTTTTTCCCCCTCCCCTTTCCCCCTTGTTCCTGGAACACGTATACATATATCTATACCTTGATCAGGAGCGAAACATGCACCCTGGGCGAGATAGGATTGGATGTTAGATTGTTAGCTCACCCAGTGCATGAGGGGACCTCCACCCCCCCCCCCAATCCCTATAAAAACCCAAAGCATGAGTCCCTTATTGCAGTCCTCATTCCTGGCATTGAGGTTGCCCCTTCTAATGAGAATGCAGTGAATCTGTCTCTGCTTGACTTGGTGGTCTCCTCGAGTTATTTGGGTAAACTGAGGCAGTTTGTCCCAAACAATGTCAACAATATTCAAATATATTACCCAAATCAGAGTCTGGGGCCCATTATTTAATGACCCTCCAGGACACTCTTTTTCTTCAATGAGTCAGTTCCTAGATCACAGTATTTTTCTAAACCTTATGGGATTTCAACATAAATAATACTTTCTCAAATATCCTAACTTCTTCCTCAATCTATTTAATTTTCATCACCAACTTCTCTACCTCAGTTACAGAGATGATCATAACCTTTAATTTTGATATTACCCCCAAGTATTCTGCTTCCTTGTTCAGGAACTTTGAAATTTCTTTCTTGATTTTTTTTTTTTGAAAATCATCGCAATGTAATGATGCTAAATTCTTTTAACTTTTATTTATCAAAGAAATTTGCTATAAAATTTCCCCCCACTTTTTAGGGCTAAATCTTATATGTATATATATTTTAAAAAATGAATTCTGATCTTAGTTCTGATGAGTCAGTGTTCTGTGTTCTAGCTGTGCGCACACAAATGACTCATTGATAACTGTCCTCCCACATCCATAAAAAGGCTTTTCCAGTCAGTTACAATATAGTTATTTTGATTATTTGTGATGTTGTTTGATGTTTGTTATATCTTGGAGATTACCAATTCTCTCTCTCTCTCTTTCATAGAGAAGGAATTTTGGAGGGGTGATTGATTTCAGTCCCCTGATTTGAGACAGGAGTGTATTTCTGCCTTCTCAAACAGATAAGAATCTGTCAAGAATTCTTGGAAAGGAGATTGTGAAATCTTTAGAAACTCATCCCAAAGTTTAACAATCCTCACTTTCAGGTCATTTTTCTATCTAAATTAATTTGTAATTTAATTCCATTTCCTCTTTTTCATTTTTTGTTCTAACCTTTAATGAGTATCTTATGAATAGTTGCTTGAATGTACTGTTGTAAATGTTTCTTCTCAGATTTGGGAAGAATAGGATAGGAGTTGATGAATTACCATAATGAGGTAGTTAAGGAAACCTCCCTAGAACACTGGCTTATTAGCTTGATACTTAGAAATCTTTTGAATCATTTCACATAGTGGCAGCTAAGTGGTATTGTTCAGAGTGCTGGACTTCCTGACTGAAGTTCTCATCTTCTCTTGGCTTCTTACTAGCTGTGTGTTATCCTGTTAGTCATTGGTCAGCAAGCTTTTATTTTTATTCCTAGCTCTTAGCACAGTCCTTGGTGAATAGTAAGCACTGTATACTTATTGACTGAGGATTTTGCTCAGTCTCAGTTTCCTTATCTATAAAATGGGGCTAATAATAGTATTTGCTTGCTTTTGTTGTGAGGATCAAATAAATTCATATATGTAAAGCACTTTGCAAATCTCAAAACACTGTATTAATACTAGTTATTATTGTTGTTATTGCAATTTTAGCATAATGAATTATGTTATAATTGCTATTTGATGAATAACAGGCCATATGTACTCTTTTTTTTCCTCAGTCTTTAAAGATCAGTTACTCAGCTTCATTCATTTAGAAACAGACTTTAGAAAAGGCAGAAATTTCTTCCTATTTATAAGGACAATAAAAGATCATTTCTTCATGTTACCCCCTCCCCCAAGTTGTATTTTTTCTTAGTAAGCCAGATGACTTTCCTAAGTATAATGCCTACACATGCTAGGTCCATAATAAATATTTGTATTGAATTGATAAAGGCCAGAATCTACAACAAGACAGTGAGCTAAAAGAGAGGGAAGATAAGTTTGGGCTGGAGAGGAAAGATTGCTTATAAGGGGTAGAATTAAGTATAGATAGAATTTGTACATGTGGAGATACGAGAGAAAAGTTTCATGGAGAAGGAGATGATGGAGAACAATCATGGGGAAAGAAGAGTCTACATCATGGTATGATCTGGAGTTTGGAGTTGAGGGTGGACATGAGTATAGAATATATCTAGTGCCAGTGACAATGAGAGTTGGCCAGCTTTTTGGAGTGGAGAAGCCCTCACTGGTGTGGAAGGACCAACAAGATTAATGACATTTTATATTTAAATGGAAAATTAAATATTAAACTTTTTTTCTTGCCTCATGTATTATAATAAAACTTTAAGAAAGCTGAAATTAACCGTTCTTCCTCCCCACCCCCCCAAAAATTTTTTAAAAAGTAGGAATAATCATGTACCAAGCTGGCTTTTTCTTTTATTCATATTTCACTCTCCATTTCCCATCTCCATTCCTTTGTATTGGCTGACCTCTGTGCCTGAAATATATGCCCTTTTCACTTCTGCCTCAGAAAATCCCTCATTTCCTTCTAGATGCAGTTTAAGAACCACAGCTCTTTTTTCCCTTTATTCTTCTCTTCTTCCCTCTTCTCTCCCCCCATCTGCGGACACTTTGCCCAAAGGAGTACAGATTTGTCTGCAGAAACCTCACTAAGATTTCTTATTTCTTTTCTTATTTCTTTCTTTTTTTTTTTTGGGTGGGGCAGTGAGGGTTAAGTGACTTGCCCAGGGTTACACAGCTAGTAAGTGTCAAGTGTCTGAGGCTGGATATGAACTCAGGTCCTCCTGAATCCAGGGCCGGTGCTCTATCCACTGCATCACCTAGCTGCCCCAATGACAGTAGGAATTTTTTCAATCGTATTTATATTCCCAGTACCTAGTATAGTGTCTAGGACATAATAAGTACTTAGTAAATATTTGTTGATTGATACTTATCATTTAAAGAATATGTTATATCTAAGAGAAAATGACCTCCTAGTGTTGTTTTGTTCACATTAAGGAAATGGAATATTGCCAACTGACATAGTGATGTATAGTCATTTATTTTTGGTCTATATCATAGATGTCATGATTGTCTCTCTTTTTCAAAAAATTAATAAAGTATTTTATTTTTTTCCGTTACATGTAAAGATAGTTCTCAACTTTTGTTTATACAAGCTTTCCAGTTTCAGATTTTTCTCCCTCCCTCCCCTCCCTCCCTCCCCCTCCCCTAGACAGCAGGTAATCTGATATAGGTTATATATATCTATATCTATATATATCTATACACAATAACATTAAACATATTTCTGCATTAGTCATGTTATAAGAGAAAAATCAGAGCAATGACGAAAAACCTCAAAATAGAAAAACATCAGCACCAAAACCAAAAGAAATAGTATGGTTCATTCAGCATCTACTCCACAGTTTTTTTTTTTTCTTGGATTTGGAGATCCTCTTGGAGTCAGGACAACTTGGATTTGAATCCTTCATACACTAGAGCATGAAATTGGGCAAATCATTTAATCGCTCTCAGCCTGATTTCCTGATCTTCTCTTTTCCTGATCTTCATCCCTTCCTCCCACCTTCCATTCAGTCAACTCCTTTGGCTCCCTATTACTTCCAGGATCAAATATAAAATTCTCTCTTTGACTTTTGAACTCCTTCGTTACCTGGTTTTTTTCTTTTCAGTCTTCTTATACTTCCCTCCATGTACTCTTTGATTCAGTGACATTGGCCATCTTGCTGTTCCTCACACAAGACACTCCCAGCTCTATCTATCTTCACTGGCTTTCTCTGCTTCTCTCTCCCCCCCCCCCCCCATGCCTGGAACTGTGGAAATTTATTTTGATTTGGGGATCCTACCTTTGGGCTGAGATTGGAAAGCCTTAGGCCCTCAGGGTCTCTTCTGTGTGGGAGGTGCTGGTGCCCCTCCCCCTCTGCTTCAGCTGAGCCAAAAAGCCCCATGGGCTGTATGAGACACCAGGTCAGACAGCTCTGGGGGAAAAGCCCCCAGCTCCCTCCGACCTGAGCGGATCTATCCAAGAGATCCTGGGCTTGTCCAGTTTGGGCTCTGGCGTAGCCTGTGCCGAGGCACGTGATGCTCAAGTGTTGCCCCAGCCTCAGCCATGGCTGGCGGATTAGCTTGGTTTGTGGGGGTGCAAAAAGCCCCGAGATTTGAGGGGAGAGAAAAAAAGATATATATAGACCTGGGAGTTAGAACAGGGAGACTGACAGGCCAGTGGACAAGATTAGAGGGGCGGCAAAGGTGGCAGAGGGCAGACTGACGGAGCAGATAGACAGAACCAGAGGCAGCGGTTCAGCACAGGGTACAGGTTGGAGAAAGCGAAAATTAAGAGAACAGAAGGACACTGGAGCACTAGGAGAACGGAAGGAGAGGTTGGTGAGAGAGAAACACAGGGGATCAGTGATGGCAGTAAGGAGAGGAAAGTTAGACAAAGAGGGATAGACAAAGTGAAAGGGACTCAGAGTTAGAAGAAAGTAGCTGAGCAGTGAAAGTGGAACATACCCTAAGGCAAGAGACAGCAACAGCCCTTATTGTATTAAAAAAAAGTTCCAGGCCCCTAAGGCAAGAGACAGCAACAGCCCTTATTGCATTAAAAAAAAAGTTCCAGGCGCAGCAGGTGGGAAAGAGATGCAGTGGGAAAAGATGTGCTGCAACGCAGTCAGGTTGTATGTTTTATTTCCCTGTATTCTTAATTTTAAATAGTATCTCATAAATATAAACTCTGCTTTGATTATTTAGTTAAGAGACTTCTTAATCTTTTGCTTATCAATTTGGGAGCAATGTGGTGGAACTTTATAAATGGCCCATATTAAATGAATAAGCAGTCAGATAGCCAGGTAGTCAAAAGTCCCAGATAAGTCACTCAGATCGATTAGTCCCCCCCAAATTAGGCCAATAAGTTAAAATATTTCTACATCTGAATGGCAACCATGAGGGGACTTACGGCCCAATTATAATTTTTCATGCTATATTAGATATAATAATAAATTTTTTTACAGAACCATTTCCCTCCAAATCTCTACTTCCTGTCTTTTTTTCAAGTTTCAGCTAAAGCCCACCTTCAAGGTATTTTCCCCCCCATTCATTCTTTTTTTTTCTTTTTCCTTTTGCTGGGCAATGAGGGTGACTTGCCCAGGGTCACACAGCTAGTAAGTGCCAAGTGTCTGAGGTCAGATTTGAACTAAGGTCCTCCTGAATCCAGGGTTGGTGCTTTATCTACTGTGGCACCTAGCTGCTCCCCCCCCCCATTCATTCTTTTTTGTTTGCTTTGTTTTTGGGGGGTTTTTTTTTGTTTGTTTTGGTGAGGCAATTGGGGTTGTGACTTGCCCAGGGTCACACAGCTAGTAAGTATCAGGTGTCTGAGGCTGAATTTGAACTCAGGTACTCCTGACTCCAGGGCCAGTGCTCTATCCACTGCGCCACCTAGCTGCCCCACCCCCATTCAATCTTAATGATAATGCTTTCTTCTCTGAGATTATCTCTAATTATAAATTTAATATTTTCTATATAACATATATAAGATGTTATATGCACATGTATGTTATATGTATGCATGTATGTAAGTATATGTATGGATAGATAGTTGTTCAGTTGTGTGTGACTCTTTATGACCCCATTTGGGGTTTTCTTGGCAAAGATACTGGAGTGGCTTTCCATTTCCTTCTCCAGCTCATTTTACAGATGAAGAAACTGAGGCAAATAAGGTTAAGTGATTTGCCTAGGGTGTCACAGCTGCTAAGTATCTGAGGCCAGTTTTTAACTCAGGAAGATGTCTTTTTAACTCTATGTACTGAACGATACCTAGCTGCTCCCCCATTCCCCCAATACGTGTGCATGTTGTCTCCCCATAGATTGTGAGTTCTTTGAGAGCAGGGATTGTTTTTTGCCTTTCTTTGTTTCTCCGGGGTTACAGGTCTGGTCCATAGTAGATGCTTAATAAATGATTCAACTAACCTGATGTTTCCCATGGCTTTCATGCCTCTCCACTTGGCAAAAAGACATGAAGTGTTTTTGTAGTCTAAGGTGGTATCTGATATGATAGCTGCTTTAACATTAATTGAACTAATGAAGGAAATTGTGATAATCAAGGTCATTATCTTTATCTTTTTCTATTTCCTGTTTGTCAGCATGATAGCTTGTGGGAATGTATAATTCTTAATGAAATAATTGTAGTTGTATAGTGTTTTATTACCCTTTAAAAATTAGATATTGATTATGACCTTTTTTCTATCTAGCGAATATGACTGTACCCACAGATTCTTATATAATTCCCACACCAGTAACTATTTCTTAGGTGTTAAGATTTAGATTTATTTTTTTGATCTTTTGATGTTTTCAATTTTCTGACTCTTCTAAGAAAGCATTCATAAATAAGTATGAAATTTCTGGGTAGTTTTCAAATATTTGGCCTTTTAAATTTCTTAACCTGAATGATATTTTTCCACATGCTTTTTGCCTTCTCTTCTATGTCCACTTTTGTATTGAAATCTATGAATATCAAAGTATATGTTGACTTGGAGGCTGAGAGAATTTTACAAAATTAATAGAATTTTTTTGTACCTCTTCATCCTCTATAACAAAGGTTGGCCCATAAGCTAAAGGCTATTTCCCCGCTTATGTTCATTATGAACACTGCAAGAGGAGATGACCCAAATGTCTCATGAAATATTTTAATTATGATGAAACCAACTAACATTGAACACTTGTGGTAGCCTTTTCAGGGACTTGGGAGCCATTCTTTCATCATGCTACAGTTTTCTTTTCTTTTCTTTTTTTGACTTTCATTTATAATGGAACCTGCTACATTGATGTGACTTAATTCTTTTAATAGAATTTCATTTGGGGGGGTTTTGGACAATAATTGTACATTTACAGTATCAACAGTTGTTACTTGCAGACTTTCTATAAATATATCATTCTTAGTACACTGCCCCTTTTCTACCACTTTACCACTGTCACTTTGGTTTTTTTTGTGTTTTTTTTTTTTTAGTGAGGCAATTGGGGTTGAGTGACTTGCCCAGGGTCACACAGCTAGTAAGTGTTAAGTATCTGAGGTAGGATTTGAATTCAGGTACTCCAGACTCCAAGGCCGGTACTCTATCTACTGCGCCACCTAGCTGCCCCACCACTGTCACTTTGGAAGCAAAAGAAGGCAGCATAGGACTGACAGCCTTTTTTTGTTTGTTTGTTTCGTGGGTTGTCTTGGCCAAAGAATTCATCAGCTATTGGACAACTTACTGGTGATACACACCCTTTTAGGTATAGTGCTTCGGGTCTCTTACCAGGTCTATCCCTGAACAGCTTGATCCACCTTGCCTATAGCTTATACTATATGGGCATTGCCTCTGAGAACTCAGGGTCACCCCAATGACTTGATGTATCAGCATGGGACTTTGTGGAGGCTGAAATTAATTTCACCCTTATTAAGTATTTTAAGATAATGGTACCTAAGCACTCTTGGTTATTTGGGGATCGTATTTGGTCAGTAATCAGATCGGATTACTAGATTTTGTAGATCTCTCCCTCTAATATTTTTAAAATTTCTATTTCTTTATCTGATTTTTCCTCAGGTTATATTAATTACATTTCCTTGTGTCTTTTGAAATCTAAATGTTTCACTTAATGGAATCCCTGATTCTTTTATGAAAGTTTGCTTGCCTTGTAGGATATCTTTTATAATTGCAGTATCATTTTACCTCGTTTTCTATTCCTTTAAATGATTCCTTTCTTAGGTGTTTAATAAGGTTTGAATTTAGACTTTTATTAAGCACTTACATTCAGACCACTGTGATCGTTACTGGGAGAATTGGCATATGTATATATATTATACAAAATAATGCAGAAGTGTATTAGAAAGGTACAAAGTATCAAGTCAGGGTACAAAACATTCTCGATTGGGAGGGATACAAGGAAAGGCTTCTTAAAGGAAAGTGGATAGCGGAAGCTAGACCTGGTACATGTTTTCTAGATTGAAACCTTGTTCACAGCACAGACCCCTTAATACATAAACTTGACAAAATATTTTTCTTAAAACAGCCCGGAAATGTAAACAGTGCAAATATTATCTCCATTTTACAGGGGAGGGGGAAACTGAGGCTAGGATCATATAGCTAATAAGTATCAGGGCTAAAATTGGAACTTAGGTCCTCTGATTTTTTCCCCCCACCTGCTGTTGTCTCATTCTAGATGGCTTAGAAAACTTTTTTTTTTTTTTAAGATTGGGAAGACCCTCAGTATGTTTGTATACAGATGGAAAGGGGCCATTACAAATGGAGAAATTGAAGGTACATAAAAAGATGGAGGGAATGATTGTTTAAACAATATGATCTTTTGAACATTTACTGGGAAGATGTCTTCCCTCCTTTCTAGCTTTTTATTGACCTTGAAAAGTCTTAGAAAAAGGCGAATATAGGTCTTAGGAGACCGTCAAACTTGTTTCACTTTGGGAACAAGGGTTTTTGAAAAGTTTTATATTTAAATCTTTCCCATATTATTATAATTGACTATCATAATCTATTTATGATATCTACATTTATATTTTGTGATTATAAATTTTCTTATACCTGGAGCAATCATTTTTGTCAGGTGGAACAGGTCCAAATTTTTAATATTTTAAAATTCAATTCATTAACTGAATGAAATGTAATATCTGGATGTTACTAATACAGTTTTGGTTTGCATGTTGTCAAACCTAACCCTAATTTTTTTGGGAAGATGTGTAGACTTGTAATAGGCATTTGGCATTTTATGTTTTGGGAAGTAGAACAAATCTACATAAACTTCTCTGCCTTTTGCCTCTGCTGTGTTCGTAGATTCCAGAAGGGCTTCCTGTATGGACCTCAAGCCTTGGAGGTAGCAGAATATTCAGCAGAAGGTAAAGAGGAGTGCTGCCTTCTGGTGTTATTGTGTGTGTGTGCTGGGTTGGGTGCCATGATTTAATGTTGCTTTTCAGGAAGGACAGCAAAAATACTAAAATTAAATAGTGTCCTTACATATGATATCCAAATTCTTATAAGATGAAATTATCTTTAAGTCTCTGGACATATTGAATATCTTGATTTCTGCCCTTAACTAATAGCATATCTTTATTATGCTTGATTATAAATAATTAGGAAAAAAGATAGGGCTATTGTGATACGTAGTGTTTACCATGAATTTCTTATACTATCTTTACTGGAATAGTTTTTCATATTTAATTGAGAAATAGTCTGGATCATGACTAACTTAAGGGTAAGTATTTTTACTACAGGAAGACTGTCCTTCAAATTTTAATATATAAAGAATGTGTCAGAAAGTTTTATTTTGATAGTAAATATGTTAATTTCTTGTCCTTTGGAAATTCAGTACTTTTCTCTTGGGTTCTTTTTCCTTTTTTCCTGTGAGGGGTAGTGGGACACATAAAATATTTTTTATGTAGGTCTTAATTACTTTTTTTTTTTACAAATTATTAAATATGACTAATAGATTTTGAAATCTTTATTCTGGTTAATACTTTTTATATTTTAGAGAGTTTGACTTTTAAATGCCAGTTGGAGATATTAATTCCTGTGAATTCTTGAAACTGGTTTAAAAACTTTTTTTGGAAAATTCATGGACAGCACACTTTTTTTTTTGCGGGGCAATGGGGGTTAAGTGACTTGCCCAGGGTCACACAGCTAGTAAGTGTCAAGTGTCTGAGGCTGGATTTGAACTCAGGTACTCCTGAATCCAGAGCCTGTGCTTTATCCACTGCACCACATAGCTGCCCCTGACAGCACACTTTTTAAGAAAGGTAACTCCAGCCTTCTGTTATGGCTGCCGTTAAGGCTACAGTCATGCCGCAGCCATGGCCATCTGCTACCCCATGGGCCACAAAGTTACCAAGAATATTTCAAAGTCACTGTGTGCTTGACCAAACACACCAAGTTTGTGTGAGATATGATCCGGGAGGGGTGTGGGTTTGCCCCTTATGAGAGGTGGGTCATGGAATTGTTAAAGGTCTCCAAGGATAAGCGAGCCCTAAAGTTCATCACAAAAAGGGTGGGAACTCACACCTGAGCCAAGAGGAAGAGAGAGGAGCTCAGCAGCGTCCTGGCTGCCATGAGGAAGGCCGCTGCCAAGAAGGACTAGACTGGACCCTGCCTGCCTTGTTCGTTACCCAATAAATTACCCAATAAAGATTTGACAAACAGGAAAAAAAAGAAAAAAGAAAGGTATTCCATTCTCCATAAAGTATTCCTGGGTAGGTTAGACATATTTTGGTACAATTTTTCTTGGAAATATACATATGAATTGATTATCTTACACTTCTTTAATCAGTTGTTCAGATATGATAGTCTATCCACCTTTATCCCACTTTGTTTATAGCTAGTGATAAAAATTATTGAAAGTATTTTCTATTGTTTATCTTGATTTTCCAAAATTAAAAATATACAATTTAGGCTTTCCGAATGGGAAATAAGTATTTAATAAAGTATTTCCTATATATGATTAAAGAAGCGTAAGACAGTCAATGTGTTGGGAATACAAGTATGAAGAGTAGCAATCCCTGCATGTGAGGAACTTATATTCTAATGGAATCGGCAAGTATATACAATATAAATAAAAAATAGCAGCAAAAAATAAAGTGAGTAGATGGTAGTTTGGGAAGGATGACCCTAGCAATTGGGGGAAATCAAAAAGGTTCCCATTAAAAGATGTTGTTTGAGCTTCACTTTAAAGGAAAGGGGGAGAACTATGAGTGCATTCCAGGTGTATGGGACAGCCAGTGCAAAAGTATAGTGTCATCATGTGTGAAGAACAGAGAACAGCTTATTTTAGCTGGATTTTAGAGTGTTTTCAGGGCTGTTAATGTGTCAAATGAGGGTGGAAAAGATAGATTGGAGCCAGGTTGTGAAGGGCTTTAAAAGCTTAACTGGGATGGCTAGGTGGCACAGTGGATAGAGCACCGGCCCTGGATATAGGAGGACCTGAGTTCAAATTCAGCCTTAGACACTTAACACTTACTAGCTGTGTGACCCTGGGCAAGTCACTTAAACTCAATTGCCTTCCCCCCCCAAAAAAAAGCTTAACAGAGGGATTTGTATTTGATCCTAGAGGCAATAAAAAGTAAGGAAAACTATTTTAGCAGCAGGTGTATAGGATGGACTGAAATGATAGGAGATTTGAAGTAGAGAGATCATTTAGGAGGCTTTTGCAATAATGGAAATGAGAGGCAATGAGAGTTTGAACTCTCTGGTGTTAGTTGTGTTCGTGAAAAGGAGTTGTATGAAAGATGCTGAGATGATAGAAATGGTTAAGATTTGGCAACTGTATACATATGGTAAAGAGGGAAAATGAGAAGTCTAGGATGGACTGTGAGATTATGAACCTGGGAGACTGGAAAGATGGTAAGAAAGATGTCTTGGACAGACAAAGCTAAGTTTGAAAAAGGGGAGGGTTTGGGAGAAAAGATGAGTTTAATTTGGGACATGTTGAGTTTCAGGTGTCATCTAGCTTGAAATGTCTAATAGGTAATTGGTGATGTGGGACTAAAGTACAAGGGAGAGAATGCAGTTACATATGTATATATCTCTCTGTGAATTATCTGTATAGAGATGATGATTAAAGCCATGGGAGCTGATGAAGTTAACAAAAGCAGGAGTGTAGAGGGAAAAGAAGAAAGGGCCTAAGGAAGAACAGTACCTTAGGGAACATCTATAGTTAGGGAGCAGATGTAGATGAAAAGCCAGCAAAGGAGATTTAAGAAGGATTGGCCAAACTGATACACCAATTCTGGAGAGCCATTAGGAACTATGCCTAAAGGGCTATAAAACTGTATACCCTTTGACCCAGTAATACCACTACTAGGTCTGGATCCTAAAGAGATCATAAAAATGGAGAAAGGACCTACATGTACAAAAATATTTATAGCTGTTCTTTTTGTGGTGGCAAAGAATTGAAAATTGAGGGGATGCCCATCAGTTGAGGAATGGCTGAACTAGTTGTGTTATATGAATGTAATAGAATACTGTTGTGTTATAAGAAATGATGACCAGGGGGCAGGTAGGTGGCAGTGGATAAAACCCGGCCCTGGATTCAGGAGGACCTGAGTTTGAACCTCAGATGCTTGACATTATGTGACCCTGGGCAAATCATTTAACCCTCATTACCCTGGGGCAGGGGGTGGGGCGTGAGGGTAGGGAAGAGAAATGATGACCGGGCAGATTTCAGAAAAACCTGGAAAGACTTAATATGAAGTGATGCTGAATGAAGTGAGCAGAACCAGCAGAGCTGTACACAGTAACAGCAACATTGTGTGATGATCAGCTGTGGTCTTCTCAGCAATACAATAATACAAGACAGTGCCAAAAGACTCATGATGGGAAATACCCTACATATCCAGAAAAAACAAAACAAAACTATGGAGTCTGAATGCAGAGTGAAATGTATTATTTTCACTTTTTGGGTTTTTTTTTGTTTGTTTCCTCTTTCTTGTGGTTTTTCTCTTTTGTTCTGATTCTTCTCTCACAACATGACTAATGTGGAAATATATTTAACCTGATTGTACTATAATCCCCAGAGGGGAATAAGAGGAAGAAAATAAGATAATAATTATTTCATTAAGCACTACTATTTGCCAGTCACTGTGCTTTTCAAATTGTGGTCACCAGCATCAAATTCACTAGTCAAGAAGGATGAGGACTGAGTAAAGACCATTATGCTGAGCAATTCAGAGATCATTGGAAGCTTTGGAGAGAGCAGATTCATTTGAGTGATGAGCTCAGAAGCCAGATTGCCAAAGGCAAATCTGACAGGAGAGAAGATGGAAGTAGTGAGTTGAGACAGCTTTTTCCAAGGAATTGATTTGAGTAAGGGAGCTGGAGACAGCATGATTGATTGATTTCTTTTTCTCTCTCTATCTTTCTTTCTTGTCTTTCTAGTGAAGGTTTTTTTTTAAGAATGGAAAAGACATGGGGTATGTTTGAAGAAGGAAGAGAATGTTCAAGTCACGTTAACAAACATTTGCTAAGCACCTCCTCTGTGCCAGACACCATACTAAGCAGTGGGGATAAAAAGAAAGGCAAAACACAGCCCCTGTTTTTAAGGTTCCCATGTTTAATGGGAAAGATGACATGCACACAATTATGTACAAACAAGATATGTGCAATAGAAATTGGGAATACTTTCAAAAGGAAAATACTAAAGTTAAGGAAGATTGGGAAAGGCTTCCTGTAGAAGATGGGGCTTTAACTGAGACTTGAAGGAATACAGGGAAGTCAGGAGGTGGGTCTGAGGAGGGAGAGAATTTCAGTCATTGGGAGACAGCCAGTAAGAACATTTGGAGTCAGGACTTGGAGTGTCTTGTGTGTGAGATGGCAAGGAGACTAGTATCATTAAATCAAAGAGTACATGGAGGTGAGTAAGATGTAAAAAGACTGGAAAAGAAGAAAAGGGCCAGGTTATAAAAGGTATATAAAAGGTAAACAGGATTTTAAATTTGATTTTGGAGGTGACAGGGAGCCATTGGAGTTGATTGCAAGGCAGGTAATGACATAGTCAGACCTAAACTCTTTAGGAACATCAGATTGACAGCTGAGTAGGGATTAGACTGGAGTGAGGCAAGACTGGAGACATGGAGATCAACTAGCAGAGTATTTGAAAAGTCAAGGTATAATGTGATGGGAACCGGTGTCAGGGTGTTGGCCCTGTCAGAGGATCGGAGGGGGTTAATATTTGAAAGTAGAAATGACAGGACTTGGCATTTGATTGGATATGGGTCTGAGAGTTGAGTCAGGAGCTGAGAATATGCAGCTTGCCAGCCTTGACTGACTGGGAGGATGCTAGTACCCTTGACGGTAATAGGGAAGTTAGGGAGAAGGGAGAGTTTTTGAGGAAAGATAATGAGCTTAATTTTGGATTTATTAAGATGCCTATTAGACATGCAGTTTGAGATGGCTGAAAAGAAATTGGAGGTGTGCTGCTATAAGTCAGAGGAACAGCACTTGCATATAGATAATGGGTAAATCCATGAGAGTTGATGGATGAGATCACCAGGCAAAATAAAAGGGAAGGAGAAGTGGCAGCTAGGTGGTGTATTGGATAGAACACCTCCCCTGGATTCAGGAGGACCTGAGTTTAAATCCAGCTTCAGACACTTTACACTTAATAGCTTCGTGACCCTAGGCAAGTCACTTAACCCCAATTGCCTCACCAAAACAACAAACCAAAAAGGTGGGGGGGGGGGAGAAGAGAACCTTGAGGGATACTCACAGTTGATTGGCCTGACTTGGATGAAGAACTAGGAGAGGAGACTAAAAAGGAATGGTCAATCAGTTAGGAGGAGAACAAGGAGAGAGTAGGGTCATGTAAATGTAGAGAGAAGAGAGTGGTCTACAGAGTGAAAGGCTGCAGAAAGGTTAAGAAGCATGAAGATTGGGGCAGCTAGATGGTGCAGTGGTTAAGCACCGGCCCTGGATTCAGGAGTACCTGAGTTCAAGTCCGGCCTCAGACACTTGACACTTACTAGCTGTGTGACCGTGGGCAAGTCACTTGACCCCCATTGCCTGCAAAAAAAAAAAAAAGAAGAAGAAGAAGCATGAAGATTGAGAAGAACTCATTAGATCTGGCAATTTAGAGATCATTAGTAACTTTGGAGAGAGCAATTTCAGTTGAATGATGAAGTCAGGAGCCACATTGTAGAGAATGAGAAGAGAGTGAACGGAGAGAACCTGGTGGCACCTATTGTACAGCCTTCATCTGAAGTATGTCAGTAGGAGTTAAGGCTGCAGATAGTGGAAGTAATCCAAGGTTGAGGCTTAACAGCATAAAATCTTTGGCAGGATCAGGGGGCAAGGGACTTGAGAGAAAAGGACGGTTTAAAGTGTGGCCAGTGTAAGAGCAAGGGCATGGGAAAGAACTGAGGAGTGGAGGGATTGGAGAATATTGTGAGGACAAAGAACAGATTTGGGGTTTGCAAGGCAGAGGGAGAAGTGGAATGATAACAAATTGTGGTCAGGTAAAGGAATTTTAAAGTTCTTGAACATCAGAGTGTTTCATTTGTGGGTGAGGGCAAAATCAAGACTGACCTTTGTGTAGCTGTGGTGGGGTGGAAGGAGTAAGCCATAGGAATTGAGCAAGTTGAGTTACTGGGAAGTTAAGGGTGTTTAAGAGAGAATCTATATCTATTTTGAAGTCCCTACCATGAGGGCAGGAGTTGGAGAGAGACTGTGAGCCAGGAGCTGAACTCATTGAAGAAGGAAGGAGAATGTCCTAGAAGTCAGTGTGTAGCAGCTACCAGAACCTTGATTGAATGATGAATATAAATTGAATCAACCTCAAAAGAGGGGAAATTACTGAGTGATGGGGGTAGAGGGAGAGTCTACAAATGGGCAATGGGGACAGTATTTAAAGTATTTAGACTCTTCCATCACAGTCAGTGATAAGAGGGGGGTTGGGTATGGTATGAACTAATGAAAGTGCAACCGTTGCCAGAAAGGTTAGACAGGGAGGGAGCCATGTCTCGGTAAGTGAAGAAAGATGGGAACACCCGGAAAAGGAAAAGGTTTAGGATGAAAGCTGATTTGTTACCTATGGAGCAGGGATTCCAGAGAGCAGAGTGAAAGGCTTGGGCAGTTTTGGTTTTTTTTTGGGCGGGGCAGTGAGGGTTAAGTGACTTGCCCAGGGTAACACAGCTACTAAGTGTTAAGTGTCTGAGGCTGGATTTGAACTTAGGTCCTCCTGAATCCAGGGCTGGTGCTTTATCCACCATGCCACCTAGCTGCCCCCTCGGGCACTTTTTGTCTTTGTTGTTTGTTTTTGCAGGGCAATGGGGGTTAAGTGACTTGCCCAGGGTCACACAGCTAGTAAGTGTCAAGTGTCTGAGGCCGGATTTGAACTCAGGTCCTCCTGAATCCAGGGCCGGTTCTTTATCCACTGTGCCACCTAGCTGCCCCCCTTGGGCAGTTTTTGAATGGGATGTTGGTGGGGTTTGTTTGAGTGGGATAGAAATAAGGGAATGGTCAGCAGGGGTATAGATGGGGAGTTTGGATAATGGCAGTTTAATGGCTACCAGAGTTCAGAATATCTGGGATGGGAAGGGAATAAAGGGCTGGGATTTTTTTTTTTTAAGTGAGGCAATTGGGGTTAAGTGACTTGCCCAGGGTCACACAGCTAGTAAGTGTTAGATGTCTGAGGCCGAATTTGAACTCAGGTACTCCTGACTCCAGGGCCAGTGCTCTATCCACTGCACCACCTAGCTGCCCTGGGATTATATTTATCATTGAGGAATGTCCCACCTACCATTGGTACCTCTGCATCTAAAGCCCAAATTGAGGAATGAGTTCAGGCTGGTTATTCTCCATCTTCATCCAGGAGTAGACTTGTTTCAGGGCATCAGACAACATTGTGTGCTTTGGAAAGAGGTTGGGGCAGCACTGTGTAGTTGGAAAGAAGGTGGGAGATTTGTGTGCAAGAAAATGGTTGTGGAGTTTTAGGTAGTCAGTTGTCTGGAGTGCAATTGAGTGGCTGGTCTGGGGGGCTTAGGAAGCCCTCCTGGGCAGACTCAGGCAATAGTACTTTGATTTTAGGTGGCTGGAGAGAGTGCCTGGATCCAGACCTAATGACTGCTCTGGGAAGTACCTTTTGTTATCTGATCTGGAGCATTACTGGATCTGTTGAAGGTGGATTTAGGGGTGGAGGGTGGCCTAGAAGCTGAGGTTCAGTGGGACCTCAGTAGAATTTCAGGGAGGAACCACTCTGGGGTTAAATGCAGCTAAGTCCACATCCCCTGATCTGATAGTGACTGTCTCAGAAGAATTCCTGGGTTGGGCTATGAGGTACATTGCCTTCTGGGAGTCCCTCTCATACCTGGAGCACTTACTGAGGCATTATAAAAAGAGGGAATCCCCATCATAGGCAGTGGGTAAGAATTTAGCTTTACTTGGGGTCTGATTTTTACTTTCAAAATATTTACTCCTTGAATCCCTTCTTTTATGTGGTAGGCCATGGATTTATGATTTTTAAAGCTTGGATCCAGTAATTGAGTTGAAGACTTGTTCTTTTTCCTCAATGTGTCATACCATGTCCCTGAGTAAGGCCTTTTGTTGTTGACTGGACTAGAATTGGCCATATGTAGGGGCATGGTTACATGCCCCATGGACCATAATTCTCCTTGTAGCTTTTTGGCTTTAGATGCAGAGGTACCAGTGGTAGGTGGGGCATTCACACCTACCCCCTCCATTGCCAAGAAATGTCATGGGGACAGGTTCTCCTTTCTTTTAATAGGTGGCTTTTCCTAGGAGTTTCTTTACCCTGCCGTCCTATTTCCAGGCTGCAGTATCTCAAGCTTCAGAAGTCCCAGGTGGGACTGCTGCTCCAGGCATTGTCCTATGGCATTATTTGGATGTTTTTTGGAGGGATCGTGTTATAAGTTCGAGAGCTCACTGCCTTTTCTCTGCCATCTTGGCTCCCTGCCATCCTGACTAGTACTTAAATCTGCCCTCTCTGTGTTTGTGAACAAGACTGTCAACTGTTTTCTGAACTACCCCAGTGCTCATTATAAGTAAAGCTTAATTGGGACTCCATATGAGCCAAGCCCCTATTAGGGGGTTTTAGATCATTTCTTCCTTCTAGGAAGGTGGTCAGGTTTCTGGGGATAGAGTGATTTATGTCTTGATGTTTTTGTAGATATAGCCTAGAAATGCCATTCCTCCATGAACTTAGTTCCTGTTTGGGCTCAGTCCATTGCTCTAATTTAGTTTCTGGGTGAAATCTCCCCTTTTTTGGCTACTGCATTTGTTTTGACCATATTTTTCCATTGGAACAGAGTTGGATCATCCTACTGGGGTTCTGTTAATGTGATTTAACGTTTTTGAGAGTGTAGCAGCTGGTGGATGGTCAAGTGTTAGTATGCTGAGGAACTTTGAAAATTTTAAAATGCATGTTGTGTTGTCTGATAGCTGAAGCAGTCAGTCAGTGGAAGGCACCTTTGTTATTTTATCATGAATGTATAGACCACCTGAATTTGATGGAGCTGCCTTACTACCCAAAAAGATTTTATGAAACCCTGGATTAATAAAATCAAAATGCCCTCCAACTGAACTCCAACTGAATTCAGATAGCTAGCAGATAAGTCCCTATCTGCTGACTTCTTTCCCCAGGATAGTAAGTCCCTATCTTGTAAAAACATCTGGGCATTCTTGTCCTTGCCCAACCCCTTTTTGAATTCAAACAATTTTATCATAGTGTTTCCAAAGCCAAACTATCCAACTTATTGGCATTTCATACATTCTTGTTATAGTTGAAATTATTAAACTGATTTGTATTTCATACATTCTTATTTTAGTTGAAATTGTTAAACTGGTTTGTAAACCATACATTCTTGTCATAGTATTGGCTTTTAAGTTGATTTGTATCATTATGATGAAACTGATAACACCCTGTTTATATATCTTCACAAAAAAAGGCATCTTTGAGCTCCTTTTTTGGAAGGAGTTTCTTCATGATTCATGCCTGCTTGCTTGTTCTTGGGACAAATAAACTGGTACTATGTTTTTCCTGTCTGTCTCTGAACTGGTTTTTCCTGTATGAGACGTTATGAAAATAATAATTTCTCTGATCTGTTTTCTTTAGGAGATGGGCATAAAACAAAATTTTGAACAGTTCATTACATTGTCTCTAACAACTGGATTTATACTTGGCCTTCATTCCCTTCTTACCTTTTCCCTTATGCCCTGCAGTCCTCAACAGATTAATCTGGTGTTAATGACTAGGCAAGTATCTTTATATTCCTCTGAGAGATGTTAATAGGCAACTCAACACCTTGCTGACTCTTGGTCATTATCTCTTACTTAGTGGGTGGTGGAAAGTGGATCTTATGGATTGTTAAAAAGTGGGTACTAGAGGGGCAGCTAGATGGCGCAGTGGTTAAAGCACCAGCCCTGGAGTCAGGAGTACCTGAGTTCAAGTCCGGCCTCAGACACTTGACACTTACTAGCTGTGTGACCCTGGGCAAGTCACTTAACCCCCATTGCCTGCCCCCCCCAAAAAAAAAAAGTGGGTACTAGTCCCTGTCATCATCTGTGCACCTGTCACTTTCTAGAGTTTGTCTATTAATTTGTTTTTAAACCTTGAGAAATAGCTAGAGGGTTGTATTCCTTGTAATGCTCTTTTCATCCATATCTTTAGTCTTCCTGGTCTTTTTGATTGGATTTACTCCACAGGATACATAATAATTGGGTAACTGAATATCTGTCCCAGGTACCCATGTGGGAATATTCTGGCATTTGAGGATTTTTCCTTCTTGAGTACTGTCTCTAAAGAATTATGAGAGGGGCAGCTAGGTAGTGCAGTGGATAAAGCACCAGCCCTGGATTCAGGAGGATCTGAGTTCAGATCCAGCCTTAGACACTTGACACTAGCTGTGTGACCCTGGGCAAGTCATTTAACCCTTATCCCCCCCCCCCAAATAAAAGAATTATGAGATCATTGTGCCAAGGACTGTATTCCAAATCATCTATTGGAGGCAGTTCCCCACTGGTTTAGGCCAATGTGACCTAATTTTGGCACATCACAATGGCTTACCCTGAGTACTAAAAATAGAATGATAATTCACTTTATTAGTGAAAGGGAAAGAAAGGACATAACAAAATAAAAGTCACAGATTTAGCAATCAGAAAATATATACCTTTGTTCACTTGCTGTCCTTGGTGTTCCCTCACTCTTGGCTAAGTGAGAGTTTCATCTCTCTTTTCTCTTATAGAAAGTAGATCTAATAGGAAAGAAGGTGGTGGTTTAGCAGTACTAGATCTAAATTGGTAAGAAATAGGTAGATCAGTGGAATAGAATAGCTAAAAATCACACTATAGTAATCTAGTATATGATAAACCCAAAGATCCAAGCTTTTGGAACAAAAACTCATTATTTAACAAAAACTGCTGGGAAAACTCGAAAACAGTATGGCAGAAACTTGGTATAGACCAAAATTTCACACCATATACTAAAATAAGGTCAAAATAGGTACATGATCTACACATAAAGGATGATACCATAACAAATTAAGGGAGTATGGAATTGTTTATCTGTCAGATTTATGGGCAGGGGAAGAATTCAGCACCAAAGAAGATATAGAGAATAAAATTAAATGTAAAATAGATAATTTTGATTATATACAATTAAAAAGTTTTTGCACAGACAAAAGTAATGTAACTAAGATTACAAGGGAAGTAGAAAACTGGGAAAGAATATTTGAAACAAATACCTCTGATAAAGGCCTCATTTCTTTTTTTTTTTTTTTTTTGGCGGGGCAATGGGGGTTAAGTGACTTGCCCAGGGTCACACAGCTAGTAAGTGTTAAGTGTCTGAGGCTAGATTTGAACTCAGGTACTCCTGAATCCAGGGCCAGTGCTTTAACCACTGCGCCATCTAGCTGCCCCCAAGGCCTCATTTCTTGCTGAGTCAAATTTATAAAAATACAAGTCATTCCCCCGTTGATAAATGCTCAAAGTATATGAACAGGCAGTTTTCAGAAAAAAATAAATCAAAGCTATCTATAGTCATATGAAAAAATGTTCTAGATCATTACTTATTTTTTTACATAAAAGTATTTTATTATTTTCCAGTTACATGTATAAATAGTTTTCAGTATTTGTTTTTATAAGATTTCTAGTTTAAAATTTTTCTCTTTCCCATTCCTCCCCCTTCCCCAAGACAACAAGCAATCTGATAGAGGTTATATATGTACAAAATAATGCTCTAGATCATTATTGATCAGAGAAATGCAAATTGAAACAACTCTGAGGTATCACCTCACATCTATCAGAATGGCAAATATAACAAAAATGGAAACTATTGGATGTTGGAGGGGATGTGGGAAAGCTGGGATGATAATCTACTGTTGGTGGAATTGTAAAAAGATCCAACCATTTTGGAGAACAATTTGGAACTGTGCCCAAAGAGCTATAGAACTGTGCATGCTCTTTGATCCAGCAATAACACTGCTAGGTTTATATCCTAAAGACATCCTCAAAAAGAGAAAAAGACCTCTTTGTACAAAAATATTTAAAGCAGCCCTTTTTGTGGTGGCTAAGAATTGGAAATCAAAGGAATGCCCATCAATTGGGGAATGGCTAAACAAACTGTGGTATGTGATGGTGATGGAATATTATTGTGCAATAAGAAATGACAAGCAAGGGGGCAGCTAGGTAGTACAGTGGATAAAGCACCTGCCCTGGATTCAGGAGGACCTGAGTTCAAATCTGGCCTTAGACATTTGACACTTACTAGCTGTGTGACCCTGGGCAAGTCACTTAACCCTCATTGGCCCACCAAAAAAAAAGAAAAAGAAAAAGAAATGACAAGCAGGATGACTTCAGAAAGGCCTGGAAAGACGTGTATGAAATAATATATTGTGAAGTGAGCAGAACCAAGAGAATGTAGTACACAGAGACAGCAATATTGTTAAGATGAAGAACTGTGAATGACATGACTATTCACAACAATACAATGATCCAAGACAATCCCAAAGGACTACTGATGAAACATACCATCCACCCCCAAAGAAAAAAAACTGATATTAGTGGAATAGACTGAAGCATGCTATTTTTCACTTTCATGGTAATGTTTTACATAATCATACATGTATAACCCATATCTGATTATTTGCCACCTCAGGGAGGGGGGAGGGGAGAGAGGGAAGGAGAGATAAAAATTGGAACCCCAAAGTATAAATAAAAATGTTTATTATTAAAAAAATAAAGTAGATCTAAGTAAATTTTTGTGGGTTGGACTTATTCATATGTGACTAGAATACACTAAGTTGAATTTTTAATTTTTAAAATTAAAAAAATTTTTTTTCAGCAACAAACATTTATTTTATTTTCCAGTTATGTGTAAGGATAGTTTTCAACATTCATTTTCATAAGATTGAGAGTTCCAAATTTTTCTCCCTCCCTCCCTCCCTCTCTTTCCTCCCCCCTCCACAAGATCGCAACCAGGTTATATATGTACAATCAACAAGTGTTCTTTTTATCAGTTCTTTCTATAGGGGTGGATAGTAAGCTTCCTCATTAGTTCCTTGGGATTGTCTTGGATCATTGCAGTGCTGAGAGTAGTTAAGTCATTCACAATTGCTCATTGAACAACACTGCTGTCACTATGCACAATGTCTTCCCAGCTCTGCTCACTTCACTATACATCAATGTTCATTAGTCTTTGCAGGTTTTTCTGGGATCATCCTGTTTCTCATTTCCTGTAGCACAAGACCATTCCACTGCAATCATATAGCACAGCTTTTCCCATCATTCCTCATTTGATGGACATTCCCTTGATTCTCAATTCTTAGCCTCCGCCAAGAGTTGCTATAAGTATTTTTTGTACAATTTCCCCCCCCTTTTCTCTTTTTCATGATTACTATTTTTAACTGTTTCCCTTCCATCCTATTCCCTTCCCAATGATATTTATTCTGTTATTCATCTTCTTTCATCCTATCACTTTTCAAAAGGGATTTGCTTCTGTCTGTCCCCTCCCCCACTCTGCCCTTCCTTCTTTCCCCCCCCCTTTTTTTTTTTTTTTTAGCAACAAACATTTATTTTATTTTCCATTTACATGTAAGGGTAGTTTTCAACATTCATTTTCATAAGATTTAGAGTTACAAATTTTTCTCCCTCCCTTTCCTCCCCCCTTCACAAGATCTCAATCAGGTTATATATGTACAATCCACAAGTGTTCTTTTTATCAGTTCTTTCTATAGGGGTGCATAGTAAGCTTCCTCATTAGTTCCTTGGGATTGTCTTGGATCATTACACTGCTGAGAGTAGTTAAGTCATTCACAATTGCTCACTGAACAACACTGCTGTCACTATGCACAATGTCCTCCCAGCACTTGACTCCATGCGCTTGACTCAGTCTCTCGCCGCCAAACTGTGAGATTAAAATTGGATATTAGATCATAAATCTACCCTACTTAACCTTTCCCTTAATTTATCTCCCAGACTAGTAAATGGAAGAAGCTTCTGGTTTTCTAGATAGAGCTTTTATTGTATGGTAGTCACAAGGTGATGTTGATTAGAAGGATAGGAAAGTAGAAATACAATACAAATCATCTTAAGTCTAGGCTTAGTCTATATTCCATATAAAACTCACCAAAAGCGGAAGGCCACCTTTGGGGCGAGAGACCGAGTCAAGCTGGTAAGTGCCAAGTGTCTGAGGCCGGATTTGAACTCAGGTACTCCTGAATCCTGGGCCAGCACTTTATCCACTGCACCACCTAGCTGCCCCACCCCTCTCTCTTTATCCCCTTCCCCATCTAGTTTCCTGCAGGGTTAGAGAGATTACTCCACCCAATTGAGTGTGTACATTATTCCCTTCTTGAGCTAATTCTAATGAGATTGAGGTCTTTGAGCCAATTCTGATGAGTTTTAGGCTCATTTACTGTGCAGATTAAATAGATTACTCCACCCAGTTGGGTTTGTGTGTATGTGTTATTCCTTCCTTGAGCCAACTTTGCTGAGTTTCAGGTCTTTGAGCCTTTTCTGATGAGTGTAAAATTCATTTACTGCCCTGCTCCTCTCCCATCTCTTCTCCCACTCCATAAGCCTTTTCCTGTTTCTTTCATGTAGGAGTTCACCTCTACCCTTCCCCCTCCCCCAGTGCATTCCCTTCACCCCTCAGTTTAACCCTAAAGATGTCATCACCTAGCCAAGGACACAGTGGACAAAGCACCACCCCTGGACCCAGGGGGATCCCAGCCAAAACCCGGCCTCAGACACAAGACAGTTGCCCACTGTATGACCCCAGGTATGTCCCCCAGCTCTAATTTTTTTATGGTTCTCTAGGGTCTTGTACTTGAAAGTAAAATTTGCCATTCAGTTCAGATCTTTTCATCACAAATATCTGAAAGTCTTCTTTTTTCATTAAAGTCCCATTTTTTCCTCTGAAAGATTATGCTGAGTTTTGCTGGGTAGGTGATTCTTGGTTGTAATCCCAATTCCTTTGCCCTCTGGAATATCATATTCCATGCCCTCAGGTCCTTTAATGTAGAAGCTGCTAGATCTTGTGCTATCCTGACTGGGGCTCCACAGTACTTGAATTCTTTCTTTTTGGCAGCTTGCAATATTTTCTCCTTGACCTGAGAGCTCTGAAATTTGGCTATAATATTCCTAGGAGTTTTCCTTTTGGGATCTCTTTCTGGAGGTGATCAGTGGATTCTTTCAATTTCTATTTTAGTTTCTTCTTCTAGAATTTCAGGGCAATTTTCCCTGAGAATATCTTGGAAGATGATGTCTAAAATCTTTCCTTGATCGTGGTTTTGAGGTAGACCAATAATTTGAAAATTATCTCTCCTGGACCTATTTTCCAGGTCAGCAGTTTTTCTCAGAAGATATTTCACATCACCCTCTATTTTTTTATTCATTTGGATTTTCTTTATTGTGTCTTGGTTTCTCATAAAGTCACTGGCTTCCATTTGTTCAATCCTCATTCTTAGGCAATTATTTTCATCAGAGAGCTTTTGTACCTCCTTTTCCATTTGGCCAATTTGACTTTTCAGGCTGTTGACTTTTTTCTCATGTCTTTCCTGCATCTCCCTCATTTCTCTTTCCGTTTTTTCCTCTACCTCTCTAATTTTATCTTCAAAATCCTTTTTGAGCACCTCTGTGGCCTGAGACCAATTCATATTTTTCTTGGAAGCTTTAGATATAGGGGCTCTGATGTTGACATCTTCCTCTGAGGGTGCACCTCAGTCTTCCTTGTTACTGAAGAAACTTTCTATGGTCTTCACCTTTCTCTGTCTGCTCATCTTGCCTTTCTTTTACTTGACTTTTAGCTCCTTAAAGTGGGGCACTGTTTCCAGTCTGCAGTATCCCAAGCTTAAGAAGTCCCAGGTGGTATGATTTAAGGAGAATCAGGTTCTTCACTTGCCCAGCCTGTTTCCTGGTCCTAGATGACCCCAGACCAACTTGCTAATCAACCAGCTTTGTGTGTTGTGGTTGTTAGCTCTGACGAGCCTGTGCCCCTCCCCAACCTGGGCCACTGCTACTCAAGCCTACCTCCTGGTTCCCAGCAGGGGTGTAAAATCCAAGTTCTGCCTCAGCACTGGCATAGACCCCTGTAGTCTCCCCCCTGCCCAGGGCTCAGCTCACTCACCAGACTGTGAGCTTAGTTCCAGACAATACTGGCACTTCTGCTGATTCAGAGGCTCTGGGGGTCTCCTTCTCTGGTGAGGCCTTCCTAGGACTAGATCTGTGTCAGGGTGACTGTGGGGTTGGGCTTGATTCCTGTCTCAGCACAGCAGCTCCCTCCTTCTGACCTTCCAAGCTGTTCTTGGTTAGAAGATGATTTCAGCACATTCTTCTGTGAGTTTTGCTGCTCAGGGCATTTTCCTATGGCATTATTTGGATGTTTTTTGTAGGGATCGTGTTATGAGTTCGAGAGCTCACTGCCTTTCCTCTGCCATCTACCACTTAGTTGAATTTTTATACAATATATCTTGTATTTGAATTTTTCCTTTGTTATATTTGGTACCTGAAGGTATTGATGTAAATTAAAAGGTGTAAGCATCAGTCTTTTTTTTTTTTCAGGTGTAATTGAAAGATTATGGTTTGTAAGTCTCCAAATTGTATTCTAGCTGGGGTACTGAAGAACTACCATTACAGCTGGGATACTGTTGAAGTACTATCCATAACATTAGCTTTTGGGCATCTACCACCAATTCCAAATTTAATGAAAAGGGATTTGCTGTAGCAGGATCTTTATTTGTGAATTCTTTGTCATGGTTTGCCACAACAAAATAATAGTTTGCCATTCTTTAGGACATATTATCTTTAAATATTTTATACTGATTTTGAAATATAATGGTTTTAACCATTATGATTAAAAAACTTAAATCCTGACATAATTGTATATTGAAGGGCAAAATTTGAATATATATGTATTTTGGGGGGGGCAGGGCAGTGTGGGTTAAGTGACTTTCTCATGGTCACACAGCTAGTAAGTGACAAGTGTTTGAGGTCTGATTTAACTCAGGTCCTCTTGAATCCAGTTCTGGTACTTTATCCACTGTGCCACCTAGGTGCCCCCCCCCAAATATTATTGAAGGCTGATTGGGCATAACAAGTATGGATTTGGAGATAATACCACATGCTACTGCTATTTTTTTAAAAGAAAGGTGTAATTGTTGACTGACTTCTTTTTTTGTGTATATGGCTACTATTATCCATTCTTAGCTTTACTTAGCTGTTCTTAGCTGTTGTTATTGTTTAGCTGTAGAAAATTGTTTTACCTTGAAAATGCTTTAGTTGTGTTTGGAAAATGACTCAAGGAAAGAAATATTTTGAAAATTAGAAAACGGATTTTTTGCTAGGAGAATTTTCATTGTGTCCATTCACCTTTGCTATTGCAATAATATTGGAGAAGAATACTGTGCTAGGAATATCTGCTGGAGTCCCCTACCATGTGAGATAGGCTATTTCTTTTCGTTAAAAGGTATTAAAACTGTTCTTGAGACTTAATTGATTCAGGGAACTAAAGGTCTGTGTTATTGATATAGATTTTTGGTCGCTTCAGTACAACAAGCCACAAGGAGCCTCCAGCTCCTTTTTAATGCTTGGCTGTCTGACCCCTAGGGACAACTCGGAGGCAAGTGAAAACTTGGTGTTCTCTCAATATGGTCTTGTTAAATATTTTTTCCCTGTTAAGGCTAAGTAAATCTCCTTTTGTTAACTGTTAGATGGACTATGAATGACTGATTTCATTTCAGTCTTCAAGCTAAACCAGCCTGGTCAATCCTTGATTTACACAACAAATAGCAATAGGTTTTTTATTAAAATAATTTTTTTTTTACTGTGGTCTGTATAAGCTTTGAGGATTCATATCCCAATTCCCATTCTCATAGATTAATTTTGGGCGAAATTTTAGGGATAATAGTGAGGGATTGAGGTATTTTTCTCTACTACCATCTATCTGCTTAGTCATCTACTGGTGTCCTCCATTCCACCCCCTCCTCCCAGTACAGCTGCTGAAGTCCCCTTCCCTCCTTCTAGCCTCTGACACATTCTTTTACAATTTCATAAGATACTAGGGGAAAATGGGCTTCAGTTTAAATAGCACTTATAGTGAAGTGGTAAGTTATACCTCTTATTTGCTGAAAATTTTCTTCTCTCATTTGTGAGGTTCTTGAGAAATTTTCCTTAGGCAAGGAATGGTGTATTTCATTGTTGGACTTTTTAGAGCTATGAATCTATGCCTAGTCTGTTCTTGGTTTACAAAATAGACGCTGTCCCTGGCTGATCTGGAGATGATGTTAGGATACTGCTAATAAGATGAAAAGTCCAAAAGGAGACCTGGCTGTGCCAAAGCTGAGGCCTCTCTTTTCTTTTTCCCACCTCCAGGGCACCTCTTTCTCAGGCGTTTTATTGAAGGGCCACACAATTCTGAATGAGCTTGGTAATTTACAGATGAATCTTAAGGCTTGAACAAGTTTCTTCAGTCTATCTGAACCTTTATACCTATGCAGTATCATTATAATTCCAGAGTACTTTTAGCATTTAGGCCAAAGTCTGTGATTGAGGTTGATTGATTCTGCATTATATCACTTGCAAACTTACCCTAACATTGATACCTTTTTGTTTTTCCATCACTTAAATTTCCCACTGTATACTTTCCTTTATCCCCTCCCCAAGCATTGTAACAAAGAAGCTATAGATATTTATATCTATATATAGTTTTAGTCATTGCATTTTCCTTGTTTTGCTTACTTTATATCAGTTCATATTTCTTCCCATGCTATTCTGAATTCCTCATTTATGGTTTCTTACAGAACACTAATTGTCCCTAGCCTGAAATTTGTTTAGTAGCCATTTCTTAATTGATGAACATTTATTTTCTTTCTACATTTTTTGCTACTTAAAACAAATGCTGATGTTAATAGTTTGGTATGTAGGAGCCCTTCCTTTTTGTCATTAATCTCTTGGGGTGGTGTTTTCGTGTCTTGAGACCTTCTGGCAAGGCTACGGATGACTTTTCAGAATGGTTTGACCAGTGTATTAGATCAGCTGCTGCAGTGATGGTAAACTATTTAACTTGAAAAGGCTAAAAGCCTGGACTAAAGTGGAGGGAAAGTTGGTGTATGACTTTTTGTTAGCAGATGATTGTACAGTCCTAATGCATCCTTTTAGGCTAAGATGCAACACAGTATGGATCAATTCTCTGGGCTTGTGCTAATTTTGGCCTGACAGTCAACATCAAGAAAACAAAGGTTCTCCACCAGCTAGCACTATGCCATTCATGTGTGCAATTGAAGAAATTTTGAATGCTGTGGATAAATTCACTTTGACAGATTACTTTCAGGGATTTCCATATAGATGATGAGGTTAATACACTCATTACCAGAACTGTTGTGAGGCTCTGAAAGTGGGGAAGAGGGAAGAGGTATTAGACTGCTTACCAAACTGAAGATCTGTCAAGCTGTTGTGCTGACTTCATTGTTGTTGTCTGCCTGTGAAACCTAGTCAGCATACCAGCGCTTTGCCAGAAAATTGAACTACTTCTATTTGAATTGTCTTAGGAAGATTTTGAAGATTATCTGGCAAGATAATTCTGAAGATTATCTACCAAGTATTCAGTCTCTACTGCAGAATGCAGCTCCAATGGGTTGGCCATATAGTATGAATACTAAACACATATATCTAAAAGAACTGGCACAAGGCAGGCACTCACACAGAGGTCAGAAATGTTAAAAGGACACTCTCAAGTTCTCTGAAGAACTTTTAGTATCACTTGTGAGACATGGGAGATGCTAGCACAGGACTGCCTAGTGTGGTATGCTCACATCAAAAGCAGGCTTTGTGCTTTATCAACAAACAGAATTGCAGTTTCACAAAGGAAATGTGAGATGTACAAATCTAGAGACATCTCCACCTCAAATGTTCAGATGGACTATTCGTGCCTGACCTGTGGTAGAGCCTTCAGATCTTATGTTGGACTGACCAGCTAGTCAAACACACTATACCTTGACCCAATGCTGTGATATAATTTGGGTCCTCTTTGAGTATGAAGAATAAATAAGAGCATTGTTCCTTTTATTATCTGACCCCTCCAACAATCATAATTCCCCTCTTGTCATCCTTGCTAATTTTCTGAGTGATACCTTAGATTTGATTTGATTTATATTTCCGTTAGTGAATTGGAACTTTTTTTATATAGTTGTTAATAGTTTACAATTTTTTTGAGAACTGTATGTTCATATCCATCTTTTGACCACATAATTGAGGAAGAACTTTTGGTTTTATGTTTCTTTTTTATGTGTCTTGGATATCAGACTCTTCTCAGAGATGTTTGATAGATTTTTTTTTACATAGGACCATGAGAATACCTAGTTAAAATGTTTTTTCAAAGTAAATGTTGACATCTTTTGTTTTACAATGCCTAAATTTTCCTATATTCTGCCAGTAGCCCTTTCAGAGAGCCATCCCACATAATTAAGACTTTTTTATTAAGAAAAAAGAAAAAAAAGATGAATAAAAATCAGCAAAACTCATCATTATATTGGGAAAAAAATCTCATAAATATAATTTGATCCCCATGGATTTCCCCACCTCTGCAGAGGTGTTGAGGAAGGAAACACCTACTTCTTAATTTGTTTCAATTTAATCTTCATAGAACCAGACATTTGGATTTGAAGGAACCCTAGAGGTCTTATAGTTCAACCTCCCATGTGGTTTAGGAATCTGCTCTATGTAATAATGCTCATGAGAGATGGCTTAAAAAAAATTTTAATCATGTTATTCTTGGCCTTTTCATTCCCTCTAACAATTGTCATTTTCCTTTTTTGTTGTCTATGCCAACATGATGCATGTGAGGTAGAACCTTAGAGTTAATTTAATTTGAATTTATAGCTTTTTTGGTGAGGCAGTTGGGGTTAAGTGACTTGCCCAGGGTCACACAGCTAGTAAGTGTCATGGGTCTGAGGCCGAATTTGAACTCAGGTCCTCCTGACTCCAGGGCCGGTACTCTATCCACTGTGCCACCTAGCTGCCCCTTTGAATTTATATCTTAATAGTAATTTGGAGCATATTTTTTTTTTTTAATGATTGAAAGCTTATGTTTCTTCCTTTGAGAACTGCCTGTTCACATCCTTTCACCCGTTACCAGTTGAGGAATGATTCTTATTCTTATATATTTCATTTACTTCCTGTGTATCTTGGATGCCAGACCTTTCACTTGTTACAAAGGTTTTCCCTTGCTTATTGCTTCCCTTCTAATGTTAACTTCAGTGATTTTATTTATATGCAGAAACTCTTCAGTTATCCATCATCAAAATTGCCCATTTTATCTCCTGTGATTCTCTCCATTCCTTGTTAGGTTAATAACTTTTCCCTTATCCATGGCTGGCAAAAAGGTTTTTCCTTTTTCGTTTTTCTAGTTTGTTTATGTCATGACTTTTTATATTTATGTTGTGTGTCCACTTGGAGCTTATTGTGGTATACATGAGATAATGATTTAAATCATATATCTCTGCCAGATTACTTTCAAGGAGCTTTTTGGCACATAGTAATCTAGTAGCTGATTATTAAATAGTATGATAGTAGTATTTTGCTTCTGTATATTGTATACATCATCTGCCTCATTTACTTTTCTGGTTTTTTAACCTGTAACAAATAGTTCTGATCAATACTGCATTTTAATATAGTTTGAGATTTGGTACTTATAGGCTCCCTCTTCTTCCCAGTCACCTCCCCTGCTCCCCATTATTTCCCTTGAGATTTTCGACATTTTGTAACTCAAAATGAATTTAATTTCTTTCTACTTCTTTAAATTAACCCTTTGGTAATTCGATTATTGTGGCACTGGGTAAGTAAATTAATTTAGCATTTTTTTTATTACCCTGGCTTAGCCATAAGCAATGAATATTTTTTATTATTTAGGTCTGCTTTTATTTCTGTAGATTTTATAATTCTTATAATTCTGGTGCATGTCTGGATCGTTGGCATCCCAAATATTTTATATAGTCTGTGGTTAAATTTGTATGCTATTTCTGTTTCTTCCTTTTCTGTTAGTAATGTACCACAAAGCGTAACTTATGTAAGTTTATTTTGTATGCTACTATGCTGAGTATTAATTATTTCAATTAATATTAGTCGAATCTTTAGGGTTCTAAAACAGAATATCTTGTGTTCTGGAAAAAGCAACAGTTTGCTTTCTTTTGCTTATGCTTATTTCCTCAATCTTTTTTTTTTTCTTTTCCCTTTTGGTCTTATGCTGTAGATAGTATTTATACCACTGTGTCAAATGATAGTGATGATGTATATTCTTGCTTTACTCCAGTCTTGCAAGTTGTTGTTTTTTTTAAAAGGGTATATTTTAAAATTGAAATGGGCCTGGCAGATTGTCCTATTTGTGTCACCTGAACTTTTGAGGCATCCCCATAATTTTGAATTCTTTTCCACCAGAAAAGAGTTGCCATAAATTTTTTTTTCTCGGAGGTCTATCATATCTGACTTTTCCAAAATTCTATTCATCTCCATAACTTCTTTTTTGTTTATTGTTTGGTCAGATTTATCTAGTTCTCAGAGAAGAAAGTTGAGGTCCCCATCTAATATAGCTTTACTGTCTCTTTCCTCCTGTAATTCATTTAACTTTTCCTTTAATAATTTTGGTGTTGGGGCAGCTACGTGGCACAGTGGATAAAGCACTGGCCCTGAATTCAGGAGGACCTGAGTTCAAAGCCGGCCTCAGACACTTGACATTTACTAGCTGTGTGACCCTGGGCAAGTCACTTAACCCCCATTGCCCTGCAAAAAAAAAAAAAAAAATAATAATAATAATTTTGGTGTTTATACCAATATATGTTTAGTATTGATATTACCTTTTAGCTTATCTCTTGTAATTAGATCTATTTTTTTCTTTTCCTTTATTGAAATCATGATTACTACCCCTGCTTTTTTTTTTTCTCCTTTAGCTGAAGCTTTTTTTATTGAGCTCCAGCACCTTAACTTTACTCAGGGTGTGTGTCTCTGCTTCAGGTGTGTTTGTTGTTAACAATATATTCTAGAATTCTAGTTTTGTTTTTTGTTTTTTTGTTTTTGGTAAGGCAATTGGGGTTAAGTGACTTGCCCAGGGTCACACAGCTAGTAAATGTTAAGTGTCTGAGGCCGGAATTGAACTCAGGTCCTCCTGACTCCAGGGCTGGTGCTCTATCCACTGTTCCACCTAGCTGCCCCTAGAATTCTAGTTTTTAATCTACTCTGCTATCCACTTCTGTTTTATGAATGAGTCTATCCCTTTCACATTCACAGTTATGATTATTGTGTATTTTCCTCCAAACCTATTTTTTTCCTCCTGTTTATCTCCTTTGCTTCTTTCCACCACCTCCCCATATCTGTCCTCCCTTCTATCAGCCCCTCTTCCTGCTCCCCTTTCTTATTTTCCTTCTTTCCTACTTCCTTGTAGATAGATTTCTATAGCCAATTGAGTATGTATGTTATTACCTCTTTGAGCCAGTTCTGATGAGAGTAAGGTTCAAGTGTTGCCTGCCACCTCCCCATCTTCTCTTTCACTGTGAAATCTCTTTTGTTTCTCTTTTTTTTTGGGGGGGTGTGAGGCAATTGGGGTTAAGTAACTTACCCATGGACACATCTAGTAAGTGTCAAGTGTCTGAGGCTAGATTTGAATTCAGGTCCTCCTGATTCCAGGAGGTGCCACCTAGCTGCCCCGTACCTCTTTTGTGTGATAATTTGCCCCATTCTAGCTCTCTGTTCCCCCTTCTCCTTGTACATCTCTCTTTTTGATCCCATAAATTTTTTTTTTAAATTATCATCCCTTCATAGTCAATTCACACCTGTGCCTCCTATGTATACTCCTTTTAACTGCTGTAATGATGAGAAAGTCTTAGGAGTTACAAGTATTATCTTCCCACATAAAAATGTAAACAGTTTATTTTTGGTTTTGTTTTTTTGGTGAGGCAATTGGGGTTAAGTGACTTGCCCAGGGTCACACAGCTAGTAAGTGTTAAGTGTCTGAGGCCGGAATTGAACTCAGATCCTCCTGTCTCCAGGGCCGGTGCTCTATCCACTGCGCCACCTAGCTGCCCAAAATGTAAACAGTTTAAATTTATTTTATCCTTTAGGATTTTTCTTTCCTATTTACCTTTTGATGCTTCTCTTAAAATCAGTTTTTTTTTTTGTTCAGCTCTAGTCTTTTTATCAAGAATGTTGGAAAGTTTTCTGTTTCATTAAGTGTCCATTTTTTTCTCCAGAAGGATTATACTCACTTTTGCTGGGTAGGTGATTCTTGGTTGTAATCCTAGCATTTTTGCCTTCTGGAATATCAGATTCCAAGCCCTCTGATACTTTTTTTTTTTTGGGTGAGGCAATTGGAGTTAAGTGACTTGCCCAGGGTCACATAGCTAGTAAGTGGTAACGTGTCTGAGGCCGGATTTGAACTCTTTTTTTTTTCTTCTAATTAGTTTTTCCTTTTTGGGGGTGGGGAGTGGGCAATGAGGGTTAAGTGACTTGCCCAGGGTCACACAGCTAGTGTCAAGTGTCTGAGGCCAGATTTGAACTCAGGTCCTCCTGAATCCAGGGCCAATGCTTTATCTACTGCGTCACCTAGCTGCCCCCAGGAAATCTTTTTGAGCCTTATACCAATTCATATTTTTCTTTGAGGCTTTGCATGTAGTTGTTTTGACTGTTGTCTGAATTTATGTTTTGATCTTCCCTATCACCACAGTAACTTTCTATGGTCAGGTTCTTTTTTTGTTATTTCCTCATTTTTCAGTATATTTTTTGACTTTTAACTTTAATATAAAGTTGGGCTCTGCTCCTGGAGTAGAGGGGACACTGTTCAAAGGTTCAGGTTTTTTGTTTTGTTGTTTTCAGAGCTAATTCTTGAGACCTATTGTGAAATTGCTTTTTTATCAGTACCTTCTTCTGAATTCTCTTTATATCTACTCTATATTTGTGCTTACATGTCCCTAGGTACTTTTTCTCTCTATGAGAAAAACTTGGTCTTGGTTGGAATGAATAAGTAAATGAAAAGGCATTTATTAAGCATTCACTATAAATGTGTAAAGCATTGTGCCAAGTGCTAGAGATCAAATAGAAAAAGTTCATATTTTAATAGGTAGAGACAACACTTATAGGAGTTTTCACCTGTAGATCAAGTGGTGAGAGCCTATATTCCTTGAGGTGGAGCAGCAAAGCTAATGATAATGCATCTTCTTTAATGTCATTTCTGTTAATAAAATGGTACTAATTTTTGATTTGATTGTGCCAAGGAGTTTGGTGGTAAGAATTTGTTTTTCTCTCTCTTCAGTAGCTGCTGTTGTTGAGGAGATAGGCGGGCTGTAGTACTTGGAGAAATTATTGGGTTTCTTCTCCATAAGGTTTGCTTTCTGGAATATGGCTTCAGGGGTCAGGATCTGCAAAGTAGGGAAACACAAGCATTCTTCATCTGATCTCCTCTTTTGGGTCCTTTATTAACAAGATATAATAGTGAGGTTCATTTTTGAATGTCTCAGATTACCTATTTTTTCTCAGCTTAGGTATCATCCTAGACTCTCCTTTCCTCTCTCATCCTCTATATAAATACTTTTGCCAGGGCCTGTAGATTTAACCTTTTTATCATCTTCATGTACAAGACTCTATCTTGTGACTCTGAGCACTATCCCTGGCTGTGCACCCCCACCCCTTTCTCCCTCCAGTGCCTGGAGATCTCTTCTACCTGATCACTGCCTGTTAGCTTCCCTGGCTTCCTTCAGGTCCCAGGGAAAGTGTCACCTTCTGCAAAAGCCTTGCTTAGCCCTCTTTAATCTTAATGATTTCTCTCAGATTACCCCAAATTTATCCTTTATGTCTTATTTGTACATAATAGTTTGCATGTTTTCTCCCTTGTTATTTTTAGACTACATGCTCCTTGAGAGTAGGAACCGTTTTTGCCTTTCTTTGTATCCTCATTTTTTATCACCATGCCTGGCACAAAGAAGACTTTTTTTTTTTTTAAAGATGAACCTTTAATGAAACAGAAGATTTTTTTATATTTGTTTGTTTTTTTGTGGGGCAATGGGGATTAAGTGACTTGCCCAAGGTCATACCACTAGTAAGTGTCAAGTGTCTGAGATCGGATTTGAACTCAGGTCCTCCTGAATCCAGGGCCGGTATTTTATCCACTGCGCCACCTAGCTGCCCCCACAAAGAAGACTCTTAATAAATGTTAGTTGACAAAGCAATTTGACTTGATATATTCCTGCTCCATTTTTGTCTATCTGTTTGGAAAATGGGGGTGGTGGTACTAGAGAAGGGACTCTAATTTAGTCTGAGGTCAGTTGCTGCCATTTTGGCTCTACTTAATAGAGACCTGAACCTCAGAGGTTAAGAGCTAATGCCAGCTCTTTATTCTCTGAATCCTCAGGAAATGAAGGTGTTTGTAGCAAAGATGAGCTGGGATTAATCTGGGACATCTCTCTACAATGCTAGCTCTTTTGGTCTATTGGTGAGTTTCTTCTAGGGGCCTCTATTTTGGGCAGAGTTCTAGGATGACCATACTTCGTTTGTCTCTTGGCTGTGTTCCTGACTCTTTAGACTTTATCTACAGTGTCCCAACAAGTACCTTCATTTCTTCCGTTGAAACTGCTTTCATCAAAGTTGCCAAGTGGTGTCTTAATTGACAAATGCAGTGGCCATTTCTCAGTCTTCATTCTTCTTGACCTCCCTATAGCCTTTGACATTATTAATAACCTTTTCCCCATGGATACTCTCCTCTCTCTAGGTTTTTGGGATATCATCCTATCGTGGTTTTTCTCCTTCCTATCAGATCACTTTTTCTTTTTTCATTACTAGATCTTCTTCCAGGTCACACCTTGTAACTGTAGGTATCCTGGGACTCCCTTCTTTTTACATGGCAAGCTTATCAGCTCCCATGGATTTAATTATAATCTCTATGCTAATGATTTTTAAACCTACCTATCCTGCCTCAAACTCTTTAGTCTTAAGTTTCAAACTGCCTTTCAAACGTGTCAAACTGAATGTCTGGTAGACATCTTAAATTTAATATGTCTGCTTTCTCCTCAAACCCTGTCCCCACCCATACCCTTTCCTCATCCTCCCAGGCACCCAGGTTTACAATCTCGGTACCATCTTCAACTCCTCACTATCTCTCATCTCCCATATGCAATCCAATGTCCTTTCACCTTTGCAACATTTCTCAAATATGTCCCCTTCTCTCTGATGCTGCCTCCACCCTGGTGACAGTCTACATCACCTCACAAATTGGCTTCGTTTCCCACCTGGCTTCTCTCCTTTAGACTTTTCCATCATGCCTGCTGTGCTGGGAACCTTTTTCTTCCCTCAACTTCTGCACCTTTCTTTTTTATATTATCTTCCTCGTTAGATTGTAAGCTCGTCGAGGGCAGAGACTGTCTTTTTTGTATTTGTATCCTCAGTGCTTAGCACAGTAGCTAAATAAATATTTCTGTATTGTAATCAATGGGTTTGGGTTTGAGCAACAACAGGTCTGTGAACTTGCCTGTTTAAGTTTTAGTAGAAAGCTGCTGGACTCAGCTATTAATTCTTCTGTAGGTGATTTTCCCTTCCCTCCACTCCATCCCCCCACCCCCACCCCCACCCCCCAGCCCCAGCCTCCCAGCCCAAATCTCCTCCAGATAGATGTAGAAAATCCACTAGGCTGAATCTAGATTAGGATTTTTTTTTTTTTTAAATCACAGTGACTAATTTTTCCAGCCTAAGTTAGCATAGTGAGGCAGACATTGGGGATGAGATTCAGACTGGACTGGAGCCTGGGACTGAGACCCAATGTCTTCCTGGGATCTGAGCCACACCTTGGTTTTGAACTTGCTCCTTTCTAGGTGCACAGCCCTAAGGCCCACACAACCACTCCTCACCCTGCAGTGCCATACCTCAATCTGCCGTGAATCTCTGCCCTGAGACTGGGGTAGTGAATGTTAGAACTGCCAGTTGTTACCTGTTCATTCCTACAGCCTACTCAAGTTTCAGTTCCTATATTCTAGATCTGGGATCTCATCTTGCCCTGGTGCACAGTTTCTCTGCACTGAAATGTTCTGTTGAGCTGCCACTGACAATATCTCATCCCCAGTGTCCACAGGCCTCTTTGTCTGCCGCCCTATCCTAACCTGGGCTGGAAAAATGACTTACTATGATTTTTTTTCTTGGAATTCCTATCAGGATTCAGTCATTTTCTATATTTGTTTGGAGGAGTTTTGTTTGGGGGGGTGGGGAGCTCACTGTATTTCTTCCTATTAACTTCCCTGTCTTAGATCCAAGGCTTATCATTTCTTTCTCTAAAATATTTGTCTTTTCTATCCTTCCCCCCAGCTACAGGCTCTCGTTTTAATCAACTGTAATCGATGCAGTAGCTTAAATAGTCTTTCTGACCTCACTTTTCCCCTTTTCAGTTTACCTGTTGTACTTGTAGTTTACCAATCTTCCCTTAAAATAAACTTGGTCATCTCACATATTTACTTAAATTTGTTTGTGACTTCTTTATTTTCTTCTGAGTCAAATTTATATTCCTTTGCCTGACATTTAAGGCCTTTTATAATATTAAACCCCTTTACCTTCATATTCTTATTGACTGTTATTTCCTGCTATATACTTTCTCATTGAGCCAAACAACTCTGTCTCCTGAAAATTCTATGCTTCTTTTTGTTACTCATGTTGTTACCTCGAATATTCCACTTCAGCTTTGCCTCTTGAAATTTTTACCCTTCTTTTAAAGTATATTTTTAACATTGGACTTAAAAACTTCCTACATAAAGCTCTCTTTCTTGACCCTTCAAGCTGGTACTCTTGTTCTCTCTCACATAGTACTTTTTGTACCTCTTTAATGCACTAGATGCAGCATGTTGTAATAACTAGAGAGCTGGCCTCGAAGCTAGGAAGATCTTTGTTAAAGTCTTAACTTTGACCATCAATGGCAGTGTTACCTGGAGCAAGTCATTTACTGTCTGTGCTCTAGGCCGGGCTTTCTTAAACATTTTCTATTTGCCAACCCCATTTTGCCCGAGAAATTTTTATACAACCCCGGGTGTATATGTATATAAAATAGGTTAACAGATTGAACATTTACTGTCAAATTTTTCATGGAACCCCCCCCCCCCCCTGCCCCATTCAGTTGCTTTGTATGGGCTTGTGACCCACAGTTTAAGGAACTTTGCTCTAGTCCACTCCAGGCTATAAATTGAGAAGGTGCCTGATACACATTTGTAGAGGAATTTTTTTTACCTGGGAATTTCCTATATCAGTGAAATCACAGGTCCAGTTTCTAGTCTGATGAATTAATTACATATTTTGTATTACAGTTAACCTTGTATCTGCTACCTCCCTACTAGACTTTAGCTTCATGAGCACAGAGATCCTGTACCTAATTTTTAGTTCTGTGTATACAGTAGTTAATTAATGAATGTTGGTTAAATTGTTGAATATAGAAACTGAGTCCTTTTTTCCGTGCTGTATTCCTCAAGTTATCAAATTCCTCTTGACAATCTAGATTTAGAATTCAAAAGGCATTAATATGTGGTAATTTTATTCTTTCACTTTGTTGTAAAAAAAGAATCTTATGGTTCCCATAGCAACTATTACTCATCCAGATTGTATCTTCCTTAAAGTATTAAAAATAAAACTATACAATTTTATGAGCTTATGTAGTATTTTGTGTGAAGGAAAGTGGAGATTAAAATATTACTGTTTAAATTATTGTGTTTACATATGAAAATTTCATCTGGATTCTGACATAATTTTATTCTTAGTATTTATTAAACAAAACTATAGTACCAGGCATTTGATACTTAAACACATTCATTGTTTTCATGGAATTTACTTGAAAATATTAAATCAGAGCATGCAATGCATGCTGACACATTCACCCATACAATCATGTAGGACAAAAAAAGCATTTGAAGTTTGGTTATTCAGATATTTGGTTCCCTGCTCCTTATTTTGCATCTCTGCTTCTGCAACCTCTGAACAGAAGTTGAATGGTTATATATTAAGTGGAAAGAATGGTATTGGATGTTTTTTTTTTCTTGCAGCATATTAGCTCTCAGCTCATGTGCTAAAAAATTTATTGATGCCAATTTGAAAGTAAGGAGGTTAACTTTGGAAATACAAAATTTGAATTTCCCCACTATTTTTCTAGTAATTTCAGTCTTTTTCTTTGCCAAAATACAGCTTATTGCTTCAATCTTTTATAGAATTAAAAAAAGATTTCTTTTTTTAACTGGTGGAAGTATATATAATTTAAGTATCCTTTAACTTATTGACATAATCCAAGCATTTGCACATATGAAAATATTTTTTAAATAGCTCTTAACTTTAAAAAAGATGTTTTGATTTCTTATATCAAATAGTAAGAATATGAGGGAAAAATGAGGGATAGCTGCATACTATTTTTCAAAACTGCCCAGATGTATTCATGAGGCTAGGTGAATATCTGACATCTTGGTTTGGGTCCTTCCCTGGCATACAGGACTACCAAAAAGCCATGACATCCAAAGTGCTTTAGGATCTCTTGGTCCTGGGAGTATCTGTGATGTATGATACCACTTTTTCTCTTTTTCTGCTTTGTCTTCTGAGGGTTGGGATTTCTTCCTATAGCCTTCTACCACACGTTTTGTTTCTTTAAGTGGTAGCATTTATTGGGAGATCCACTTGGAATGTTTACTAAGGATGTGGTTAGCAGTGATAATTGAATATAAAACAAAATTCTGGTAACAGAAGTTGTATCTATTGGGTGTTTTAGGCCTTGTGTCTTGTGCTATATACAAAAACACTTAGACATGTTAGTGAGCAGACATTCTCCTTCATAGCTCTTGATTTAAAAAAAAAAATCAAAGTATTTTATTATTTTCCAGTTACATGTAGAGATAGTTTTCAACATTTGTTTATATGAGATTTCCAATTTCAGATTTTTCTCCCTCCCTCCCTCTCCCCTAGACAGCAGGTAATCTGATATAATTTTTATACATGTATATATATGTATGTATGTGTGTATAAAATAAACATTAAACATATTTCTGCATTAGTCATGTTATAAGAGAAGAATCAGAGCAATAAGGAAAAACCTCAAAAAAGAATAACAACAGCACCAAAAACAAAAGAAATAGTATGGTTCAATCGGCATCTATATTCCACAGTTTTTTTTTTTCCTTCTGGATTTGGAGAGCCTTTTCCATCATGAGTCCTTTGGAACTTTCTTGTGCCATTATATTGGTGCATAGCTCTTGATTTTCATGAATATTTCCAGTACTGCCAACTTGTACTCCTTTAAGACATAAGACTATCAATAATTTTTTTCCCCATGAATTGTTCCATTAGAATGCCTCTGTACACTCTTGATTTTGAGTGAGGATTGCTATTTTCCTGTAATGTGCTTTAGTTTATGTCCTTGTTTATTTTTAAAAACTCAACTTCAGTAGAATAATATTTTTATGTCAATATTCTGATTAATGTCCTAATGTTTTAATCAGAATTTTAGGTCACATTTTGTTACAAGTTAATATGAATTTCTTTTTGGAACTTCACTTTTCTGTAGTTGAGATGCTAATGCTTAAAAATATTTATGAAGCATTGCACAGGATTTTGAAAAGGTTTTCTTAACATTGAAAATCCTTTTTTATTTTGTTTCATGATTCATTTTAGGGAGATTACTGTATCTGCTTTTATTATACAAGATAACTTGTAGAAAAATAAAATGATGATTTTTTTTGTTTATGTGCAGAAAAGATGAAAAAGAATATGCACTGAAGCAAATTGAAGGCACAGGAATATCCATGTCGGCTTGTAGAGAGATTGCAGTAAGTGGATATAAACATAGTTCTTTATTTTATCATATTAGTTATTTTAAATGGTCCTAATATTACAAACTTTTTATGAATACATGTTAATTTCATAAGTATTCAATGATTCTTCAGTTATATTTTTGAAAGAGTAGTATGTTTTGAGTAGTGAATTTGATAGCATAATTCGACAGTAAAACTGTTTGGGTGAAAATTCATAAGATCACAGTGCATATTATTAATAAGAAGCCTCTACATCTAAGTGATGATTTAATGATTATTTGTTTTTGTGTGAGTTTCACTTTTCTGTTTTATAGGAGTCTGTTATGAAGAGAAGTAGGGAAGCTTGTAGAGTATTGATCTGAATACATATATAAAAAGGAGGAAAATGATAGCATTTGTAGTCATTTGAACATACTATATAGGGGAAAAATTGAGTAACAGAAGAGTATTTCTGTATGTTAAAATTGGTTTCTTTTATGGTGACTCACTTTTATTGTGAATATTTTAGTAACTTAATGTTTAAATGTATTGTAAATATAATTTTAAAATTTATTATGCATTCTTCAATGGCTATCCTAAGTTTTTGAATGTATATGCTGATAAATTCTAAATAAACAATGCTGTAGAAGGTTTTTGTCTGCAACCTTTAGGGCTGGCTGATTTCATGAAAGCAAAACATTATCACAAATTGCTTACTGGAAAAGTAGAGAAAATGATGGTTGAGTGAGGAAGGAGAAATGATGTATCATGAGAATCAAGATGAACTTTGTCCTGTACCCATTGCTTTTCTCTTAAATCAGGATACCGATATAGAGCTAAGTTTCCTTAATTACCCTTCTACACTGCATCACTTTCCCAGATTCTCCTGTAAACTTAAAGATATAGGTAAATGTTAGCTTGAAGATCTGGTCACAGTGTCTTTGCCTCTTAATTATCAACATCAGGAAACAGGAGACCGTAGTCTGGCAGAAGCTTCATTTAGAACTCTGACGAGATTCTTAGGAGTGAAGTAGTAGCCAGAAATTCACTCATGGCTTCTCACTGAATGAATTAATTGTAAAGAGATGTTCTTCTAAAACTGAGCAAACTAGTTTTCAAAGAGAGACGAAACACTTATCTCTGTACATGGTATTACAGAGCAAGCAGCAGCAGAGTTATGTTCACTGTCTCTTCATAATCAGTTGAAGAGGCAAGATAAGAGGTGATAGTCAGAGCCTGAACTTTTTATAAGAGCATATAAAGGAAGAGGAAAAAAATAGTTAGATTTCTTCCTAAGGCTTTGTAGACACTAGCTGAGATAGCTTCTGTTTGGTTTAGAGTTTTGGCAGGAATCTCTTTATTGCAGGTAAGTTGTACTTAAGCGAGCAAGTAGAGGGTAAAATAGACTGGAAAGGCCTAGAAAAAGGACTTTTCATTAGGTGTTACCAGGCAGGCAAATAGACATTTGATACTGAGAGTTAGTATCTCAATTATAGCAAATGTGGAAAGCAAGAGCTCAATCAATAAACATTCATTTAGTTCCTACTGTGTGTTGAATATACTATGTTCATTTTCTCTTAGGGCAGAGTAACAACCACATTGGTTTAAAATATGAGTTGACCCTTCCAGTAGAAGAGAAGCTGAAAAGGCTATACATGTCTTTTCTAGGTTATCAGGGAGAATAAATTCTTGAAATAATGGAAGTACTTCAAAGGGAAAACTAAGAAGAGAAAAGAATCTGAGTAGGCAGAGGAAAATCCAAACCTGAGTCAGGAGATATGGAATATGGAAAAAGAAGGTAACAGAGAAGAAAAGCCATTGTTACTATTATATCACTATATCATGTGGATGAGATGCTTCCCTTGGAGCATGGAACTGTATATTCTGTTGAAGAATCAGCTTTTTAGGTCCCAAAGAATTTTTATGAAGATCCACAGGACTTAGTGGTGTAGAGGGTATCCAGTATGTTGTTTGCTAACTCCTTGCTGAGGGATACCATAGTGGCCATTTGTCAGCATAACAGCAGGAGTAAAAAGGAGTGCTCCCATTCCTGGGGATATGGTCAGGGTATTACAGCCTCCCCAAACTCGGCAAAATTGACACCTAGTAATGATAATGATACTGCCTGAAGCAATCTATAAAGAATTTCTGCCAGTTATAGAGTCCAGGGAAAGGAATTGAAGACTAAAGGGGCAAAGCTGATGTATTTATCACTACTTCCAGTTAAAGATAGGCGTTTGGAACAAGGAGAGATGGGTTTTGGAAGTGGACAAGCTGATGAACCAAATGATTCTTGAGAATGGGATTTGGATTTCTGACCCTAGTTTATGTACTGGAATGAGATGGTATACATTTCAACAGTACTAGTACGTAATATATTAGCCTGTGAATTTTTGTGAATGTTCTTAAGTGGTCTTTAAACTGAAAATGGCGAGGGAAGGAAAACATTGCCCACATATTTCTCCCAAAACAAATACCATATAGAACAGCAGGTGCTTCATAGGATGAACATCATTGGAGATGACCAATGATTTTCAATGGGACAGTACCCTAGAAGGTAAGTAGCAAAATCTATGACCTCAAATGTCTTTATGTAAGTGCACAGAGTGTAGTTGAGAAAGTAAACTGGGAATCTTGCTTCAAGGAGGTAAACTCTACGTATAAATATCACTGAAATTTGATCAAAGGTATGACTCATGATTACATTATGGGCATGGTAAAATAAGTAAAATTTAATAAAAAAGTATATTAAATAAAAGGAACATTGCAGTATTATTGCATATCAGCAAATTTTACTTCTGAGAGGCCATGAACCAGCAGGGGAAGGAGCTAGGTAATGTTAATTGGAGGAACGATATGGTAGTGTTAGTGTATACCATTGATATTAAACAAATAGAAATGGGAGCCACTAAACCACATTACCTATGTTCTGATGTATTAAACATTCTTTTGGACTTTATTTATTTTTTTGTGATGCAGTTGGGGTTGTGACAAAGCCCAGGGTCACACAGCTAGTAAGTGTCAAGGGTCTTAGGCTGGATTTGAACTCGGGTCTTCCTGAATCCAGGACTGGTGCTATCTATATCTACTGTGCCACCTAGCTGCCCCAACACAGTACTTTGGCCGGGGGGGGGGGGCGGCAATGAGGGTTAAGTGACTTTCCCAGGATCACATAGCTAGTGTCAAGTGTCTGAGGCTGGATTTGAAGTCAGGTCCTTCTGAATTCAGGGCTGGTGCTTTATCCACTGTGATCTAATATCCAATTTTAAATCTCACAGAAGAAAAGAGTACATTATTAAAGGCATAGAGGAAAACTAGTAGAAAGGTATGGAAACAAGAACTAGAATGTTATGCATAAGGAACAGAAAAAAAAGCACAGTCTGGCAGAACTACAGTCATGGATAACACCGAGGTTACAAAATCTGGGTGATTCAAAGAGTAGGATTACCAGGAACAGAGAAGTTTGGAAAAGGGACGAATTTGAGGGATAAGTTGGGTAATAGATGTCTGTGAAATGTCCAGTTTGAGACATCAAATAGTCAGTAGGCTGTAAAACTAGAACTCAGGAGAGAGAATGGAGCCGTTTAGATAAATCTGGGAGTCATCTGTCTGACTACAAATGAACACTATAATTAAAACAACCAAACTTGGCCTCAGAAGAGTTAAGAAAACATACCTTCCTCCTCTCTGAATGTAAAATACTGTACATGCTGTCAGATATGATGATGTGTTCATTAATTTCCCTAAACTACTTTTTCTTCCTTTTAAAAAAAAATCTTCATTAGGGGTGGCTAGGTGGCGCAGTGGATAGAGCACCGGCCCTGGAGTCAGGAGTACCTGAGTTCAAATCCGGCCTCAGACACTTAACACTTACTAGCTGTGTGACCCTGGGCAAGTCACTTAACCCCAATTGCCTCACTAAAAAAAAAAAATCTTCATTAAAAAAAGAGCATTCACTAGGCAGAAGTGTGGAAATAGTGCAAAGGATATATATGGAAGTTAATGTAAGAACAAAAGATAGCAGCAGAACTAATACTTGGGGAAAGAAGGAAGTGGAGATAAGAAGACTTGTTGGCGTCATTCCAATTGTTACAGCTCGTAATACCTGAATTAAGTTATGTGTGAAGAATATAATAGAAAATGCTCTTCCCTCCCCAAACCAGAAGCAATGAAAAATAGACAATGCAGTAAAAAACAGAATTGCAATACATAAAGTGGAAAAACAAAATTATAAAATAACTCCGTGTTTTGAAGAATTGGAAAAAAATTAAGATGAAATGTTGAAGTTAGAAATTGTTGATCAAGCTGTAATAAGTCATGAACTAATTGATGTTGCAGAAAATGTAGAAAAACAAACAAAAAACTCACACTCTTGATTTTATGTGCTAGGAAATCATTTAGTACAATCTTTCAGAGTTAATAAAAACAAATTATGACATATAAAATAAAAACTCTGAAGGGGAGAACCCCAGGATTCAATTCTACTGGACATATCCTAGTTAAACTTCAGTTTTCAGCAGGAAAAAACCCCACAAGTAGAGGAAGACCAAAATTTCCATGCTGAAGGGCATCATCAGTCAAAATCACAGCAGTCTTCTTAAGGAAGACAAGATAATTAGAAAAATTGGACTCCGACAAAGATAAAATTCAGAAATCTGGACCTTGAAGCCAGAATTATCTATCTATCAAGACTTAACAAGCTGTATGAAGCATTTAGTCTTTGAAAAGTTTATGGGGAATTGCATTTTATTAGGGACTCTTTTAAAAATTGTTAAAAAAATAATAAACACTTTAAATAAAAGTTTTGAGTTCAAAATTCTATCCCTCTCTCAGGTGGTAATCAGATATATGTTATACATGTGCAATTATGTAAAACTATACCATATTAGTCATTTTGTATAAATGAAAGGAAGGGGAAAATAGAATGCTTCAGTCTGTGTTCAATCAATATAATTTCTTTCTTTAGGGGTGGATAGTATACTTCATCTGTAGGGACTCTTTAAATGATAACAAAGTTTCCAATCCTAAAAAGAAGCCTCTAAAATATTAAAGTTACTTCTAGAATTAAATGAATAAATTGCTAACAAAGTGAGCCTGGTATTAAATAAACCACTAAATATTCCTCTATTTAAAGGAGGTGGGGCAGCTAGGTGGTGCAGTGGATAAAGCATGGACCCTGGATTCAGGAGGTCCTGAGTTCAAATCCAGCCTCAGACACTTGACCCTTACTAGCTGTGTGAGTGACCCTGGGCAAGTCACTTAACTTTCATTGCCCCACCAAAAGAAAAGAAAAATAGTAAAATAAAATAAAGGAGGTGCTCAGCTCAGAACATCTTCTCTTTTCTCCCATAGCTTTCCTGCTTTAGAATTTCTCAGACTTTTTCACCATGTCCCTTCCTGGGGCACCTTCCCTGCCCAGCCTCTCATGCCTCCCATGCCTCCAGCTTCCTTTTGTGTGTTAACTTCCCCCATTAGATTGTAAACTCCTTGAAGGGCACTATCTTTATTTTTTAGATTTGTATTCCCCATGCCTAGCACAATACTTGGCACATATGTGCTTAATAAATAGTTATTGAGGCGGCTAGGTGGCACAGTGGATAAAGCACCGGCCCTCAACCCAGGAGTTCCTGAGTTCAAATCCGGCCTCAGATACTTGACACTTAGTAGCTGTGTGACCTTGGGCAAGTCACTTAACCCTAATTGCCCTGCAAAAAACCAAAAAAACCCAAAAAACCAAAAATAAATAGTTATTGACTGATTCATATCTCAGAAAAAAGAGAATAGGGCCAGAGCAATCCCAAAGTAAAGGACCCTTTTTTTTTAATAAAGGGGAAGTTAATTCAAAATTTAAAAAAAGAAGGCACATGATTACTAGTAAGAGATAAATTTTGTTTAGTGGGTTTTTAAAGTATGGTAATAGTATTAAGGATAATATAACTTAGTGCCTTGAATGAAGCAAATATTACTTTGATCCCTAACCTGGCAAAAACCAAAACTAAACTAAAGCAAACCAAGTCTGAGAGAACATTTCATTTTATTTTGTTTATTTTTTAAATAATAATAAACATTTTTATTCATAAAAGTATTTTATTATTTTCTAGTTACATGTAGAGATCATTTTAAACATTTGTTTTTATAAAATTTCTAGTTTCAAATTTTTCTCCCTTCCTCCCTTACCTCCTCCTTCCCCAGGACATTAAGGAATCTGATATAGATTATATATGTATAATCAAACATATTTCTGCATTAGTCATGAATAATAAACATTTTTATTTAAAATTTTGAGTTCCAAATTCTATCCTTCCTCCCCTCCCCCCTCTGTGAGGCGGTAAGCATTCAGATATAGGTTATACATGTGCAATTATGTAAAACATTAACATATTAGTCATTTTATATGAGGAAATTTGAATTAAAGAAAAATATGGAAGAAAGTGAAAGATAGCATGTTTCAGTCTCTGTTCAATCAAAATCACTTCTTTCTTTGGAGGTGAATAGTATACTTTATATCATTAGTCCTTTGTTTCTGTTTTTTTCTTTTCTTTTGGTGGGGCAATGGGGGTTAAGTGACTTGTCCAGGATCATACAGCTAGCTAGTAAATGTCAAGTGTCTGAGGCTGGCCTTGAACTAACGTCCTCCTGAATCCAGGGCCGGTGCTTTTTCCACTGCGCCACCTAGCTGCCCCCCATCATTAGTCCTTTGGGATTGTCTTGGATCATTGTATTGCTGAGAGTAGTTGAGTCATTCACGGTTCTTCATGGAACAACATTGCTGTCACTGTGCACAACGTTGAGAACATTTTAGCTCAATATAATCAATGAATATCAACATTAACATAATTAATATTCTCAAAAGACTGTAAGACTGTATGATCATAGCATTAGATGAAGAGACAGCCTTCAATAAAATACTTATGTACGTTAAAGAATTTTAAGTGTAAGCTTTGCATAGCATGATAAATTGTATATTCAAAATAATTATCTAATAGTTTATAAAAATGGAGAAAGACTAGAAACATACCCACCAAAAACAGGGCCATCTGCTTTTCAGTAGTCTTACTTAACATAGATTTAGGCATTATAAAAAGAAATTGCATAAGCTTCAGGAATGGAAGATTTAAAATCTCTCTTTGCCAAAGACAATATACATCTAGAAAATCCTAGGCAGTTAACTGCATTCCCTCCTTCTCCCCCCAAAAAAAAAATTAGAAATACTTTTTTAGCAAGATACTGCTCGTATAACGTAGTAATGAGATATAAGATAAACTCACAAAAACATCATCTATATTTCCTAAATGCCACCAATAAAAATCTAGGTAATTGATAATTAACCTTAATAATAAAGACAAAATGTATCATACATTTACCTTAACGTATCAGAACATGGGAAAAACCTATATAAAGACAATTTGAAAATCATTTTGTCAAATGTCTAAGAATGGAACAAATGAAGAAAATCTCCTGATTATGGTTAGGTAGAACAAATAGAATCAAAATATACTTTACGACATCCCAAACTAGTTTACTTAATGTGATATTAATCTAGATATAAATGTGTAATAACTATCATTTTAGTAAATAACCTAATTCATATGGAAAAGTTTAGAGTATAGAAATCTTTGAAAAAGAAATTTATGAAGATAGATTTTTCTGTATTAGATTTCAAAATAAACTAAAAAGTAGTAGTAGTCTCTAGATTTTTTGGATTGCACACCAGTATCAATAAAATTTTTCCGAATTTGTACCCCAACTCAACACATATAGAAATACTCCTGTAGTAATAATTATGCATGTTGTAAAACTCACAACAAAAATAGATACTTGAAAAGAATAAGGTAAAGATGGAGTGACATAGTGTTCATTTGCAGTCAAACAAATGACTTCCAGATTTATCAAAATAACTCCATTCTCTCCCTTGAGTTCTAGGAAGATTGGAGTTTAAATCGTGCCTCGGACAGTGGCTACATAACCCTGGGCAGGTCATTTAACACCTTTGCTTCACTTTTTTTTGGGGGGGGGGGGAGTAAAATACTGATAACAGTGCCAGGGTTTTTGTTTTTTTTTTTTAACAAACAATATCTTAAGCTGCTATAGAAAAATTAGCTATTTATGTGGCAGTCAAAAAAGGTAATGTCCCCTTAGTTTTATGGGGATAGTATCCGTAATGAGGAAGGTGTAGTGGCATGATGGATCATAATTGATTTCAGTTATTCCAGTGGCTCAGTTCTGAGAGCCATGTTTTAGAAAACACTTGGACAAAGTAGAATACATTCAGAGAAGATAGCCAAGATAGGTTGGGGTCTAGAGGCCGTGTTCCATAAGGATCAGATGAAGGAACTGAGGAGGTTTGGCTTGAGGAAGAGTGTACTTACGTGGACATGACAGGTGGACTTCAGTCATTTGAAGGACTGCCATGTGAAAGAAGGCTTGACCCCAGCAAGCTCAAGAGAAGAAAAAGCTTCCTAATAAAGAAGGGTGTTCAGAAATTCCGTAGGTTGCCTCGGGAGGTAGTGGTTTCCCCATCGCTAAGGATCTTCACCTGGAGCGCGATGGACTCCTTGGATATTTTGTAAAGGAGATTCTTGTTCAGGCATATGTTGGGCTAGGTGAGGTTTTTTGGTCCCTTTCAACTTTGAGATTCTGTAATTATCTTTAACCTCTGTAGAACCTTGGGCAACTTACTAAAATTCACTGAGGCTCAAATTTTTTATCTGGTAAACAGATATGTGAGATTTAAAATTGGATATTAGATCATAAATCTCCCTTCTTTAACCTTTCCCTTAATTTATCTCCCAGACTAGTAAATGGAAGAAGCTTCTGGTTTTCTAGTTAGAGCTTTTATTGTGTGGTAGTCACAAGGTGATGTTGATTAGAAGGATAGGAAAGTAGAAATACAATACAAATCGTCTTAAGTCTAAGCTTAGTCTATATTCTGTATAAAACTCACCAAAAGCCGAAGGCCACCTTTGGGGAGAGAGAGAGACCGTGTCAAGCGCGTGCTGCTGCTAACTGCGAGCCGGGCCCAGTCGAACTCTCGTGGGCATCAGCCTGTGCAGCGCACTCAGGAGACCAGCAGAGCAGGAAAAAGTCCCACTTCCGTTCTCTCCTTGCCTTTTAAGCTCACACCCCGGAAGTGGAGTGCTAGCAGGCAGTCTGACGTGCGCAGCAGGTGGACTGGCGTGCGTAGCTCATGCCATTGGTCTCCTCCCCGAAAGGGTGGTCCTTGAAAAACTGGTGTCTCTCCATTATCTAACCGACTGTTAAAACTTTTTACCACAGATAGCAATATTTTCCCTTGTTTACCTCCTGGGTTTTGGGGAGGACCAAATGAGATAAATTGTGAAGTACTATGCCATTGTGAAATTGTTGCCCTTAATATTTAAAAAATAATTTAGAAATCTTATTAATAAGAAAATTGCTGTAAGTAGCATAGAGCAAGCAGTGTGGGATGCCAGAGTTTAAACAGTAACTTTTTAAGCCAGCGTGCTTCCATAATAGTATTTCTTTATTTTGTATTGGGAAAGATTTTGATCTCATGTCTTTAATTGTTAATCTCTGCTATCCCTGTTATACTGCTTATTTTGTAATGTTAGAAGGGGAAAGAAAGCTACCCTTGACACTAGCCACCATGATGCCTTGGTATGTAGATGTTTAAATTTCAGTAGAATCCTGTCAACCAGAGAAAAACAGTTGCTTTTTTGTGTGTCTTGCAAAATGGAACTGATACAGTAGAGAAGGAATGGTGTATGTGTATATGTTATATTAAAACTCCTTTGAAGGGAACCATAAAATTTTATATAAACAGGTCATTTAGTCTAGCATTTTCCAATTGCATACTTTTAATTTTATCTATCATATTAAAATTTAATTTCACTGCTATATTTTAGTTTGCATTTAGGTAAATTAAAATCCTAAAGCAATGTATAAAATCATTTCACACATGGTTTTTCTTATTGCTTCCATGTTATCCCCTAGGTTGTGAGTTTCTTTCAAGTAGGTAACTAACCGTAACCAATCATAGATTAACACACCATTTTAGCAGTACCACTCTACCTTTCCTAATTTAAAAAAACTGCAATCTCCTTGTTCCATGTACGACAATCAACAATATGGTTCCATGCCTTAGTAGATTGTTTTGTGAATTGTTTTGGTTAAAAATTTATCATTTGATGGCCAACTTTCTTAGAGTGAGCATTTCTAATCAGAGCCAACGTGGTTCTCAGATGATAATAATAATAATAATAAATGTAGCTATTACTTGATCTGCACAACAACTCTGAAAAGGTAGGTGCTATTGTTATAATCTCCATTTTATAGATGAAAACTGAGGCTGTATTTGAACTTAGCTTTTCCTGACTCTCAGCATGGTTCTCTACTGTACCACTTAGGCACACAGTTCTTGGCAGTACTTTTTTACTCAAGGTCTTTCTAGTTTGGGTAGAGCTAGAGCTTATGCTTAACTGGTGGAGCATTTGAAAATCTAGGCTTACTCGTTTGCCTTGATTTGGCTTTGACTTCATTGGGGCTTACTTTCCATGTACTTTTGGTACTTGTTAATGTTTACTGAATTGAATCTGTGCAGGCGATTTTTTATTTTTGATGTTGTGGAAATCCAGTTACTTAAGAAAACAAATCACTGTCTTAGGAGGTATGGCAAATTTTCCTCCTCAAAGTTTTTTTTGACAGATTCAATGTATTCCTTTTTCAATAACATTCTACCATGCTCTTTCAGAAAATCTATTTTCTGATAAAGGTTTGGCATGGGTTTAAGAATATAATATTGAGGGGCAGCTAGGTGGCGCAGTGGATAGAGCACCGGCCCTGGATTCAGGAGTACCTGAGTTCAAATGCGGCCTCAGACACTTAACACTTACTAGCTGTGTGACCCTGGGCAAATCACTTAACCCCAGTTGCCTCACTAAAAAAACAAAAAAACAAAACAAACAAAAAAAAGAATATAATATTGAAATTAAATCCTTCTCAACATACTATTATTTGACTGTCATTTAAAGAAATGGCGTGAATTAGTTGAATCAAAAATACTTTTTCTTCTGTTTATATCTGTTGTCTTTTTTTTCTCCCTAGAAAAATACAAAAATGTAATTTTTAACACTTAAAAATCCAAATAGATAATTACCTTTTAAAACTTTAGTTATTCTGTGTGTTGTAAAGTTACAGTTTTTTTCTTCATGGCAACAACTTGGCAAGGTAAATGACTTTTTTGAGTCTCACCATTAAAACTGAAGAGGATGATGAGAAAGCAATGTAAAAACTGTTCTGGCAGTGCAGGTATCAAAGCACACAGTATGGTTTCTCTGCTTAATGTAATTACTACTTTAGTCAAAAGGGTAAAAAGACAGCTAAAGTAGATATCATATGGAGTCTTCCAATTTGTATTGGAAGTTTATCTAACTGGATTATTTAAAAATAAGTAATTTATTTTAAACTAAAAACAGTTACAAAGTCGAAAATACAAAACTGTATTTTCAGTTGGGGTACTTACTCCACTAGTACTGATTATGGACCTTTCTCTTGAGTGATTTGTGTCAGTGCCCATCCACAAGTCTTTGATAACATATCTTCCTGGTGGTTCTGGATGCTTTCATCTTGGCTTAGCCACATGGTGCAGTGGATAGAGCACTGGCCCTTATGTTGGGAGGACTTGAGTTCAAATCTCACCTCAGACACTTAAAAGCCTTGTGACCCTGGGCAAGTCACTTAATCCCATTTGCCTTAAACATCTGGGGCCATCTCCAGTCATCCTGATATATATCTTGCTACTGAACCCAGATGGCCCTGGAGGAGAGAGTAAGATCGGTGTGACCTTGCACAGAGCTTCCCTCACTTAAATCCAATTCATTGCAAGGCATGACATTATCCTGATAACATGGTCTTTGAGAATGAAGGACAAACAACAAGAATATTTTGTGAATACCACTGCAAAGTTAAGGTTGGCTATCCTTCCTCCCATTACATGACTAGCTTGCTTTCTTGTCCATTCACAGATTCTTGGTGTCTTTTATGCTACATCTTGTGCAAAAATTATTTTTGGTAATGTGCCTTTGAATACTTGCTGTATGACTTTCCAGTACCATTTGAGTCAACTGCAATTTTAATTCTTCTGAGATGGCATGTTTAAGGGTTTGTATCCATATAGCAATATTAGAAGAGTATTTGTATTAAAAAATAATTCCATTTTGTGTTTTTGAATAGCTTGACATCATTTCTCAAGTGGGATCTTCCTGTTCCAATTCTGTAAACTCTTATTTACAATTGTAAACTTTTTAACAACTGACCTTCAAAGCATACACACGTAAAATAAATTATTTACTTCTTCAAGCTAGTTTCTTCCAATTTTATAGTTTTTTACGTTTATGTATATGTTTTCTCTTCATGTAGTGATACAATCAGGGTGTATATTTATTATTGGGGGGTTTACTTTGTTCACAATATCATTATTCTTTCATATTCTTGATATTATTCTGAATTATGTTCTCTTCCGTTGCATTGATATGACATAGCTTATATTTGTTTTCTATTGTTTCTTATGTAGGTTGTTTATATGTTTAAAAAATTATACTGTTACTACAAATATATTTGCTCATAGTTCTTTTTGTTGATGTTACTTAGAGGTATATTCAAAATAAAAGGGTTATTGAGTCAAATCACATGGTTGTAATTGATGATGATATAATTCCTGATTAGTCTCCAGTCTGCCAGTTTGTAATTTTGCTAGCTAATTATAATAACCAAACCTTACAGTATCTAGCACTTATTTGCAAAATTGTTTATACATCACCTCCTTTGAGTCTCACCATAGCCTATGAGTTGTATATTCCAATTTCCTGATGAATAGGTGAAGACATTGAGTTGAGTAATTTGTTTGTCTTTGGTCACAACACTAAGTAGTAGAGAAAAGCTATGAACCCAGGTTTTCCTGAGACAAGTTCATCATTCTGTGCCCTAAATAATATTGGGTCATTCATTTTAGCGTTTCTGCCTCATTCATAGCAGAATTTCAGATCTTCCCTTTTCTTCTCAAGCCTCTCCTATACCTCCCTTTCATCTCCAACTTTGGATTTGGCTTCACTGGAACAATTGAGACCATTCAATATGAATTTCTTCTTTCATTCTCTTTTCCTCAGAACCCTTCAACATTATCTCCTACTCTTTCTTCCTATCTCCACAGTTTGACAAAGAAATGCCCTTTCTCATTGTCAAGACCACCCCTTCTACTTGTGTACTTGCCTGTCTCCTGCAGCAAATTGATGCCTAAGTCAGAGGTGTTAGACATAAAACCTTCACCACAATACTCCTGAGTATGGCCCTGCCCAAACCAGATTAAAATGTAATTGAGAAATTATTAACAATATAAATAATACATACCTAATGACATGGACAGAATACTCAGAGAGTTTGGGAAAAATATCAGGAGAATGGTTTTCCTTACTTTAAAAGTGAAGAATTGAAGGCCTTATATAGACGATGAGATTTTTTTCCCCCCACATATGAAATGCTAACTTAAATTCCCAAGGGGAAGGTAGGTTAAGGGAGGGACTAGTTAGAAGCAAAACAACTCTTAGAGAAGAGGTGGGAAACAAAGAGAAAGAAAAGTATAAAAGAATACAATGGAGGGAAAGATGCAATTAACATTCCTTATTCTGAATGTGAATGGTATCAACTAACCCAGAAAATGGAAAGAATAGAATGGCTTAGAAACCAGAATCCATTTGAAACAAAAATATATAGATAGATTAAAATAAGGGACTGAAGCAGAATCCATTATTGTTCAACTGAAATAAAAAAGGCAGGAGTATCATGATCTTAGGTAAATCAAGAGGAAAAAAGTGCTAATTAAAGGACAGAAATGATATCTGAAAGGTACTGTAGACAGTGAATTGATATCAATACTAAATATAGATCGATCAAATGACATAGCATTTACATTCCTAAAGAAAAATATAAATGAGCTACAGGGAAAAATAAGCAGTAAAACTATAATAGGAGTAGATCTCAATATATCCCTCCCACATAAATCTAACAACAGAAAAAAGAAATGAAGAACATTATAGAATTTTAGAGAAGTTAAATATCATACACTTCCAAAAAGTATTGAGTAGACATAGCAAAGAGTATACCTATTTCTTTTTCTTTCTTTTTTTTAATAGGGCAATGAGGGTTAAGTGACTTGCCCAGGGTCACACAGCTAGTAAGGGTCAAGTGGCTGAGGTCAAATTTGAACTCAGGTCCTCCTGAATGCAGGGCTGGTGCTTTATCTACTGCGCCACCTAGCTGCCCCCAAGTATACCTGTTTCTTAGCTGTGCAACACACCTTTACAAAAATTGACCATGTATTAGGGCATAAAAACTTCACAAACAAATAGAGAAAAGCAGAAATGTCCAAAAAATACTAACTCCTCAATTTCAGATTCAAACTTCAATGCAAGAAATGAGAACAATTTTGGGCAACAGTCAGCTGTATCTACTTTATGCTGGAATCCCAAACAGTTTCCAAAGATAAACAAATATGTTTGTCAGGCTAAGGAGTAGTTTAATATACTGAACCATATTTTAACAAAAAACTCCAGTTTTTCTTATCAAACATGAACGTTCCCAAGTTCACTTGCAATAACAGTTCATCTCTTCTAGGCAAGTTTTTTTTTTAATTGAATAGAATTTTATTTTCCAAAATATGTAAAAACAAATTTTAACATCAATTTTTAAAAAAAATTGTGTTCCAACTTCTCTTCTTCCTCCATTCCCACCCCCCACCCACTAGAACTCAAGCATTTCAAAATAAGTTATACATGAGTAGTCATGGAAAACATTCCCACATTAGCTAGGTTGTGAGAGAAAACAGTCAAAAAACTCCCCAAACTTCAGACTAAGGAATTGTCAAAGAGAAAAAAAAATTTTTTAAAAAATGTGTTTCCAGGGGCAGCTAGGTGGCGCAGTGGACAGAGTACCGGCCCTGGAACCAGGAGCACCCGAGCCCAAATCTGGTCCCAGACACCCAACACCCACCAGCCCTGTGACCCCAGGCAAGCCACCCAACCCCAATTGCCTCACCCCCCCCCCCCAAAAAGAAAAGAAAAGAAAAGAAAAAAAATGTTTCCATCTATTTTCAGATACTATCACTTCTTTCTCTGTAGATGGGTTGCCATTTTCATAAGTCCTTCAGGGTTATATTGGACCATTGCCTTGCTGAAAATAACCACATGCTTCCCGGCAGATCATCTTACACTATTGCTGTTATTTTGTATACAGTACATTTCTCTCTGCTTCAGTTCATGTAGGTCTTTCCAGGTTTTTCTGATAGTATCCTGTTCATCATAACCTAAATAAAGTACCTTAAACTTGACAAAGAATTTTCTTCATATTAGCCCAACAAAGTAGGTACCATATGTTTTGCCATTATATTCAATCATCATAACTATTTCCCTCCATCCTATTCCCTTCCCATGGTATTTACTCTATTTTCTATCTTCTTTTAAACTCTTCTTCCTCAAAAGTGTTTTACTTCTGACTGTCCCCTCCCCTACTCTGCACTCCCTTTTTTTTCACCCTTCCTTCCTTATCCTCTTCCCCTCATACTTTCCTGTAAGGTTAAATAGATTACTCCTCCCAACTGGGTGTGAATGTTATTCCCTCCATGAGCCAACTCTGATGAGTTTAAGGTCTTTGAGCTAATTCTATGTTCCAAATTTTCTTCCTCCCTCTCTCCTTAACCCTCCCTATGAAATCAAGCAATTCAATGTCATACTTGTGCTGTTATGCAGAACATCTTTACCTTCCTCGAAAGTATTTTGCTTTTTACTGCTCTGTCCTCCAATCTGCCCTTCCCTCCTTCCCCTCTCCCCTCTGCCCCATCTCCCTCCCCTCCCTCAGGGCAAAAATATATTACTATACCCACTTGAGTATGTATGTTAGTCCTTCTTTGAGTCAATTCTGATGATATTAAGGTTCACTCATTCCCCAATTCCTTCCCCCTCTTCCCCTCCCCTCCATAAGCTTTTTTCTTGTTTCCTTTATGTGAACAACCTCTCCCCAGACCATCTCTCCCCTTTCCCCTCCCCCAGTCTATTTCTCCTACACCTCAACCCTATTTTAAGGATGTCATTATGGGTTAGTTAGGTGGCACAGTGGACAATGCACCAGCCTTGGACCCAGGAGGCCCCAAGCCCAAATCTGGCCCCAGACATAAGACACCCCATAAAGAACAAAACATAACATCCCTTCGTATTCAGTTCAGACCTGTGTCCTCTATTAAATCCTTACTGATATAGTTCTTATGAGTTTGAAGTATTATCTTCCCATGTAGGAATATAAAGTTTGATCTTTTAATATCCCTCATGAAGTCTTTTTCCTGTTGATCTTTTTATGCTTCTTCAGGGTCTTGTATTTGAAAGTCAAATTTTCTATTCAGTTCAGGTCTTTTCATAACAAATGCCTGAAAGTCTTCTTTCTCCTTGAAATTCCATGTTTGCCTCTGAAAGATGATGCTTAGTTTTGCTGGGTATGTGATTTTTGGCTGTAGTCCCAGTTCCTTTGCCCTCTGGAATATCATATTCCATGCCCTCTGGTCCTTTAATGTAGAAGCTGCTAGATCTTGCTTTACCCTTATTGGAGCTCCATAGTGCTTAAATTCCTTTTTTCTAGCTGCTTTTGCAATATTTTCTCCTTGACCTGGGAGTTCTGGAATTTGGCTATAATATTCCTGGAGGTTTTCCTTTTGGGATCTCTTTCAGGAGGTGATCGGTGGATTCTTTCAATTTCTATTTTAGCTTCTGCTTCTAGAATATCCGGGCAATTTTCCCTCACAATCTCTTGGACGATGGTGTCTAAGCTCTTGTTTTGGTCATGGTTTTCAGGTAGTCCAATGATTTTCAAATTATCTCTCCTAGACTTATTTTCTAGGTCAGCTGTTTTTCCAAGGAGATATTTCACATTGCCCTCTATTTTTTCATTCACTTGGATTTGCTTTACTGTGTCTTGGTTTCTCATAAGGTCACTAGCTTCCATTTGTTCCATCCTAATTCTTAGGCAATTATTTTCAGCAGACAGTTTTTTAATCTCCTTTTCCATTTGGCTTTTCAAACTGTTGACTTTTTTCTCATGACTCTCCTGCATCGCTCTCATTTCTCTTTCCATTCCTTCCTCTCTTTCTCTACATCTTCATTCTATCTCTCCTACTTTTTCTTCAAAGTCCCTTTTGAGAGCTTCCATGGCCTGAGACCAGTTCATATTTTTCTTGGAAGCTTTGGATGTTGGAGCTTTGACCCTATTATTATCTTCTTCTTCTGAGGATGTATTGTGGTCTACTTTTCCCCCAAAGAAGTTTTCGATGGTCTTCTGCTTTCTCTGCCTACTCATCCTGGCTTACTATTTCTTGGCTTTTTACTCCTTAAGTGTAGCGCTGCTTCCAGGACACACTGTTCGTGCTACAGTGTGGTGCAGGGGGTGATTGGGCTTCTTCTCAGCCTGCCTGGCTTGTGAGTAATCACAGCCGCTTTCTCTTTGACCCAGAAACAGAAGTCTGATTGAACTCTGATTCTCTATGGTCGGAAGCTTGGCGTGCTTTTACCCCTCCCCCACTGGGCCACCACCACTCGATTTAGCCCACTGGTTCAGACCCAGGGTGCTTTGCTCCAACTCCAGTAGATACTGCCTCCACTTTACCCCGGCCTACCGCTGAACCCCCTCACCAGTCGGTGATGGGAGCCTCAGAAGCTGCTGGTGCTGAAGACTCTGACATGCACTGAAAGCAGTGTCCCTGGCTGGGTCCAGACCGCAAGCTGAGCTGTTCAGCCTGATCAGTAGGTGATCAGAATTGCCCTCTTGTGGAGAAACAGTCTCACTCTGTTCTTATGTGCATTAGGCTGATCTGGGTTTTGATTTTTACCACATTATTTGGGCGTGAATGGACGGGTTTGTCTGGAGCTTGTGGGAGTCACAGCCTCTCCTCCGCCATCTTGGCTCCACCTGTCTTGTAGGCAAGTTTTGACACAGATAATAACTAAAGAGATCTTGGTTTGCTCCTTAGTTACATTATAAAAATTATATTATGTTGATTCTTGAGTTTTTGTCTCCTCTTGCTAATTTATTAGTTTCTTCATTGCATGCAAACCCTAAATGATCAAGAACAGGCATCCATTTAATGTCTATGCTTTGAGTTTAGTGTATTAAGCTTAATACAGCCTTCTTTGTTAATGACATCTTTTCCTATGTTTGTTATTTTTCTTGGAAGCTTTGGATGTAGGGGCCTGAGGTTGTTATCCTCTTCTGAGGGTGCACCTTGATCTTCCTTGTCGCTGAAGAAACTTTCTATAATTCTCAATTTTCTTTGCTTGCTCATCTTGCTGTCTTTTACTTGACTTTTAACTCTCCACTGGGGGGCCCTGCTTCTAGGCTACATACTGTCCCCAGCTTCAGAGGGTACCAGGTGTTTTGGTTTGAGGGAGGGCAGGTTTTTCTCTCACCTGGCCTGTTCTATGGTCCAAAGATAACCTCAGGCCAACTTACTAATAACCAACCAGCAAAGCTTTCTGTGCTGTGGTACTTAGCTTCAATGAGCCTGTGCCCTTCCCCCACCTGGGCCTCCCACCACTCAGAATTTCTTCCTGGTTCCCTACTGGGGTGGGACAGCCGAATTCCTCCCTAGGTCCCACTGACATCTCTGCACTTTCCCTGCTGGCCAGCCGTTGAGCCTCAGCCTTCTCACCTGACTGCAAGCTCAGTTCCAGAAGATGCTGGTGCTGCAGCTGATTCGGAGGCTTGGGGATTAAGTTCCTCTGGTGCAGCGTGCCTGGGGTCTCTGTCAGCATGATCGTGGGGCTGGACTTTACTCGCAGCCCAGCACAGCCCCCTTTAATCTGTCTATGGGTGGAAAATAATCTCAGCCCATATTTTTGTGGGTTTTTCTTTGGGGTAATTGTATCAGGAGCTCAGTGCGTTTAGTGTCTTTCCTCAGCCATCTTGGCTCCGCCCTCCATGACACTATATTTCAAATAATCCATAATTTCATCAGCATTGGCATTCTCTTCAACAGTAATTGCAACCCCTGCCTGCCTTAGATTCTTTGTTAGTTTTTTTTACACACAAAAAATTAATCAGCAGGTGTGCAGGCTCTTGTTAAGCTTCTCTGAACTTAGTTTGGTTGGGCTGTGGATGACATATGCAAACAAACATATAGTTCATGACTAAATGCAAAGCCTTTCCTACTTGGTAGGATATATAAGATCGTAGACTGGTAGAATTACTTTCAGCAGCCTAGAGCCACTTCCATGCCATGGTTTAAGCACTGTAGACTCTAGTGGAAGAGACCATGATTTTATACAGGTACAAATAAACCTGTAGAAACAAATTTGCACAAATAAAACTTTTACTTTTAAAAATTTCTTGCTTGGCCTAAATATTGTACTTTCTTATTTGAACTTCTAAGGAAAGAGCCAAACTACAGATATGCTAATTGGGTGTCATAGCCAAATTCTTTACTCATGCTGAATATAGCAGAACAGATTTATAAATTTTTAAGATTATACCAAACAAAGGTGTTACAAAATAGCAGGGCACAGTAATAGGACCGTTTTGGGAACAAGTACTACAAGTTGAACTGGTACATTAACATTATTCACCCTAGGGTTAGCTAGCATTCTAAAGTAAAAAAGTAATTTCACATAGTCTTTCAGGGTGGCAATGCCTAGCCTACTTATAACTCTTTATAGATGTGTTAGGCTTTTAGAATCACTATAAAATAGGATATATGCATACTTCTGATCTCATATTCCTACCTTTTTGTGTTTCTAGAGCAAAAGAGTTATTATTCTGGGAATCAGGTAGATAATATCCTATAAGACAGTTATTACAGAGGTTCAGGACCATGAGGCATATTTTATTTCTTAGATTGGGATTAAAATCTGTGGTTGTTTGGGGGAAGAGAGAGGAACAGCAGCAGTCACCCTGAGGACCAGAATGATGACAGAGATAAGGGGTGGAGGGATACCTTCTAAATGACAATATCTGTTTTAATCTAAGGCAAACTGTTCAGCATCTCAGTACTACAAGTCTATGCTCCAGCTACTGATGCTAAAGAGGCCAAAGTTAACAGTTCTATGAAAACCTACATCTTCTAGAAATAAGACCAAAAAAAGAAAAAGAAAAAGATGTCACGTTTGTCATTGGGGATCTGAATGCTAAAGTAGGAAATCAAAAGATAATTAGAATAAAGGCAAGTTTGGTCTTGAGTATAAAATGAAGCGGGGCAGAAACTAACAGAGTTTTGTCAGGATAACTTGCTGTTCATAACAAACACTCCTTTTGAACAACCCAAAAGGCAATTCTACACGTGGAGATTACCAGATGGTAAATATAAAAATCAGATTAATTATAAACTTTGCAATCAAAGGTGAGAAGTTTTATATAGTAATTTAAAACAAGACTTAGAGCTAACTATAAGTCAGATCATGAGCTTCTTATAAAATTCAGACTAAAATTAAAGTAGGGAAAATGATAAGACTATATAGGTATGATTTTTGTCTTTTGGGGTTTTTGTTTTTGTTCTTTTTGCAGGGCAGTGAAGATTAAGTGATTTGCCCAGGGTCATATAGCTAATAAGTGTCAAGTGTCTGAGGCTGGATTTTAACCCAGGTCCTCCTGAATCCAGGGCTGGTGCTTTATCCACTGAGCCACCTAGCTGCCTCCAATATAGGTATGACTTAAATAACATCCCTTATGAATATGAAATAGAAGTGACGAATAGATTAAAGGGACTATATCTACTAAGATAGAATGTCTGAAGTACTATGGACAGAGTTTGCCATCTTGTACACAAGGCAGCAACAAAAAACATTCCAAAGGAAAAAAAAGATCAAGAAAAAATATCTGATGAAGCTTTACAGATAGTGGAGGAAAGAAGGAAAGGAAAAGATACCCAACTGAATATGGAATTCCAGAGAATAGCAAGGAGAGAAAAGAAGATTTTCTTAAATGAGAAATACAAAGAAATAAAAGAAAACAAGAAAATGGGAAATACAGGTCTCTTCAGAAAATTAGAGCTATCAAAGGATATTTTATGCAGAAATGGACATGATAAAAGACAAAAATTGTAGGGACTTGAAGTAGAAGAGAATAGGTGGCGAGAATATACAGAAGAACTCTACAAGAAAGATCTAAAGATCACTGATAAGCACAGTGGTTTCGTTACTGATTTAGAGCCATACATTCTGGAGAGTGAAATCAAGTGGGCCTATAGGAAGTGTTGCTAGCAATAAGGCTAATGGAGGTGATGGAATTCCAGTTGAGCTATTTAAAATTATAAAAGATGATTCTTTTAAAGTACCACAGTCAGTATACCAGCAAAATTGGACAACTCAGCAGTAGCCACTGGATTGGAAAAGATCAGTTTACATCCCAGTCCTAAAGAACAGCAGTGTTAAAGAATGCTCAGATACTAAACACTTGTGCTCATCTTATACACCAGCAAGATTGTGCTTAAGATTCTGCAAGCTAAATTTCAGCAATATGTAAACCAAGAATTAAGAGGCGAGGAGGCTGTATTTTTAAAAAGTTTGTTTCTTTTTTCTTCACTTAATAGTATTTTCCCCCAATTACAAGTAAAGATTGTTTTCAATATTAATTTTTGTAAGATTTTGAGTGTCAAGTTTTTCTCCCTCATCCCTTTCCCTACCTCCTCCCTAAGACAGCAAGCAGTCTGATATAGGTTATACAGTACAGTTACGTTAAATTTATTTTCATCTTAGGTATATTATGAAAGAAAAAACAGAACAAAAGGAAAAAACCATGAGAAAGAAAAAACAACAAAAAAAGTAAAAATAGTATGCCTCGTTCTGCATTCAGACGCCATAGTTCTTTTTCTGGATGTGGGTAGTATTTTCCATCATGAATCTTTTGGAATTGCCTTGGATCATTGCATTGCTGAGAATAGCTAAGTCTATGATAATTGACTATTGCACAATCTAGCTGATACTGTGTATAATGTTCTCCTGGTTCTGCTCACTTCACTCAGCATCAGTTCGTGTAAGTCTTTCCAGATTTTTCTGAAATCCACCTGCTCATCATTTCTTATAACACAATAGTATTCCATTATATTCATATACCTCATCATATTCAGCCATTCCCCATTTGTTGGGAATCCCCACAATTTCCAATTCTTTGCCACCATCTTTCCGTTTTCTTGTGTTTTCTTTGGGATATAGACCTAGTAGTGGCAAAGCCGTCTGATTTTTGAAGAGGCAGGAACCAAATTGCCAACATTTACTGGATTATGGAAAAAGCAAGGGAGTTCCCGAAAGACATCTACTTCTGCTTCATTGACTACATTAAAGCCTTTGACTGTGTGAATCATAACAAAATGTAGCAAGTCCTCGAAGAGATGGGAGAACAAGATCATCTTACTTGTCTTACAAGGAACCTGTTTGTGGACCAAGAAGCATATCTGAAATTGTTCATATTTCTCCTCGAAACCTTAATTCTGGCTTTTGAGTTGTCCAGCCTGGCATTTCACATGATGTACTTTGCATATAAATTAAGGAAATAAGGTGGCAGTATAAATCCTTTCCCAATCTTAAACCAATCAGTTGTTCCACGTCTGGTTCCAACTGTTGCTTCTTAGTCCACAGACAGGTTCCTTGTAAGACAAGGAACTTTCAGAGACATATATTGCTGCTGGGAAAACCATACCTTTGTCTATACAGACCTTTGTCAGCAAGGTTGTGTCTATGCTTTTTAGTATGCTATTCAGATTTGTCATAGCTTTCTTTCCAAAGAGCAAGTGTCTTTTAATTTCACAGCTGCAGTGGCCATTTGCAGTGATCTTTGAACTAAAGAATATAAAATCTGACACTGCTTCCATTTCTTCTCCCTCTATTTGCCAGGAAGTGATGGGACCACTTGCCAAGATCTTAATTTTTGTTTTTATGGTGAAAGAGAGTATAAAAGCTGACTTGAAGCTTACCAGATATGAGAGTTGGGAATTATAATTGTATGATTTCAGGAACTGACCAGTGGATTCTTTCTGTTTCCACTGTTAGCTAAATGGGAAACTATGTAGATTCAGAGCAGCAGAACTACAGGTTCCTCTTTGGTCTGGGATTTCTTCCTTGGTTATTTCTCAGCAGATTTCACCCTGTACTAGAATCTGAAACTGAGACTCCACTCTACATGGCAGTACTCCAAATCAGTATTAACTAGGGAAATGCCAATTAAATAATTCTGAAATTCTTCCTTACACCCATCAAAATGATAAAGGTGACACAAGGAGGATGATAAATGTTGTGGAGGGGCTGTGGGAAAACAGGCACATTACTCTTCTGTTGGTGGACCTGTGAATGGGTGCAGCCTTTCTGGAAAGCAATTTGGAACTATACACAAAAAGTTGACTATATTGTGTACCCTTTGACTAAGTAATAGACCTATACCCAAAAAAGATAAAAGAGAAGAGAGTCCTTTATGTGCAAAAATATTTATAAAAACTCTTTTTGTGGTTCAAAACCAAAAACTAGACAACTTAGGGATATGCAGCAATTAAGGAGTGGCTGAATGTGTTGTGGTATATGAATGTGATGGAGTACTGTTGTGATGTAAGAAGTAAGAAAATAGAGGATTTCAGAAAGATATGGAGAGATTTTATATGTACTGATGCAGCATGAAAAGCAGAATCAGAAGTACAACTAGAACAACAGAACAGTTCTGTAAAAACAGCTTTGAATGTTGGTGGCTGTGAAGACTCTGCATAGTGCGCCCTCTCCCTCTCTCTCTTAGAAACTACAACCTTTTAATAGATTCAGTGTGTTCTTTTACGTGTTAAATCTGATTAGAATGATCAAAAATAAAGGTTTGGGATAGGGCCTAGAGATTCATGATTTTTCACATTCGCAGGTGTCCTGTGCCCTTATCTCCATGAATGTTGAGAGACAATGACTGTATATAAGATCTGTGGGAAATTGGTTTTTGTGTTTTATCATTGTAGTGGATAAACTCCCAAAAAGATTAAAAAAAGGTTTTTTAGAAATATCATTTTGTATATGACATAGGTTTTAATACAAATCCAGTTGCCAAACTGCTTGCTCTAAAATATACCTCTTAAAACCAGTTTCTAGAATTTGAGTATTCATCAGGTATTTGTTCATTGGTTGTTTGTCCTTCCTCCTGAAAGAGGACCATGACAACAGGAAGGTGATATCATAACTTTCAGTGAATTGGATTTAAGTGAGGCAGGGCTGTACAGAGTCACCAGACTCATTCTCTCCTTTAGAGCCATCTCGGTCAAGTGGCTGGGCATTGATCAGGAGAACTGGAGATGGCGACCCTCCCCCAATCAGGTACTTGTTAAAGACACGCTTAAACCCCAAATTCCTCACCATTTAGAGTGGAGCTTTATTGAAATAATTGAAAGTTAAAACTTTTAAGGGAAATTGAGTTGATCTTTGAGGATTTTTTTTTTTTGAACATAGAACATTGTATTTTGGTGCTATACTCCTTCCCCCACCTCATAAAATTAAATTCCTTAGCCCCTGAGATTCCAAGACAGCAAAAGATTTACAATCTTAACCAGAATTCCTGATTTAGCTTCTTATTGTGTAGTCATAATTTTTAGCCAAAGCCTGAAGGATAATCTAGAGGATTCTGGCAAATCCTCTGAACTTTTTTCAGAGATTTTCAGGTAATAGTTGACTAGTAGTCCCAGAGAGGATTGTGATTATTATATATAACTCATCTTTACATGTAAAAGAATCCTCAGGGTTTTGTTTTGTTTTGTTTTGTTTTGTTTTGTTTTGTTTTAGTGAGGCAATTGGGGTTAAGTGACTTGCCCAGGGTCACACAGCTAGTAAGTGTTAAGTGTCTGAGGCTGGATTTGAACTCAGGTACTCCTGATTCCAGGGCCGGTGCTCTATCCACTGCGCCATCTAGCTGCTCTGAATCCTCAGGGTTTTAAGGGAATTTACATTGATCTTGGATTAGGAAGCTATGGTTATTATGGGGAACATAAAACAATGGAATTTGAATGTGAAGAAACCTTAGATATCATATAGTCACCTTTTTTCTCCTTTACAGATGAGGAAACTGAAATCCAGGGAGGTAAGAATGAAATAATTTAACAAGAATTTAATTGCCCACTTCTATGTTCTAGACATTGTGCTTGGTGTTGGGAATATGAAGATAAAAAGTGAAACAATTCCAACTCTCCTGCATCTTAAGTTCTATAGAGTGAGATATGTTTATGTTGCATGAATACAAAATAAATATGAGGTAATTATTGTCTTCACTTAGGGAGAGAAGGAAGATACTACCATGTGAGACATAAGGAAAGGCTTTTAAAAAGGGCGGTACTTATCTGCATCTGGGTGGAAGTGAGGATTCTAGGAAGTGGATATAATAAGAGACTGAGAATTCTAGGCATGAAGGACATCCAGTGCAAAGACATAAAAATGGAAGAAATCCTGATATCTACATCTACATCTACATCTATGCCAATATGGCTGGACTACAGTATGGCAGGGGAGTAATTGAAAACTGGAAAGACAGATTGGATATGTACTCAGCTGTCCTTGGTATCTACTACCACCTGGTAGGCTACATTGCTATATATCTGATCTGCTATTTCTTTCTACCCAGCCCCTGTATTCTCTTCCAAAGAGTATAGGATTGGGGCAGCTAGGTGGTAAAGTGGGTAAAGCACCAGCCCTGGAATCAGGAGGACCTGAGTTCAAATCCAGGCTCAGACACTTGACACTTACTAGCTCTGTGACCTTGGGCAAGTTACTTAACCCTCATTGTCCTGCCAAAATAAAACAAAACAAAAAATAAAATAAAAACAAAGAGTACAGGACTTGGAGTCAGGAAGACCTTTGTTGAATTCTGCCTTGAACATTTACTAGCTGTTTGAGCAAATCACTTAATACCTGTCTGTCTGTTTCCTGAACTTTAAAAAGGGGAAAAAATACCATATACTTCCCAAGGTTGTGTGGATCAAATGAGATAATAGTTGAAAAGTAAGGGACAGCTAGGTGGCACAGTGGATAGAGCACCAGCCCTGGATTCAGGAGGACCTGAGTTCAAATTTGGCCTCAGACACTTGACACTTACTACCTGTGTGACCCTGGGCAAGTCACTTAACCCCAATTGCCTCATAAAAACAAACAAACAAAAAAACCCTTAAGAAAAGTAAGCACAGTGCCTTATATATAGGTGCTTAATAAATGCTTGCTTCCTTGGTTCCTCCAAATTTCAGAAACACCCCTTGTTTTCCTTTTTTTTCTTTTTAAAATTTTCTCTTTTTGTTCACCGTTTCTTTAATTAAACCTCAGGCATCCTTTCTGTATAATATATTTAAATATTTCATTCTATAAAATATATTGAAACATTTCATCCCCACCCATGTCTGTAGTTCTTGAATTGTTACCTCAAGGTAGTATTTTTTTCTTTCCCTTTCCCTTACTTTTTCATTTGTAAGCCAAAATAAAACCTTTTAAACATTGAGTAGTAATAGCAACATATCTCTACTGAGGAAAAGTAAAGTTCTAGGCTGTGAAATGAAATCAGATGTAATGAGAGCTGAGGTCACCAACTGGTAAATATCTTGAGAATTTCTTTTAGCTTCTTTCATAATATCTTTATCTTTTTTTTTTTTTGGTGAGGCAATTGGGGTTAAGTGACTTGCCTAGGGTCACACAGCTAGTAAGTGTTAAGTGTCTGAGGCAAGATTTGAACTCAGGTATTCCTGACTCCAGGGCCGGTGCTCTATCCACTGTGTCACCGAGCTGCCCCTTTCATAATATCTTTAAGTAATTTCTTTACTCTTCATACTTGTTTAATTAAACCTGTTTTTCCTCAAATATTGTCCTCAAGCATCATTCACATAATCACATAATTTTAGAATTCTAGTCTAACTCAAACATGAAAAAAATCAGCTTTTAAAAAAATAATTAACATTTTTATTTATAGTTTTGAGTTCCAATTTTATCCCTCCTTCCCTTCCTCCCTCCCTCCCCTCCCCCTTCCCTGAGGCAGTAAGCAATCATGTATATGTTATACACGTGCAATTATGTAAAACATTTCCATATTAGTCATTTTGTACAAGAAAACTTGAATAAAAGAAAAAAGAAAGAAAGTGAAAGATAGTATGCTTCAGTCTGTTTTCAGTTAGTATAATTTCTTTCTCTGGAGCTGGGTAGTATGCTTCATCATTAGTCCTTTGGGATTGTCTTGCATCATTGTCTTACTGAGAATAGTTAAGTCATTCACAGTTTTTCATCAAACAATATTGTTGTCTCTGTGCACAAAATTCTCTTGGTTCTTCTCACTTCACTATACATCAGTTCATACATGTCTTTCCAGGCTTTTCTGAAATCATCCTGCAAAAATCCATTTTTTGATATCCATCAAATGGCCATTTAGGGTTTGCTTGATGCAACCCAGTAAAGGGGAACCTATTTCCTTCTAAGGTAGCCCATTCCACTTTTGGTTAGTTCCAACTGTTTTTTCTTATTTAAAATATAAATTTACTTTTTTGTAACTTCTACCTATTACTCTTGCTTACATCTGATGTGTCCAAATAGGACAAGTTTAATTATTTTTCCATGTGACAGTCCTTCACGTAATTCAAGACCATCGTATGTGTCCTCGAGTCTTCGTTTCTCCAAGATAAAGTTCTCCAGCTCCCTTGACTGAGAGGCAGTACGGTAAAATAGAAATAACACTGACTTTGGACCATGTACAATATCTTTAACCTTTTTTACTTCAGGTTCTTTATTTGTAAAATAAGGGAATTGGACTAGGTGTACTTGAATGTATCTTCCATATCTAAAGCTATGATCCATTGAGTCTATTAGACATGAACTTGAGGGCTTCCATCATCTTAGTTGCTTTCCTCAGTAATATGTCTGATTTATCAATGTCCTTCTTAAAATATATCTACTTTTGCCTCCCCATCCTATACTGAAATTTTGAACCCATTTAAAGCTTCAAATTTCTCTCTATTAAATTTCATCTTCCATTCTACTAAATGTTCTAACCTATCAAGATCTCTTTGAATCCTGACTCTTATCAGTTATGTTAATTAGCCCTTTTGGCCATACCTTAAGCTGTGTCCATTGTACTTTCTTTCCACCGTACCTCTCTGTCTTTCAATGGAAGTGGAAAAAGAAATAATTTAAGGTATCATCAGAGTCACCTACAAATGAATAAATAGCACATTCAAAGAAATTAAACAAGAATGGAAAAGACTAAGAAAATCAGGAGATTGACTATAAAAGAAGAGCCTGACAAAGTTTTTAAAAAATCAAATAAAGAAATTGAAGAATTAGAAAATATAAAAAAAGTAGAGGTTATCAATGAAATAAAATGACCAATATGATGAATTCATTAGAAAACCTCAGAAAATCTATAGAAGCAATTGACTTCTGAATTATTGCAGTTTAGAGAATAGATTACATATAATATAGAACAACTGGCAATACAGGCTAAAAAAATCTTGCAGTTATTCAAGTTAGTGGAAAACATGGATCATAGTGTTGCAGTTTTAGGATCATGGGGAGGGATGAGGGAGAACAGATCTGAGCATTCTGTTTCATGAAATTGTTAAAGGAAATTCTTCAGAACTAGTGAAAACAGTTGGAGAAATACAAAGAAATACATGTTCCCTAATATCTTATATAGCTAGAAATATTTTAAATTACAACATTGGTAGAGCTTTTGATTGGTAGAACTTTTGAATGGTTGTCACATTTACAGAATAAGTAGAAAAAATATTTATTGGTATCATAAGATTAAGTTAATTTGATATCATTCTGAACTAGTTCCTCTAGGAACTACCATCTCATGAGAATATACCAAAGTCCAGTGGTATATATCTGCCCCTCAGGATTGCCTTATGTTGAAGCAGCACAGAGGAAGGGTGTTTCATAGTACCACATAGTGTAAAACAAGATTGAAATTGGTGTTGAGGCATGACCTGATCTTTTTGGTTTGTTTTTAAAGATTAGTAGGAGATGACTACATTTTACAATAATATATTATTAGCTATAGGTCTGTGACTGAGAGCTGGAAGGGCCTTTAGAGAGCATCACTCCCTTATTGGAAACAGTTCCGCCCCGAGAAGGCCAGGAGTTGGGCTTCGGTTGTCAGAGGCTTTTTGAGACGCATGCCATTGGTACATTTCATAGAGAGTGGGAGCTTATCCCCACTCCCACCCCGGCATGACAACCTTTGGAACCAGGTGAAGGCGAGTCACTGGCGCCTTAAAACCAGTCGTTTGGGTCAGGTGGGGCTCTTCAGCCTTGGTAGGCAACTCGCCTAGGGGAAGGAAAACCTTGATTTTAAACCTCTGTTGCCTTGTGGCTATACCCATATATGGGAAAAGCTTTGGGAGGTAACCCCGAGGAAAAATCAGGAGTTGGAGTCCCTTAGGCAGTTGGATGTTGTACTTCACATCCCTCTGGCAACTCCTGCAGCGGCACTGGTGCCAAACTGTACTGGCTCTGCCTCTCCTTTGGATCCACTAATGTCGAGGAGAGGGAAAACCTGCTGCATGGGCAACAGCTTGTTTTCCATATTGATCCGCTCAGGCCAGCGCCCTGGAGAGGACACTCCAGCTACTCCTCATGGGGTAGATACAACACACAGTCACATTGTGGTCTGTGGCTCTTCAGGGGGCTGATCCATGGTCGTCTGTGACTGGTAGAGGCCTATTACTGCTACTCCCTTATTATTCAAATGAAGAAACTGCAGTCCAGAGAGATTAACAACTTCCTCCAGGTCACATAGAAAATCAATGGCAGTGCTGGTACTAGAACTTGAACTCCTGACACAAAGTCTATTGCTCAATATCATGTTGTTTCCAGGAATGAGTTACTTTTTTCTGTCCTATAAGGAATCAGGACACCTTTGATAATCCTGAAAATAGGTTCTATGTCTTCTACTCACTGAGTAGGGGAGTACTTCAATATATATATATATATATATACATATATATATAATAAAGAAGGTAAGGGGAAAAGTAGGAGTCTGACCTGAAAAATATGGAAAATAGTGTTGTAGATACTATTGTTTGTGATTTGGAGAATAGATTATTTTGGAGTTGGTTGAATGGGTATGCTGAAGTCTGAAGCCTTGCAAATTTGATCTGACATACATATGATTCATATTGAATGTGTGTCCACTGTAGATCTTTCTCAGACAAAATTTTAACCATGCTTTTCCCACCTTGTTTGCTTTGAGTCCAGGTTAAGGTCCTCTCTCTCAAGCAAGAACAGCTTTAGGGCTTCCCAGAGTGCTAGATCAGACCTCCTTGCTTTCTATAGCTGGCCAGGGGTTAACAATAAATATTTATTTAGGGTTCTTAATCCATTTGGTTAATACATGGAAGGCTTTAGGTGGGAGAAAGAATTGGGGATGGGGAATGAGTTTTTTTTAAATCTGAAATTGGAGATTCAGAGTCACTAGAATGGTTAAGCATAAGGGGATGGGGATATGCTAATCATTGAGAAAGTTTGGACAGGTGGAATGTTGGTAGTTAGGGAGCCGTTCATTTATACTGTACCAAGTCCTCCCTTTAGCTTCCCCATCATGGCAATTGGTGGTGATGTGCCCTGTGAGGTCCCTAGGAGGCCTGCCTCACAGAGGCAGAAAACAGAGGTGTAGCAGCCTGAGGTAGCAGTAGTCCTTGCTTGCTCTGGACAAGATCTTGGGGTGCTCCTAATTGCCTCTCATCTGTACTATTGCAGTAGCCTTTAAAAAAACAAAAATCTTTTATAAATGTCTTCTGCTTTTTATGTTATCATAGTTTCCCCCCAGAGAGTCATCCCATTATAATAGTATTTTTGAAGGCCCCCCTCCACCCAAAAGAAAAAGAGGAAAAAAAAATAGTCCAAAAATATGTGTAATGTGCAGCATCTATGGATCAGACCTCACCCCTTCACAAAGGAATGATTGGGGGTGTCCTCTTATGTCTTCATTTAAGTCATGCTTTTTCTTTGTTACATTCATAAAAATTAACTTGATTTTTTTGGTGTGAAATTCTTTTGATTTATCTTATTGTAGTCAGTGTATATTGTTTTCTCATGTTTCTCTGTAACATATCATTTCTTACAGTTAGCCATTCTCCATATGATGGGCATCTACTTTGTTTCCACATCTTTGTCACAAAAAGTACTGTTATAAACATTTTGGCTTATGTGGGAATACTAGCTTCCTTGGGGTTTAAGCCCAGCAATAGAGTCCAATATGGACATTTAGTTACTTTATTGGCATAATTAAAATTGCTTTCCAAAATGTTTGTACCATTTCACAACACCACAGTGTATTAATGTGTCCAGCATTCTACAACCCCTTCAACATTGACTATTGCCATGATTTTTTGGGGGGGGGGGTCCAGTATACAGGATATGGGGTAAAAGCCCAGGGTTGTACATTTCTCTTATTAGTGATTTGCATCATTCTTTCATGTTGTTGTGACTACTTTGCAATTCTTCTTGTGGGAACTTTTTGTTCATATCCTTTGACCACTTATCTGTTGGGGAGTAGCTGCAGTAGCTTTCTAATTGATCTCACTGCCTCAAGTTTCTCCTCTCTAATATCCTCCATACAGTTGTCAAAAAGAATTTGCTAAAGCACAGGTCTGAAAATATCACTCCTCTCCCTCCTCAGTAAATTCAGGTGGTTCCCAATTACCTATAGGATTAAATACAAACTTACCTGTTTGTCATTTTTTCTCATTTTCTTTTTAAAAAATTATGAACTTGACAAATATCAACAAACTTATATCCATATACAAAGAAGAATAGAAAAAGAGAATGGTATGTGAAACCATGAATATATCATAGATTTTTTCATTTTAAAAAATGTATATTAACTTAAATTAAGTTTATACTTAAGTTTAAATTGAACACATAAACCAGCACTGATTGTCTGTATTACCTTTTGAACTCTGTGTATTCTCTTCTGCACACTTTATAAATAATTCCTTTAGGGGAAGCTAGGTGACACAGTGGATAAAGCACCAGCCCTGGATTCAGGAGGACCTGAGTTCAAATTTGTCCTCAGACAATTGACAACTTACTAGCTGTGTGACTGTGGGCAAGTCTCTTAACCCTCCTTGTCCCACTAAACAAACAAATAAATAAAACAAACAACAACAACAACAACAACAAAGATTCCTTCCCTCCCTCCCTTCCTTCCATTCTATTTTCCTTCCTTCTCCCTCTCTCTCCCTCCTTCCCTTCCTTCCTGCCTTCTACTTTTCCCTCTGCCATCTCACTCAAACAGTAAAAGCTTTCCCTTAAAACAAATACTATAGTAAGGAAAAAATTTGATATATTCACTGTGTCTAAAAATGCATGTCTTGTTCTGCACCTGTAGCCCATCACTTCTTTGCACCCCAGCCACTACCATGTCACCTCGCACAAAGTAGTTACTTTATTGATTGATCACAGTTAACAATTCAAGGCTCTTTTTTGGCTTTGAACTTTGGGTTCTCCTAATAAGAGGCTACAGTTTTTGATAGTATTCCCAAGTTCTACTCCATTTCAAGTTTGAGTTCATTCTTTTAGCTTTTTAGGTTCCTAGAAAAAGTAGATTACTTTCTTTTTGGGTCCCTGGTCCACTTTCTTTTCTTTCTTTCTTTCTTTTTTTAAAAAAATTGGCAATTGGGGTTAAGTGACTTGCCCAGGGTCACACAGCTAGTAAGTGTCAAATGTTTGAGGCTGGACTTGAACTCAGGTTTTCCTGAATCCAGGGCCAGTGCTTCTATCCACTGCACCACCTAGCGTAAAAATTTGCTTTCCTGGCATTTCTTTATTTTACTGCTTCTGGCAATGCTTTTCCTCTTGCTCCATTCTGAAATTGCTTTTACATGATCCTTTGGCTGAATCTACTTTTTAATTTGTACATTTTTAGTTTCATTCTCTGTTAACCGATTTTGTTTTTCCTGTTCCCATTCTTTAAGACAGCATAGTTTCATGGAAAGAGCACTGTATTTGGAGTCAGAAAACTCTGGTTTGAATCTTAGTTCTTTCACTTACTAGATAAGCAACCATGGGCAAATCAATTGACCTTTCTGAGACTGGATTTCTTTATGTCTATAAGATGGTCATAAAATCACGTTCTGATGTACCTCAGGGAGCAGTTGAAAAAAATGTTTTGTAAATTTTTGTTTTTTGTTTTTTGTTCTGTAAATTTTAAAGCACTAAAGGTGTTATCATTTTTGTTTGTTGGCAAATAGTGTTGGAGAGTCTGTGTAGGACACATCAATTATACTATGGATGGAGTTGTGAATTAGCCCAGGCACTCTGGAAAGTAATTTAGAATAATGCAAGAAAAGTTGTTATAACATTTAATCAAGCAATCCCATTATTAGGTTTATATCCTAAGGGGATCATGACAGTTAAAAAGTTGCATAAGTACCGAAATTGTCATAGTAGTACTATTTGTAGTAAAAAAATAATCTGGAAACAAATTCTGTGCCTATTATTCATTTAGCCCCTCAGTGCTCTAGATAATTTTCTAAGACTATATGTTTCAGAGAAGTATGTAGAGGGAGTTTGCTCATCTGGGAGGTCTCTTTAGCAATGCAGTTCCTGTTGTTATCCCTAATTTAAGGGATGGCTCTCTTGGAGGTGCCAGGGAGAGCAGGGAATTGGTTAAATATAGATGATGCAAAATCCAAAGCTATTAGTTTAAAAAGAGTATGTTCCAATAGATTGGGGAATAATTGAACAAATTGTGGTTTATGACTATAATGAAATAGTTATTGTGCTATAAAAAATGACAATTACAAAGAATTCCTATCTAAATTTGGAAGACCTATATGAACTGATGCATATCAGAGTACCAGAAGAACAATATGCACTATAACTACAATTATATAAGTCAAAGTAATATTAAAATCAACAGATAAGTTCAGTGACCAATATTGGTTTATAGATGATTAATATTAAAACATACTTCTTTCATTTCTAAGAGTAAACTGTGAATGGAAGGTTCTCAGTCACAAATGCTATTTTAGATTATTTTTCTTAACAAAAGCCAAACACTTTTAAAGAGAAGTTACTATGAAGATTTATTGGGAGATTATTGTTTTGCCAAAACAATTTTTATTAATTAAATTTTTTTTAAAGCAACAGAATAGGAAAAAACCTTAAAGTATGATTTGAATCATGCCGTTATAATTATACCTCACTGAATGATTTAGCTTCTCCCTTTGGACCATATTAGTTTAGGTTGTCTTGGTCTCTGTTCCAAACTTGTATCAAAAAGCCTTTGGCCTAGTCAGATTTTTCCATCTGCTTTAGGAAAGTTTAGGATACATTACTGTATTGAAGATGATCTGAGCTTTCCCTGGGAAGTCCCTTCATTATCTTCTACCTCTTAGATATTGTCACATTCATCTTTCAGCCTAAGGTGGCTACCTCTCAATCAACAATAACTTTTGGCAGGGAAAGGTGGCACGTAGCCGTTGTACAAAATATATTCTGCATACTCGTGTTGCTTTGGCTTTGGCTTCGGCTTCATTTAATTTCACAGCCAAGCTTCGCTTTTCTGACTTTTCTCATTTATATCACTTGTCATCCTACTTTCCAGCCCCCAATTCTGCCCCAGCTCATCTTCCTGGAGATATAGAATTAAGGTGGGGAATGCTTTAAGGCTCAGCTAATCAGTGTTTGAAGGAATCTCTCAACACTTTTAAAGTTTGCTAAACTGCTTGAATCATATTCTTTTGCTACACAATGTGGTTTATAATTTCTTTGTTATGACAATTTTGAAAGATTTTTTAAAAAAGATAATTTCCTTGTGTTTTAACATTCTATATAAAATAAATCTTTCCTCACCCCACTAGATTATGTAGAGAAGCAGTTAAGGAACTATACAGATATAAATCTAATAATTAATTGCCATGACTTTTTTCTTTCCCCCACCCATTCCAATCTCAAAAGCTACAACGTTGTTTATACAGGTTCTTTTTAATGAGTCCCAAGGATTTAAAACACAATTAGCATTGTTCTATTTCCTTCATTTGAGAAAAATATGCTTCTTAGTAAATGCAACTTGCTTTTGTTAGTGAAGAATGCCATTGAATAATGCCAGACTATTTTAGGAACTTGAAATTAAAATATTTATAAACAAAACATGCTTCAAAAATTACTGTTATTTAAAAAAAGTTTTTTCCTTTGGGGTCTATAGCATAATAATGATTTTAAAGCTCTGGAGTAAATTTTAGGGAGTTTTGAAGCTTACTGATTATTATGAACACTTTTTTTAATCATAAAAGTATTTTATTATTTTCTAGTTACATGTAGAGATAGTTTTCAACATTTGTTTTTATAAGATTTCTAGATTCAAATTTTTCTCCCCCCCCCCCCGCCCAAGACAGCAAGCAATCTGATATAGGTTATATATGTATAATCACATTACACATTTCTGCATTAGTCATGCTATGAAAGAAGAATCAGAACAAAAGGGAAAAACCTCAAAAAGGAAAAACAAAAAAAAAATTAGAAATACTATGGTTGAATCTACATCTAGATTCCACAGTTCTTTTTTTCTGGATTTGGAGAGCATTTTCCATCATGAGTCCCCTGGAACTAACTTGGACCATCATATTGCTGACAAGAGTCAAGTCTATCACAGTTGATCAACACACAATGTTGTTGATACTGTGTACAATGTTCTCCTGGTTCTCTTCATCTCACTCAGCATCAGTTTATGTAAGTCCTTCTAGGTTTCTCTGAAATCTGCCTGCTTGTCATTTTTTTACAGCACAATAGTATTCCTTTACATTCATATACCACAACTTGTTTAGCTATCCCCCAATTGATGGGCATCCCCTCAATTTCCAATTCCTTGCCACCACAAAAAGAGCAGCTATAAATATTTTTGTACATGTGGGTCCTTTTCCCTTTTTTATGATCTCTTTGGGAAAAAGACCGAATACTGGTATTGCTGGGTCAAAGGGTATGCACAGTTTTATAGTTTTTTGGACATAGTTCCAGATTGCTCTCCAAAATGGCTGGATCAGTGATGATCACTTTTAAAAAAGAGAATATCTTTGCAATGCACACCAAATATAATGATGCCAACAATCCTATTCACCCTGATAGTGGACCTCACTTTTGATAGCAGTCTTTGATAATGATCCTGAGACTCCCCAGTTCACCAGCTCCTGAGTATAGTGTACTTTTATTTTTAAAACTCATGAAAACTTAGGAGAGAGAGGAGTCAGGCTTTTTCTTAGTAATATTTTAACAATGTGAAATTATCTTAAGTAGGACTCTATAGGCCATCCTTTGTTTTAGGAGGGACTGGAATAATAAGGTTCATTACTGTCTAAAAAAATCAGTTAATTGTAGTTGGGGGAGGAGGAAGCTCTTCCTTAAAGGTAAATAGGAAAACAGATTTTTTTTCATTACTATTAAGTAATGTAACGATTGGAATGACGCCACCTGCTGGAGACTTACTGTAGAAGAGTTCCACCCATGAAGTGAAGGTTTTTGAGGGCAAGACCAGGAGTCTTTTCTTTGGCGTCAGGAAGTGACGTGGGCTAGTGGGAGGAGGAAGGAAGAGACTGGCGCTCGGTCTCACGCTCTCTTTCCTGGGGATGCTGGTGGAGAAGGCAGCTAGAAATGCGCTCTCCCTTTAATAGATAGGAATCTAGGCCTTTCTTTCTCTCTGTATCAAATTCTTATTCTCCTTAATAAATGCCTAAAAGTCTAACTCTTGCTAAAGCTTATAATTTATTGGTGACCACTCATTAGATATTTTAGACAGACTAGCTAGAATTTTAGCCCTTAACAGTAAGGTGAAAATTTAAACCTCTTCCTCTAAAGCAAACCTAAAGCAAAGAGAGCTTTAATTTTTAATGTTTTCATTTTGTACTTAAAAACTTCACAAAAGAAATTATTTGGGTGGAAATATACCAGAAACTCTACCACCTGACACTTATCAGATTGGCTAAAATGACAAAAAAGGAAAATAATAAATGTTGGAGAAGCTGTGGGAAAATTGGAACACTAATCCATTGTTGGTGGAGCTGTGAACTGATCCAACCATTCTGGAGAGCAATTTGGAATTATGCCCAAAGGGCGATAAAGCTGTGCATACCCTTTGACCCAGCAATACCACTTTTGGGTCTTTTTCCCAAAGAGATCATGGAAGGGGGAAAGGGACCCACATGTACAAAAATATTTATAGCTGCTCTTTACGTGGTGGCAAAGAATTGGAAGTTGAGGGGGTGCCCATCAATTGGGGAATGGCTGGACAAGTTGTGGTATATGAATACAATGGAATACTACTGTGCTATAAGAAACGATGAGCAGGAGGAGTTCAGAGAAACCTGGAGGGTCTTGCGTGGGCTGATGATGAGTGAGATGAGCAGAACTAGAAGAACATTGTACACAGTAACATCAACATTGAGTGTTGATCTACTGTGATGGACTATATTCTTCTCACCAATGCAATGGCACAGAAGAGTTCCAGGGAACTTGTGATGGAAGAGGATCTCCAAATCCAGGAAAAAAAAAAAACTGCAGAGTATAGAAGCTAAATGAACCATACTATTTCTTTTGTTTTTGATGCTGTTGTTTTTTTTCTATTTTGAGGTTTTCCATCATTGCTCTGATTTTTTTTCTCTTATAACATGACTAATGCAGAAATAGGATTAATGTTATTATGTGTGTGTGTGTGTGTGTGTGTGTGTGTGTGTATATATATATATATACACACACACACACACACATATATATATATATATAAAACCTATATCAGATTACCTGCTGTCTAGGGGAGGGGGGAGGGAGGGAGAAAAATCTGAAATTGTAAAGCTTGTATAAACAAAGGTTGAGAACTATCTTTACATGTAACGGAAAAAAAAATAAAATACTTTATTAATTAAAAAAAAAAAGGAAATATACCAGAAACTCAATAATAACATTGTTCACTGTGGAGCAGAAGACAGTAGAATTCAGGTCCTTCTTGGACAGTATCTAAGGGATTTGGAAATACCAAAAGAACCTCAGTTTAGGACCCTTTCATCTATAAGATAGTCCCATGACATGTAACTCAGTTGTTGAATTCTAGCATATTTCAGTAGGAAGAAGAAAAGGATTTTAAACTCGAGGCTTTATTTTCTTGAAATCTTTTTGAAGAACAGCTACTTGTAGATAGATATTAATGCTTTAACTTTATTATTGCATTCATGTGTACATACAGCTAGAGACCACACATTGGCTAATGTCCATAGTGAAGAATAGAGCAAAATGCATATTTTTATTTAGCATTTTGTCTACAAACCTTTCAGTCACCTTTGTTTTTGTGATTTTTCTCCAGAATTGCTCTTTTTTAACTTTATTTTTTAAAAAATAAAAGTATTTTATTATTTTCCAGTTACATGTAGAGATAGCTTTTAGCATTTGTTTACATAAGATTTCCAGTTTCAAATTTTTTTCCCTCCCTCCCCCAGACAGCAGGCAATTCAATATAGGTTTATATATATGTATATATATATATATATACACACACACACACACACACACACATATATATATATATATATATACACACACACACACACATAACAACATTAAACATATTTCTGCATCAGTCATGCTATAAGAGAAGAATCAGAGCAATAAGGAAAACAGAATTGCTCTTACTGTTCCTTTGATTCTACCAGAAATCTGAGTGGGGCATGAAATGAACTCATGGCCTGCTTTGCCCTGGGCCTTGGAATAGATCTGAGCCCATGAACCAGCCTAGAAAATCCTGCTGAGGCTTAATTGCTAAGTAAAGTCATCTGCCTTGACAACGGTTATAGCCCATAAAAATATATTTGCTGAGCCTGGTATAAAATTCAAGACTTGTATAATTAAAATTCACTTGTGAAATCTAAACCACCCTTTCATTGACTAAATAGTGTAATCAAGTCAGAAGCCCTTGCTTAACAAGTTATTAGACGTAGGTGTAAAAAGCTCAGCCAATGAATAGCAGCATAATTCATGAATTTGCTAATCCATCCCTATGGACAATCACTGGCATTGAGTCTTTTTATTTAAACAAAACTACATGTATGTATATAAAGCAGCTAAATAGTTGATAGAAAACTGCCATTGAACCAGGAAGCCTCTGGCAAATAAACCCTCTGCACTAGAGGGCAATTCTCTGAAGATATAAATTGCAGAGGCAGTGCTGACCTGCATTGGTAGAGTTGCCTATTCCAGTGAAATCACAGGTCCACTACTAATCCCTATATATGTGTGTGTGTATGTATATATATCCTAACTTTAGATAATAAAAGGACATCAATCAAATGGCTTCTTATTAACATAAATTTCTGTCATCTGGAATTTTTTAAAAAAAAGTTATTGCCTTGCCTCTTGTGTTTTTATAATTATACTTTCTAATATAAATATATATTGTTTCTCTTTTAAAGTATTATTTACTTGAATGAATTGAGGTCAGTTGTGGCTTTCCCTTATTATTTTTGTTTTGTGTGTGCAGTGTTTTAACCTAATGGTGAAATGAAGCCTAATGCCCTTTTGGTTTTAGATTCATATGTTGTATGTTTTGGGGGTGACATCTATATTGTATTTCTGTTTAGAGCTGATCTGTCTTATGACTGATGAACACCAGGGTTCTGTTCAGAGTTGCTTCTCATACTTGGATCCTGATGCTAAGGGGAAGCCAACAGGGGTTGGCTGTGCTAGAGCAGCATGGACTCAGAGCTCCTCCCAGAGGATACAAAAATGTCTCCCAGGTGAGTTGCTATAGAGCCAGAGGAGATAGGCTTTCACAAGGTTGTCTGTGCCTTTACAGAAGCTAATAGTGAAGGGCCATACAACTGAGCCATTCAAAACTTTAGATCCTAGGATTCAGGTTGTCAAAAGAAGTTATTCTTTTCAACAGGCCCTTCTTTTCCTAGTAAGAAGAATCCTTTCACCTTGTGCTTGTTTGTTTGTTTGATTTGTTTTAGTAATTTAGTTGTATTTCCCAGTGATTCCCTCCCTTCTCCACCCCCCCCCCATATGGTTAATACCATAGGCTTCAAGGAATAAATTTTAAGTTGTAATTTAATGTTGGATTAATTTTGCCAACTTCCTATGATGCTGATGGCTTACTTAGGAAACCTAGATCCAGTCTGGGTGGAAATGGTAATGAATAACCCCTGAATGTTAATAGAATTGTTTTAGATTAGGTTTAGATTTTTTTGTTTTAATATGTAAATGTCTTTGTCAGAATATACCTTTACACAGATTAAGAAGATATGTGGAAACTTCAGAATGAATCTGACTTTATATGTTAGTTTAAGTAATTTGTTTATTTTTTAAGAAATAATTTAAGAAATTTCTGATTCTTGTTTCAGCATTAAACTGAGAATTAAGAGAGAATTAAGTCCTGATGTCACTTTTTGGCTAGATGATTTTTGACAAGTTACCCATTTAATCTCTCTGGGCTTTAGTTTCTTCATCTATAGAATGAAGGGATTGAAATAGATGGTCTTAAAAACCTTTACATCCTCTAAAATTTATTATGATATACATATTTCCATTGTAATATTCTTCTGTCCTTAAATTTTCAGTTCTAAATTAATTGGAGCCTCAGATTTTCCATTTGCTTATTGTAAAGACAGTTTAGAATGTTTGAAGAAAGCCAGTGTAACTCTTTGAGATACCAAGGCAGTAAAAGTTCTGGTTCATACAACAATATAAAATCACTTGGTTAATCTAAACTTAAAATGGGAAAATTTTCCCTGTGCCTATTCCTTACAAACAAAAGGTTCAAAAAGTGAATCATATTAAGTGGATGAAAGATTTATGGCACATGTATAATAAGATTTCAAGACTGGTTTAAGAGTTGTGTAGACATTTCTCTGAGTAATAAAATTATACAAAAATGAAGGCCAAAGTATTATGCCTTAATCATAAGTAGGCATAATTGAAATGCATTCCTGCATGTAGAATTACATTTTGAAACACACCCACATTTGGGTAGGCACAAAATACATGTAGAGCTGTGTTTTAACTTGTATCATTACATAGTTCTATGGAAAAACAAGAGACAGGAGTTTCTGCTTAGAATCTATTATTTTTGTTTGTTCATTCTTGGAAATGTATAGATTTAATGTTCCTAATGGTAGTCTCAGTTGTTTTGTACACAGTCTTAAGTCATTTATTTCCAAAATTTTTTGTCAGAGATTAATTTATATTTTTATTCTCTTCTGTACTGTCAGGAATATTCATGGGATATCAGAAACAGACTAGATGCTAACAAACATTAATTTGTTGGGTAAATTAAAAAAATATGTCCAAGTTGAATAGATTCCACAATTTTAAAACTGAGGTATTCAAAATTCAATTCCACAAATATTAAATGTCTGCTTTTGTGAAAGGAACATGGTAAACTTTGAATAAAAAGATTTGGAAATGAATTTCCTGTCTCCAAAGAGTTTACTATCTGTGGGACTATAAACAAAGATAAGCATAATACATGGTAGAGTGTGGGTAGAGAGGAAAAAGAGAGAGATTCAGACAAATTTCTGGAGTAAAATTGGAAAACGGAGCAAATACTTAATGAAGGTATTAAAGGTTACTTTGAGACTTTTTGGATTTTTTTTTCAAGCTGTTGTATTGAATTAGAAATGAGATTATCAAAGATTATCAGTTCAGCATTATAATCGCAAAAAATAAATAATCTAAATACAATAAAGGAATGGTTTAGTAAATTGTGGTATATTCATGTAATGTGATATTTTAATGTACTTAAGATATTGATAAATGTGAGAGAATAGAGTATAGAAAGACCTTTATGAAATAATACCAAAGAAAAAGAAAAAAGAAAGTGAAGGACCAAAAGACTATGACCACCACATAAGAAAAGAGAATCAGAATAAATGGACAAATAAAGGTCCATGATGGAAATAGTTACAAAAAAGTTTGTGCATTTAATCTTATTTTTTAAAAAAGTAAATAATTGCAAAACTTCCTTTAATTGGTTGTATTGATATTAATATTGTTTATAGTAAAATATTTTTAGTAATAAGTAAGACTTTTTAGCATTTTATTTGGGGGGGGGCAGGGCAATGAGGGTTAAGTGATTTGCCCAGGGTCACACAGCTAGTAAGTGTCAAGTGTGAGTCAGATTTGAACTCAGGTCTTCCTGAATCCAGGGCCAGTGCTCTATCCACTGAGCTACCTAGCTGCCCCCTAGCATTTTATTTTTACAGGTCATTTCTCCTTCGATTTAGAAGTGCCTGATTTAAATTTCTTCAGTCACTATCCAACTAACTCTAACTTTTTTTGGGAAAAGAGGAAACAAAAACATGTTATTTTTAGATAATCTGTAGATTCAGAAGTTATAAAAGGGGAACTGTAGATAAAAGATGCTGATCCTTGGGGCAGGATCCCAGGTAGGATTAATTATGGTTTGGCCCCAGTTACCTTTGTATTCCCTAAGTCTTTCAAAGTTTTTATGTACAGTATTGTACTCAAATTGTACATTGTTCTGCTTCTGATAATTTCACTCTGCATCATTTTATACAAGTCTTTCCCAGGTTTCTGTGAACCTTTCCCTTTGGTAATTTCTTAAGGTATAATAATATTTCATTTCCTTCATATATCTAATTTTTTTAGCCATTTCCCAATTCATACTTTGTTCCAGTTTTTTACCACAACAGAAAGTGCTGCTATAAATATGTACATATTGATTTTTTCCTTCTGCCTTTCATATATGGAGGGATTTGTTCCTTGTGGTAGTATATTACTATTATACTGTGGTAGTATGTTACTAAATGTGCACATTTAGTGAGTTTGGGGACATAGCTCCAAATTGCTTTATATAATTATTGAACCAGTATACCAATAGTACAGTCTTTTATGTGGCTTTCATGCGATAATTTTCAGTTTCCTTTTTTGTTTCATTTGCCTGTCTGATGGGGGTCAGCATCTTTAATTTGCTTTGATTTGCATTTTAGTTAATCCAGTCTTATTATAGTATAGGCAATAAATTTAATGGTACTGAGGGAATAGAAATTTTGATTGGAGTGTAAAAAAATCAATTATTAACTAGCTAATCTAATCTGAAAAAATTATATATAATTAGATATGAAAAATTATAAGTATATGAAAAATAAGTTTAGGAAAATTATAATTGGGCTGTAAGTCCTGCCACAGTCGCCATTCAAATGTAGAATATTTTTACTGACTGGGCCTAATTTGGGGGCTAATCTGACTGGAGGACTAATTCTGGGGACTTTTGACTAACTTGCTATCTGACTGCTGTTAATTTAATGTGGGCCGTTTACAAAGTTCCACCACACTGCTCCACTCCCAAAATTGATAAGCAAAGGATTAAAAAGCCTCTCAACAGGGGGCAGCTAGATGGTGTAGTGGATAGAGCACCGGCCCTGGAGTCAGGACTACCTGAGTTCAAATCCGGCCTCAGACACTTAACACTTACTAGCTGTGTGACCCTGGGCAAGTCACTTAACCCCAATTGCCTCACTAAAAAAACAAAACAAAACAAAAAGAAGCCTCTCAACTAAATAATCAAAGCAGGGTTTATTTATGAGATACTATTTAAAATTAAGAATACAAGGAAATAAAATGTACAACCTGACTGTGTTGGGGCACCTCTGTTTCTACTGTGTCTCTTTCCCACCTGCTGGGCCTGGACCTTCTTTAATACAACAAGGGCCTTAGCCACCTCTTGCCTCAGGGCATGTCACACTTTTCCTGCTCAGCTACTTTCTTCTAACTCTCACTTTGTAACTCCCTGCTTCTAACTTCCGTCTCCTTACTGCCACCGCTGAACCCCGGGTTCCTCTCTCTCCGACCTTCTGTCTGTCTGCTCCGTCAGTCTGCCCTTCGGCCTCTCTGTTCCCTGCTCCTAGTCCTTCTCGTCTTCTCCTGCGTCCTTGCAGCCCCATCTTGTCTGCCGCTGCCCCTCTAATCTCGTCTGCAGGCCTTTCCTCCTTGCTCCTAGCCCTTCAGTTTTTTCCTATGTCCTTGTAGCCCTGTCTCGTCTGCCGCTGCCCCTCTAATCTCGTCTGCAGGCCTTTCCTCCTTGCTCCTAGCCCTTCAGTTTTTTCCTATGTCCTTGTAGCCCCGTCTCGTCTGCTGCTGCCCCTCTAATCTCGTCTGCAGGCCTTTCCTCCTTGCTCCTAGTCCTTCTCGTCTTCTCCTGCGTCCTTGTAGCCCCGTCTCTAGTCTGCCACTGCCCCTCTAATCTCGTCTGCAGGCCTTTCCTCCTTGCTCCTAGCCCTTCAGTTTTTTCCTATGTCCTTGTAGCCCCTGTCTCTCGTCTCCCTGCCTCCAGTCTTTCTAATCTGTCAGCCGCCCCTTGACCTCTTCTCCAAACTCCCAGGTCCGTATATACCTTTTCTTCTCTCCACTCAAATCTCGGGGCTTCCTGCGCCCCTACAGACCAAGCTAATCTGCCAGCCAGGGGTGCGACTGGTGTGTGTGGGGGGGGTGCGCTCGAGCCTCACGTGCTACACCAGAGCCCAGCCTGGACAAGCCCAGGATCTCTCGGATACCTTCGCTCAGGTCGGAGGGAGCTGGGGGCTTTTTTCCCCCCAGCTGTCTGACCTGGTGTCTTGTATAGCCCACAGGGCTTTTTGGCTGAGCTGAAGCTGAGGGGGAGGGGCATCATCCCCTCCCACACAGAAGAGACCCTTAGGGCCTAAGGCTTTCTAATCTCAGCCTTAGTAGGTAGGGTCCCCAAATCAAAATAAATTTCCACAGGAGAAATAGCAGAAACTTAGAATATGCACCAAAATTACTTGATTTCACCTTTGACTAGTTCCATCCAATTTAGAAGGTATGCATAATTTATATCATAACTAAATATTCCAAATAAATTTTTAATTTTTTGACTTAGGATTGGAGTCCCAAGGACTGCTATTTTAGAAATTAAGCAAATTGCCTGGAAAACTTATGTTCAGATCCTTTCTATGTTACTTCCTACCTGTGTGACCTTGGGCAAGACACTTAACCTATCGTGGACCTCAGTTAACACATTTCTAAAACGAGAGGTTTGGACTAGATGGCCACTGAGGATCCTTCTACCTCTAAATCTATGAATGTCTTTTCAAAACTTAATTGAGTTACTTTTTTTTTTTTTTAGTATGCACTTTGTTCTTTTACTCTTTTACCTAATCTTTTGGTACTGCTCTTTTGTTCTTTTACTACTAACACCCCCGGTACATAACAGGGCAATAAGATAGGTGTCTTTATGTGGAAAATGTACTTGCTCTGCCCTGTATTTTTCTTATGCGTGTGTGTGTGTGTGTGTGTGTGTGTAGAACCTTATTAGCCTGCCATTACCACTGAACACTCATATGAGTGGTGGCTAAGTAGGTGGCGGTAAGAGAAACCTATTAGGTAAAAACTTGAATTCCCTCTCCTGTCATTTCTGGTTGTGGTTTTGTTTTGTTCGGGGCAATGAAGGTTAAGTGACTTGCCCAAGGTCACATAGCTAGTAAGTGTCAGTTGTCTGAGGCTGAATTTGAACTCAGGTCCTCCTGAATCCAGGGCTGGTGCTTTATCCACTGCGCCACCTAGCTACCCCTCCTGTCATTTCTTTCTTTCTTTTTTTTTTTAAGTGAGGCAATTGGGGTTAAGTGACTTGCCCAGGGTCACACAGCTAGTAAGTGTTAAGTGTCTGAGGCCAGATTTGAACTCAGGTATTCCTGATTCCAGGGCCAGTGCTCTATCCACTGTGCCGCCTAGCTGCCCCCTCCTGTCATTTCTAAGGGAAAAATAAAGCCCTAATCTTTCATAATTACAGAGAATATATATGTAAATATTTTGTGAACCTTAAAATTCTATAAAATAATGAACAATTATTCTTTTTAGATAGAACTGTTACTGACTCTAAAGCCCTCTATCACCAGCCCTGTACTTTGGGAGAATTGGACTCTAGTTCTAGCTCCTCAGGAGTTGAATTTGGAGGCATTCTTGTCTCATTGCCTAGTCTACTCTGGTGTCTTAACAAATTTCTCTTCATCCTGGTCATCTTCCTCTTATTCTTTCCCCATCTTTTTACATTCTCAGAAATGTGACTCCCTCTAGAAACCCTGTATCTCTATCTTCTTCTACACACCACATTTTATCTTCCATTCCCCTTTACTCACCATCACTGGGCCAATCTCTCCTCTTCCCTCCACCCCCTGAACTTCTGGTCCTTCCCATTGCCACTGTTACCCAGCAGCCTTGTTTCCTTGAGGTTTACTAGACTTCTGTCACTCAATTCACCTAATTTTTGTGGTCATTCTCTTTCCTTTTTCAGCAATAATGTGCTTTTATTAAGGGCTTACTATTTCGGAAGTTGAACTCCGGGATTTAAAAAAAAATAGGAAAACCATTTTCAAAGGATCTCATATTCTTTCTAAGGAGATCTGGTACCTGACATACAAGTCTTTTCTACCCTTACTTCTCTTTTGATGTTGTTTTATTATTTATATTTTGTGAAGGGCTAAAATTCTAGCTAAACTGTCTAAAATATCTAATGAGTGGTCGCCAATAAATTATAAACTTTAGCAAGAGTTAGACTTTTAAGCATTTATTAAGGAGAATAAGAATTTGGTAAAGAGAAAAGAAAGGCCTAGATTCCTATCTATTAAAGGGAGAGCGCATTCCTAGCTCCACTCTCCACCAGCGTCCTCAGGAAAGAGCCCCAGAGCGAGCGCCAGTCTCTTCCTTCCTCCTCCCACTAGCCCGCGTCACTTCCTGACGCCAAAGAAAAGACTCCTGGTCTTGCCCTCAAAGACCTTTGCTTCATGGGTGGAACTCTTCTACAGTAAGTCTCCAGCAGGTGGCGTCATTCCAATCGTTACAATTTCATGGAGTCATTAGTTTCTATTTGGACAATTCTAATTTTTTTTTAAATGTTTATTATATTTTTTGGTTTTTTTGTTTGTTTGTTTGTTTGTTTTTGCGGGGCAAGTGGGGTTAAGTGACTTGCCCAGGGTCACACAGCTAGGAAGTGTTAAGTGTCTGAGGCCGGATTTGAACTCAGGTACTCCTGACTCCAGGGCCGGTGCTCTATCCACTGCGCCACCTAGCTGCCCCGACAATTCTAATTTAAAGGATTTCTTTTCTTTGGCAAGGTTTTGTATCTCTTTTGCCAAGCTATTAACTCTATAACTTTCTTGCACAGCTCTCACTTTTTTTCCAATTTTTCCTCTAGTGACCTTATTTAGTTTTTAAAATAAATATTTTTCTCTTTTAAAAAATCTTTTACTTACGTGAATTGATGCAAAGAGAAGTGAACAGAACCAGGAGAACATTGTACACAGTAAGAGCAACATTGTGCAATGATAAACTATGATTGACTTAGCTCTTCTCAGCAATACAGTGATCTAAGACAATTCTAAAAGACTCATGATGGAAAATTCCATCCATATCTAGAGAAACAAGTGATGGAGTCTGAATGCAAATTGAAGCATACTCTTTTCACTTTATTTTTTCCTGTTTTTTTCCCCTTGGATTCTATTTTTTCTTTTACAACATGACTAATATGGAAATGTGTTTTACATGACCGTAGATAATCTATATCAAATTGCTTACCATCTTAGGGAGAGGAAAGGGGAGAGAGGGAGGGAGAAAAATTGGAACTCAAAATTTTATAAAAAAAGAATGTTAAAAATTGTCTTTACATGTAATTGGGGAAAAACACTATTTTAAAAACTCCAAAAAACAAAACTTCAAAATTTCTTTAAGATGGACTTGTGCCCAATCTGCATTTTATTTGGGGGGCTTTCCTTGTAGACATTTTCAAGTCATTCTCTTCTGTGTTTGTATCTTGAGCTTTACTGTCACCATAGTAGCTTTTTATGAATGGTCTTTTTTTTTTTTTTCCTGTTCGCTCATTTTTCCAGTCAAATTCTTGACTTTGGGATTTGTGTTAGCATTGGGCTCTGCTCACTTCTGGGGAATGTGTATCATGACCTTTTGTCTTTTATGCTCTGTTGTTACTCTTTTCATATCTCAGTCTTGGGGGTCCTGCAGATTTTCAGGGCTTCCACAGTGGTGAGATCCATAGAGTTTCTGTCTGTTAGCTTGTTATATAGTTGAGTTTCAGTAAACTGTTGCTGGACTCAGTCACTTTTAGCCCACTGGGAAGTTGTGGGGGTGCAGAGGGGCTGAACTGCTGGCTCCCCTTTGGTGTTAGTTTCCTATCGTAGGATGAGGGAATTGAGAGGATTGGTACAGTAAGTGGCTAATTGTGGGAATTGAGTGAACCACACTGATTCCATCTTGCAACTCAGTTCTGGAATGAGGTCAGTTCCCTCTCTATTCAGTTATGGGTCTCATGCAACTTCTGTCTTGTTAGAAAACTTTATTCAACGGTGGGAATTGGTAGAAAACCTTATTTTATTGTTTGTACCTAGCCCTGCGTTGCTGCGAAGCAGGACCATCTCTGTGTACTGTTTAGAAACCCTTAACTAAGGAACTAAGTTGTAATGGCCAGAAACCCAGTCGTATCCAAAGATTGATGCAAGAAGTTTTCTCACTTTTGTATATTTCAAGCAACCCATTTGTCTTATGTGAAAACTATCGCTATATGAGCGATCAGTTATTGTTTCCATGTTCCTTTGATTGTTTACAGACACTTGGGGTGAGTGTGACACCTCTTTTTCTGATTTCAGAGAATTGTACCTATTCACTCTCCTCCTATCTTAGATAGAACCTAATCTTTCCTCCAATTAGAAATCAGATTACCTAATGTTGTATTGTTTCCTTTTAATTAATTGGCCTCATTTAATTGTTTTTAATGTATAAAAATCTGTCTTTCCCAGTATTTAGGGTCCAGGCCTAAGCTGAGGATGTATGGTCCCAGTTTGTTAGGTAGTTGCCCTGTATTTCTTTTCTTTTCTTTTTTTTTTTTTTAGTGAGGCAATTGGGGTTAAGTGACTTGCCGAGGGTCACACAGCTAGTAAGTGTTAAGTGTCTGAGGTCGGATTTGAACTCAAGTACTCCTGACTCCAGGGCCAGTGCTCTATCCACTGCGCCACCTAGCTGCCCCACCATGTATTTCTTAAGAAATCAATATATTGAATATTGAACCTTTGTTTCTTTAGTCATTTCATCTTTTTGTTTGTTGTTTTTTTTAGTGAGGCAATTGGGGTTAAATGACTTGCCCAGGGTCACACAGTTAGTAAGTGTCAATCATCTGAGGCCAGATTTGAACTCAGTAGTCATTTCATCTTTCATCTGCCACAGTTGGGCTCAAGGTTAGGACTGAGTCAGTACTCTCTTCCCTTATGACTGCTCTTTTTTCACCCTGAATATATGACCCAGAAGTAGGTTATATGAGACAGAGTTGCCATATGGCACCTCTTCTTGCTCCTGCCACCAGTTTAGGAATCTCCTGAGATCTCTTTCCCACCCAAGTATTTTTCTCTCCATTCCTGCCCCTGCTCCTGGCCAGCCCCTTTCCAGTGTTCACAGACCTCCTTGTCTATCTTTCTAAGTTGCCTTGGTGTGGAAAAAATTACTCACTGTGACTTTTCTTGATTTTCTGATCAGAATTAGGTCTAGGTTGTTGTGGAGTAGGTGTGTTCAGTGAGTTGGGCAAAAATGCTTCCTCTCCCTACACTATCTTGATTGCACCCTCTACCCGTAGCCTCATACTTGGGTATTTTGGTATGTGTTGCTGTCCTCTTAAATATCCTTGTCTCCCTTCTTCTTTTTCAGTCAGTCACCAAGCATTTATTAAGAACTTACTATGTGCAAGGCACTGTACTGAGGTTTAGGTATACGAAACTCCATATTCTCTCTCTGTAAGGAGTGTTTATGTTTAAATAACATACACTTTACATGCAAGATATATAGAGATTAGAAAGGTTATCTGAAAGGGGAAGGTATTAGTAGCTAGAGAGCCTAAGAAAGGCTTCTTTTAGAGATGGCATTTGAGCAGAGACTTGAAGGAAGCCAGAGCTGCAAGTAGGCTAGTGTTGTTGGCTCACATATAAGAAGATTGGGAAGGTTGGAAGGGACCAGGTTATGAAGATAGTTAAATGCCAAAGGACTTTGTATTTGATCCAGGAGGTAACGAGGAATCACTGAAACTCAGTGGACAGAAGGTGATATGGTTAGGCTTTCAGTTTTGTAAATCAACTTGGAAGCTGAGTGAAGAATGGTTTGGAGGAGGGGAGATCATTTAGAAGGCTTTTACACTGGTGCCAGATGAGTGGTGATAAAGGCCTAAACTAAAGGAGAGAGCCTAGACCATTACCTCTTTACTGGGCTCATTTTCTTCTCATCACTATTGGGTATTGACCCAATAGTTAATTGACAAGTGTAACTATACCTTTGTCTCTGCTCTTGAAGTCCTTTCTTTTTTATCTTTGTGCTGATGTATTGCCAAACTTGAGCCCTTGTTTACCTCACCATTTGCCTTCTGAGCTCCTATGTTGCTGATCACTGCTCAAAGATGTTTCACAACTAGTATTGACTGAATTCAACTTGTTGTTATCTAATCTTAACCAGAGCCCTGATACTACATGGGAATGCTTTTATTTTTTCCTCATTTACTAACATGTTCCTTTCAACAACTGTACTGAATCTTCTATTTCCTTATACATCATATCCCATCTTTTAATTGAGTATCTCCCCTCTTTCTTGAAAAAAATTGACAATTTTTTGTGAGCTTCATTTTCTTTACAATTCTATACTTCAGAACTCCTGCTTGTCAGTCCTTAACTTCCTTTGCTGTAGTCTGTCTGTCTCTCAAAAAAGTAGTTGTTCTGCCTGCTAAGTATAACTTATCTATTTAAGCCTTAGATCCTATGTCCCCTGGAAAATTGCCTCTTTGCTCATTCCCTTTCTTTCATCTTCCCTTATCCTACTTGATGTACTGCCTGCAAATTTGCCTACCTCTTACTTATGCTTTAAAAACTATTTTTTCTGCTTTGCCATTCTTTTGAATTACTGTCCTATACTTCTTCTTCTTATGTTATTGTAATCATTTATATCTCTGTTTAAAAAATTGTCTATACTTATTGCCTCATTTCTCCCCTTGCAGTATGGTTTTTGACTCTACTGAAATGTCACCAGGGTCTCCTGACTTTGCTACTAACACTAACCTATGAACTCCTATTCCTTTATGTACCATCACTGTGCTTTGGGAGGAAGGGCAGGTAGGTGGCACAATGGATAGAGCTTTGGCCCTGGAGTCAGGAGGGCTTGAGTTCAAATCTGGCCCCAGACACTTGACACTACTAGCCATGTTACCCTGGGCAAGTCACTTAATCTAATTGCCTCAAACATGCCCAAGTTTCTCAGAATCCTTCCTATTAGCTGTTTTTTATGGTCCAAAAATAATATTCCATTACATTCATGTGCCACAATTTGTTCAGCCATTGCCTGACATATGGGCATCCACTTTGCTTCCATTTCTTTGCCTGATAAAAGACTTCCATTTTGTTGTATTGACTGTTTTCATTTAAATTAAGGTTGGCACAATGCCTGTAGAAGACACATTTAGCAAGTACCTCCACCTTCTGTCCTCTATTGATTCATTTCATGAATACAAGGCAAGCAACAAGAATCCCCTTCATGCCTTATTTTTTGTATTTTCATGGTTACTTTTTTTTTTTAACAGTAGCATCTCACAGTAGGCCCTAAATGAGAGCCATTGTAAAATACTGGAAGGAGCAATAGATATTTACATGACTACTACCCTAGGCCTTCATTACCTCTTGCCCAAACTATTTTACAACATGGTTTTCTTGCTTTCTCTTCCTCCTGCCTCCCCCATACATTCTTGACACAGCTGCCATAATACCCTTCCTGAAACACAGATCTGAACATGTCACTTTTCCTACTCAAAATTGTCAGTGGGTCAGGAGATGAAGTATTTTGTATGAGAAATATCAGGCCAGTGTAACTCAGTTGCAGCATACACTTAGGATATAAAGTGTTAAGAAGACTGGATGGAAAGGCAAGGGGTTAGGTTGTGAAGGGTTTTAAAAGTCAAACAGGAGGGACAGCTAGGTGGTGCAGTGGATAGAACACTGGCCCTGGATTCAGAAGGACCTGAGTTCAAATCCAGCCTCAGACACTTAACACTCACTAGCTGTGTGACCCTGGACAAGTCACTTAGCCCCAATTGCCTCACAAAAAACAAACAAACAAACAAAAAGTCAAACTGGAGATTTTATATTTGATCCTGGAAGTAATTGAGAACCATTGGTGTTCTTTGAGTAAAGGAGTGAGTGAGATATTCAGATCTGTGCTTTAGGAATATCACTTTGGAATCTGAATGAGGGAGGATAGTATGGAGTTAGGGAGAGGCTTAAGACAAAGGAAACCAATTAGAAGGTAAAAACTGTAATCCTGTCATGGGATGATAATGGTCTGTAACTAGGATTTGACTGTGTGAATGTGCAGATGTGAGAGATATTGTGAAGATAAAAATGACAAGACTTGGGAGCAAATTATATGGGAGGCATAAATGCTAATTGAATATGTGATTGAGATGATGGATTTAGGTGATGGGGATGATGGTGGTGTCCTCAACAGCAATAGAGAACCTTGGAGGTAGGGAGGGCTTTTTGGAAAAATAATGACTTCTGCTTTTGGATGTGTTGAGTTTGTGATGCCTGCAGGACATCAGTTTAGAGATGTCTAAGAGACGGTGATTCTAGACTAGACCTGAAGAGAGAGATTAGGACTGAATAAATAGATAAGAATTGTTCAGCAATTAGATCTTTGGGTGAAAGGGCATTTTCTTGCATCATTCCAAATTGTTTCCTAGAAATATCATTTCAACCAAATTGGTCTGTTTCCTGGAACTCAGAATATCCCATCTTTAGATTCTGTACTTTTCATACAGTCCATCCATAAACATTTATGAAGCACCTACTATGTGCTAAACTCTCTGGATACAAGAAGAGGCAAAAAACAGTCCTGCCATCCAGGTTTTCATAATCTGATAGGGGATACAGCTAACAAATACATATATGCCCCAAACCATGTACAGTATAAATAAGAAATTATTAACAGAGGGAAGACCCTAGAAAATTAAGAGGAGTTGGCCTGGAACATATCCCCTTTTTACCGAAATCTTTATTTTCCTTCAAGGTTCTGTCTAAATGCTACCTTCTGTAAAAAGCTTTGATTATTTTCCCACCCCATAAAATTATATTTTCTTTCTTATAACATTTACTCATTTGTGTATTTGTTTTCAGTTCAACAGAATATAAGTTCCTTGTGGGCAGGGACTACTTTGTTTTTGTCTGTATCTAACCTGGTCATGACTCAATATGGTGCTGAGAGGATTGTGCTCTTTGTCATTCCATTATTTGACCTGAGAGACATCAGTTTCAGTTAGAGGTCCTTTCTGGAACCTGATTTGGAGGGGGTTTTGCCAATTATGTATGTAGGTTGCATATAATAGATGCATAAAAAAAAATGCTTGTTGAATTGAAATGGGAAAAATCTATGCCAGATCATTTATTTTCTAATTATGTTATTAGGAGTTATAATCAATCATTAAAGTTATGCTTGAACACTTCGTGCAATATAACTGATTAAATAGCCCAGTAGCCTGGTGTGATTATTTTTGAGTGTAATGATGGGTATAAAAATAGAACTCAATGTTGGTGACATTATTTCCATAAGTTTACTAATTATTTAAGGAATTGGACATTGTTTCAGCCCCCCCCCCCCTTCCCCATGGTTTTCTTCAGCATTCTCTAAATAAAAATGAAATCTAAAAAATCACCATGCTTACTGTTTTTATGAACAAATTATTGTTATTTTCTCTCCTTTATGTGTACTTTGCAATATATAACAATAGTGTATGAAAAGCTGGAGTATATTTCTATGCATGATTACACAGAGGAGACAAAGTCTTCCATTGAAATCAATACAAGTTTTTGGCCTCAGTGCTACTATCCTTTTTCTCTAAAGGAAGGAGGCTTGTGTCCTCTTGGCCTGAACCCCTAAAAGGCCCCTGTTTCCTCTTTACCCATCAGCAGCAGCAGAGGGTAGCACTTATTAGCGCGCGTGCGTGCGTGCGTGCGTGCGTGTGTGTGTGTGTGTGTGTGTGTGTGTGTGTGTGACAGACAGACAGACACAAATTGATTAATTTAAAAGAGACTGAGGAAAGCGGAACTGTTTAGAGAGCCTTGAGATACTATAAGAACAAAGCAGCACTGATGGGGAAGCAAATATGAATATAAAAACTCTAATAGATTCTGGATAATTCTATTCTGATTTATTTACCTATTCATTCCTTCATTTATTTATTTTTGCGGGACAGTGAGGGTTAAGCGACTTGCGCCACCTAGCTGCCCCCCAATACTTTCATCTTAAAGAAAAAACCTTGAAGCTCAAAACTACATGTGAGGTAGGTAGCAGAACTCATATTTTACACAGTTTTCTGACTCCGAACCTAGTGTTTTTACCACCGTACCATACTGTATCCTAAATGTGTAGTTTAGTATGTTTAGCTGTCCTTTTCTACTCTCTTATCCATAAATTTGATAAACATGCTATCCGTTCTTGCCCAAGTGTTTGACAAAAATATGGACTTGAGCAAGGGAAAGTGTCTCGATATGAGAGAATTTTCAAATGCCTTGCTAAAATCCAGTTATGTTCTTTCTTTTGAAATTCTCTACCTACAGGGGCAGCTAGGTGGTGCAGTGGATAAAGCCACTGGATTCAGGAGTACCTGAGTTTAAATCCAACCTCAGATACTTGACATGTACTAGCTGTGTGACCCTGAGCAAGTCACTTAACCCCCATTGCTCGGGGAAAAAAAAGAAAGAAAGAAAGAAATTCTCTACCTACTATCTTGTAAGTAGTCCAGTAAGAAGTATAGGCTATCGACTGAATAGGATAGTCCTCAAGCAGATACCTTCAAATGAATCTCGGTGCCCTTGGGAAAGGCTGAGAAACATGAATGTTTACTGTGTGTTCTTCTTTAGGCTTCTGTTAGGGATCATGTCACTGCATGAGTGTCTGTCCCAGTAAGTGTTACTATAGGTATGGGCCATGGAAAATTTATATGATGTTTAACTTCTGTGTGATTTCATGTTGAACAAATATTTGTTAGATAGGAAACGTCAAAGCCTACTAAAGTGTCAAATGTTGAAATGGAATTTTGTCAAGAGTTAAGGAGAAGCATTGAACGTGATATTCTGTCATTGGCTATATTAAGATAAAATACAAACTCATTATTAAATTCAAAGCCTTCCACAACCTGACTCCCAATCAACAAGTCAGTCACAACTACTTATTAAATAAGCACTTACTATGTGCCAGGCCCTATGCTAAGCACTGGGGTTACAAAGAAAGGCAAAAAATGGTCCCCCTTCTCATTTAGTTCACAGTCAAATGGGGAGGAGACAACATGCAAACAATTATGTCCAAGCAGATATATACTGGGTAAATTGGAAATAATCTCAGCGGGAAGGCACTAAGATTAAGGAGGCCTGTGAAAGGCTTTTTGCAGAAGGTAAAGCTTGAGCTGGGGAGAGAGTTCTGGGCATGGGGGACAGCCAGCCAGTGAGAACACAGAGTCAGGAAATTTAGTATTTTGTTTGAGGAACAACAGGGAACCCTGTGTCATTGGATAGAAGAGTATCTTTCACTGCTCACTTCGTGTTATTCCCTTTTATATACTCTTAGTTTTAGCCAAATTTGCAGTGTCTGGAGCTCCCCATATTGTTTCCTATCCCCCTCTCTTGGTACACTCAAAAACATACATGGAATAGACTCCTTCCTCACTTCTACATTTGATAACCTCTAGGTTCCTTCAAGGCTCACCTCAGATATAATCTTTAATGGGAAGCCTTTCCTGCTTCCTCCAATTGTTGGTGCCTTCTCTGTCTTGAGATTACCTCATCTTTACTTCTCCCTACTTAAGCTCCTTGAGGGAAGGGATTGTTTTTATTTTTGATTAACCTTAGCCCCTGACACAGCGTCTATTACAAAGATGCTTTTTAAATGTTTGTTATATTGAAGGGGATTTGTAACATGTAACTTGTATGCTGCAAAGGAATTTTTTTTTTATTGTTCATTCATTTCAGTTGTGTCCAATTCTTTGTGACCTTATTTGGGGTTTTCTTGGCAAAAATATGGGAGTGGTTTGCCATTTCCTTCCCCAGCTCATTTTATAGATGAGGAAGCTGATGCAAACAGGGTTAAGTGACTTGCCTAGGGTCATATACATAGTAATTGTCTAGGATCGTATTTGAACTCAGGTGTTCCTGCAGTCCAGTGCTTAATCCCCTGTACCATCTAGCTGCCCTTATTGTTTATCTTATTACTACTACTTAAATATTTTCAAATAAATCAACCTCAAATAACTTCTTATTTCCATATACAAAATAGTCACTTAAGCATTAGTTCCTTTGGTATGTTTCCTAGTTTCTTGCTTCTGTGTTTCAACTGTTCAAGATAGCTCTCTTATAGTTGAGAGAGGTATTTTGGGGTGGGGGGTGGGTGGGTCCTAGGCTAAAATATCATTTGTGCAGAATCAGCATCCCTGAAACAGACATTTTAGGAGTTGGCTATTTACCTCATTATAAAAATATATCTGGTAGAGCACCAGAAGGCAATAATCTATTAAAGGTACAGTAACTGATTTTTCTAATATAGGAAATTTGATAATTCTTTTTCTGTGATCAAGAATCAAGCAAGATGTAAGCCACATGCTTTTGTACCTTTTATCTCCCTTTTTCATTCCTCTTTCACATTCATGTTAATCAGACTGCACACTATATAGAGTATAGATTAGGACTCAACTTGACAGAAAAACAGAGGTCAAACTTGCAAGTGTACATATTATTGACATAGCTCCCAATAGATGAATGCGGCTAAAAACCTGGAATCCTTGGCACTTACAAATGTGGTAAAAAGTTTTTTAACAGTCGGTTAGTGAATACAGAAAGACGCCAGTTTTTAAAGGACCACCCTTTCGGGAAGGAGACCTACGGCCATGCACGGGCTACACACGTCAGCCCGGCTGCTAAGCACTCCACTTCTGGGGTGCAAGCTTAAAAGGCAAGGAGAGAACAGAAGTGGGATCTCTTGCCTGCTCTCCTGGTCTGATGACTGGCGCGACACACAGACAGACGTGGACTGGAGTTGGACGCGGCCCGGCTCGCCGTTAGCAGCACGTGCTTGACTCGGCTCTTCCCCTCCCCAAAAGGTGGCCTTGGGCTTTTGGTGAGTTTTATACGGAATATAGACTAAGCTTAGACTTAAGACTATTTGGTTTGTATTTCTACTTTCCTATCCGTCTAATCAACATCACCTGGTAACTACCACACAATAAAAGCTCTAACTATAGACCAGAGGTTTCTTCCATTTATTAGTCTGGGAGATAAATTAAAGGAAAGGTTAAAGAGGGTAGATTTATGATCTAATATCCAATTTTAAATCTCACACATACATGCAATAATGCTCAGGCAAACGGATTCATTTTAGCATGAGTTAAGATAAGTCTAAATGTTGCTTCACAATAGAAAATATTTTTATAAAACCTTTTTGTTGTTCAGGTGCATTTAAAAGACCATACCCAATAGAAGAACTTGTTGAATCTTTCAGCATCTTGAAAGAGCAGCTTGTCTTCATCTCTCATAATAACCAGAAAAATTAACCTGTCTTGTTGTTCAGTACAAATTAAAATTTTTAGAAGATATCATACTTGCAGTTATTTTAGTAATACTTCTTAAGAACTTTTTGGCTATCTGATTTCCTAGTTGAGTTTTTTAATTCTGTAGTAACTTTCCATTAGATAGAAAGAACTGAATTTTTCAGAATTACTGCATATAGCAACAACTAAACACAAATGATTGTTTGAAACTTTTCTACTGAAAACAATAGATATATAAATTGAATCTGTCTAATCATATGTTATCAATATCATAGAACAGTCAGTCGATTTCTAGCCTTTGCCTGCCTCCCTCCCTCCCTCTCTCTCTCTCTCTCTCTCTCTCTCTCTTTCTCTCTCTCTCTCTCTCTCTCTCTCTCTCTCTCTCTCTCTCTCTTTTTGGGGCATTGAGGGTTAAGTGATTTGCCCAAGTCACACAGCTAGTGTTAAATGTCTGAGGCCAGATTTGAACTTAGATCCTCCTGAATCCAGGGCCAATGCTTTTATCCACTGCGCCACCTAGCTGCCCTCTCTAGCCTCTCTTACTGATGTTTTGTTATTTAACCTAGATTAGCTGCTTGTTCCCCAGAAAATTCTGAGTATATTCTCTCCATTCTAGGTGCATTTTTTTTTCTATTTATCCCAAATGGGGTAATGTATAGATTTTTATTTTATATTACTGAGAAGCATGGAGAGGAAGGAAAAAATGATAATTGTAATATCTCAAAAAAGGCAAATGAGACCATGAGATTTTTTTCATATTAATAGAATCAGGGCAGCTAGGTGGTACAGTGGATTCAGGAGGACCTGAGTTCAAATGTGGGCTCAGACACTTGACACTTAACTAGCTGTGTGACCCTGGGCAAGTCACTTAACCTCAACTGCTTCTCACTTCTCTCTCTCTCTCTCTCTCTCTCTCTCTCTCTCTCTCTCTCTCTCTCTCTCACACACACACACACACACACACACACACACACACACACTCTCTCAAACACACACACACACACACACAACATTAATAGAATCTTTGAAAATATGTACTTGGAAGTGTATACTTGAAAAAAAAATGTTAAGGGAACAGATGATCTTATATAAGTTGTGCTCTCTAGAAGGCAACTTCTTTGATTTGTTTTTGTTTTTTGTTTTTTGGTGAGGCAATTGGGGTTAAGTGACTTGCCCAGGGTCACACAGCTAGTAAGTGTCAAGTGTCTGAGGTCAGATTTGAACTCAGGTCCTCCTAAATCTGAGGCTGGTGCTCTATCCACTGTGCCACCTAGCTGCCTTGAAGGCAACTTCTTTGAAATCATAATTGCATAATAACATTACTGGAGCAACATGTGGAAGGGGAAAATTTTGGCTTGATGTAAGAATAACCTTACTAACAATCAGAGCTATCCAGAATCAAGTTGAACTGCCTTGGGACATGTGAGTTCTTCCTTTCTAGAGGTCTTCAGACAAAAGCTAGATGGTCACTTGTCATCTAAATTATAAAAAGGGGGTTCAGGTACAGGCTGTATTAGCTTCTGAGTTTGTGTGAAGGAGATTGTTTAACAAAGCTGTTCGACATTGAATGGAAGAGGAATTTCCTATAGATCGTATGGTTCTATTTCCAGCAAAGTTCATGCTATTCAAAAGACAGCAGAGGTACAGCAGAGGAAGTGGAGTCAAGGTAGTGACATGACAGTCAGCATTTTGCTCAGCTCATACAGTACATGTCACTTAGAACATCCTAGAAAATGGGACAGAAATAATTCTAATCGTGTCCAGGCCAGGCCAGCTTAGGAAGAGTGATAATATGCAAACACTGGAGTAGGGGCTGGCCAGGAGTGCAGCATAGGGGCACTGGAGGCAGCTACAGTGGTGGTGGGGAACATTTTAGCATCCAGGGAAGGTAAGGATGTTGAGACTGAACAGCAGAGCAATAAGCTCCAGGGCAGAAAGAGATCTTGGCAGACCCCTGAACTGGCGATGGGAGCAAGACGAGGTACCTCCTGGCAGAGTTCTTGCCTATTACCCAATTTCAGGTCACAGTTGCAGGGTATAGAGGAAGAATTATGAGTGAGACATTCTGTCTATGGAGCAAGGAATAAGTTCCAGAACCATAGCAATGTAGCTCTGAGCCCAGGACTAAATGCGGGGTGGGGAGACAGGAAGGAGAAGAGGTGTGGATTCAATTTTAGCATTTAGCCCCACATAGAACCCTACGGGAGAATAACAGAGTCAGGAAACCAAGACTAAAGGGGAGCCAGCCTTTCAGCTGCTCTGAACCTGCACACCTTCCCAGTGAACTAACAGTGATTGTGTCCAGTAGCAGTCTACTGAAAGTCAACTACACACAAACCAACAGACCAAAACCTGGGTGAAGAACTTGTATAGCTCAGACCAGGAGGGAAGTGAACACACTTATCTCCAGATCACCTTTGAACCATTAAAATCTTCCAAGTCCCTAGGTGAGTGGTGAAAACAGAAGGACATAAAAAGACAGCAGCTCAGACCAGACATTCCACCTGGAAGTGAACAGAGCCCAACACTAACATTAAGTGTTAAAAACATCCCCCTTCCTTCTTCAGTGAGTTTAGTATGTTGCTCACAATTTTTCTTCCCCCTTCAACTCCTGTCTTTATGCTAAAACACTTCAACATGCATGTTAATGATCCCTCAAACACCCTAATCACTCAGTTTCTCCACCTACTCACCTCTCATGAGCTACCCCTCCACCTCAAAGACAGCCCTGATTTTTCCATCTCTTACAAATGTACCACCTCCATGTTAAAAAATTCCCAGATCCCTTTACCCATTCATAATCTTAGCCCTACTCATTGTCCATACTATGACCTCTAATCTCTTAACCCCTCAGTTCTCTCCTCAGCCATCTCTTCTGCACCAGCCACTTTCTCTTCTTTTTCCCTCTTGACCAACCCTGTGTGAACCAGTTCAACTCTACTTTTTTCTCCTCTTGAGTCCCTAGTCCCCTTATCATACCAACAATTGCATCCAACCAAACATTGGCCTTGGAGTACTCTCACCATTTGTAGCCTTTGCTCCATGCATGCTGCTGAATGAAGGTGGAGAATATCATGCAGTCTTTCTGACTGGATCCACTACAGATTTGGGGGGGGGGGGCGAGGCAATTGGGGTTAAGTGACTTGCCCAGGGTCACACAGCTAGTAGGTGTCAAATGTCTGCAGCTGGATTTGAACTCAGGTACTCCTGACTCCAGGGCTAGTGCTCTATCCACTGCGCCACCTAGCTGCCCCCACTACAGATTCATGTTATACAACCTCAACTGGGTTCTCACTGCTTCTAGGCAATCCTACTGTACCTTCCTAATCAAATTATCCCATTCTCAACTTGGACTCTTCCAAACCTTTTTATCTCTCTTCAAACCTCCCATGACTTGCCTTCCCCATACTCTCTCAACAGATTTTTACAGAAAAAGTTGAGGCCATTTGCCTCAAGTTCCTCTCCCACCTAAAATTCCATCTTCTACAGGTTGTCTTTCCCCAAACTCTCTTAGTTCTAGTGCCTTTCCGCTATAAGCTATTTGCTTTTTATTCTGTATATAGTTTGTTTTGTATATATTTGTTACACTGGCTTCTGATTACCTCCAGGATCAGATACAAAATTCACTGTCATTTAAAGTCCTTCACAAACCCTACGTACCTTTCCAGAGTTCTTACATTTGACTCCCCTCTTTCATCTTGCAACATTGCCTACTTGACACATGACTTTTAACATGATACATCATCTTCTGACTCCATATCTTAGCACAAGCTGTCTTTCATGCCTGGCATTCTCTCCCTCTTCATCTTTGCTTCTTGACTTCCTTCAAAACTCACCTCAAATTGTACCTTGTGTAGGAAGTTTTCTTTGTTTTTCCCCCCTCCCCCCAATAGACCTTTCTGCCTACAATTATTTTTCATTTACACTGTCTATATCTTATGTATACGTAGTTATTTGTACATTCCATTCCATTAGAATATGATCTCCTTGGAAGCAGCAACTATATTGTTGCCTTTCGTTGTTAACCCAGTGCTTATTATAGTACCTGGAACATAGTAAACAATTAATGCTTGTTAACTAACGTAGCAGCTGTTTACATTTTTGCGGGGGAGTCAATGAAGAGTCAAGAATGACTTTAACTCTCTTAGTTCTGTAAACCTGAGTTACTGGAAGGATGGTGTTCTCTAGAAAGAATTGGGGGCAGGGCTAGGAGGAAGAGTGATTTTAGGATGAAAGATGTCAGCTTTTGTTTCTGTCATGTCAAGTTTGAGTTATCGATGAGCTATGCTGGTAGAGATAATCCACAGACAATTGGTGGGATGGAGACAAGTTCAGAAGAGAGACTACTGTTAGATATGTAGATTAAGGGAGTCATCTGCATAGAGAAAATAGTTAATCAAATGCAAGAGAGTCCATGAAATCATTATGAGTATATAGACAGAAGAGAACCCAGGTCAGAGATTATAATGTAGTTTTAGAACAAAAATATACAAGAAAAGCTATGCAGCTAAGAATCGTACAGGAGATGTCACCTGTAAGTTTGTAATCATATTAAGTATTATTATTTTATGTAGTATTACATACCAAGTAAAAAGTGCTTACTTATATGTTTATCTCACCTCAACCTCAGAAAAACCTTGTGGGATAGATTTGGGTAGGTGTTCTTAACATAGATACTAAGGCTCACACAAATCAAGAGTGTGATGGGGGCAGCTAGGTGGCACAGTGGATAAAGCACTGGCCCTGGATTCTGGAGGACCTGAGTTCAAATTCGCCCTTAGACACTTGAGACTTACTAGCTGTGTGACCCTGGGCAAGTCGCTTAACCCCCATTGTCCTGCGCGCGCCCCTCCCCCCCCCCCCAAAAAAAAGACTTAGAGTGTGTGATTCAAAACAGAGTTGTTGGCAGCTAGGTCTAGAACCTAGGTTTCCTGGTTTCCTGAAAGCTTGTGTTCTTTCTACTATTTTATAGAACCTCTTGCCACGACTTCCTAAGCCTCTTGTTTTTCTTAACATCAACACAGTTAATCCACCTTACCCCTACTAATGCCACCAAAAAACAAACAAACAAACAAAACAAAACTTGCCAGGAATTGAGTAAATGACTGAGACCACACATCCACCTTGGGTCCCAAGGCCTGTGTTTTTTCTGGGGAATTTAGGGGGGAAAGAAGAGTGGCTAGCATATACTTACTTAATGATCATGCTCCATGTTAAATGAAATAAAACTTAGGACTAGATTTGGCCTGTAGCCCAGAAATGCACCATTTCTGATTAAATATATAATGCACCATAACTGAATTTGCAGTAAAATGGAGTACTGTATAAGGGATTTAAAAAATAATAAATGAAGTGCTGGTTATTTGTTCAGCTCTTTCTGAAAGCTTTGATTTCTGTTATTGGAACTTCATTTATTTCACTTTGCCTCTGTTCATTTGCACGCCATTTCCTTCAACTTTTCTACAGTATACCTAGGAAGTGATGCTTTGACCATACACATTACTCTTTGTGAAATATGCAAGACTCACTCCTTTCACTTGTTACCTACATGGGCACATATACCTCTTTGATCTGAGGGAATGGATTTTTTTTTAACATTTAAAGGGAAATGATAATGTGCCCTTGATTAGGTAGCATGTCTTCTTTTCCCAGGTTTCTTAGCTTTCTTTCATGGATGGTATTTATATGCCCAGAGCTCAATACGGTGCTTGGCACAAAGAAAGCATTTAATAGATGCTTTTGTATGCATTCTCTTATTCATTTACCACTTAGAAATGCAATTAACTAATGTAATAAGAATTATTTCTTTATATCATGTCTAATCTGCTTCTTTTTCCAGCTGCTACCCATTGTTCCAAATTTTGAACTAGGTGAAGTTTAATTCCTCTCACACATGGCATCCCTTCAACTTTTGAAGACAGCTCTTATATCCCTTTAAGTCTTTTCTCTTTCTGAATAAATATATCTCCTTTTTTAGTCAGTCCATATGACATCATCATCATTATCATTCCTAGCATTTATATAATACTTTAACTTTTGCAAAATGCTTTTTATTTAAGTTGTCTCATTTTATCCTCACAACAACCTTGTATGAAATAGGTGCTATTATTATCCCATTTTACACATGAGGAAAGGGAGGTTGAGATTAAGGGACTTTCCCTGGGGGTCACAGAACCAGTAAGGGTATGAATCAGAATTTGAACTCTGGTCTTACTGTCTTCAAGGCTTGCATTCTATCCAATGCACCACCTAGTTGCCTTGTTGACACTATCTTAAGGCCTTTGCCCTCTTCTGGATACTGTAGCATATTACTGTCCCTCCTAAAATGGTGGTATCCAGACCAGAACACAGCATTCTAGTTATCTTACTAGAATTGTGAATTGAGAATTGTGAAACCTTAATTCCCACGTCCTGGACACTACATTCATGAATTTTTGTTTAAGATTATATTACCATTTTTGGCTACAGTGTAGCGCTATTTACAGGCATGATGAGTAGAACTATAGGGAAGTGAATTGACACACCTTTTCCAATTGCAGTAGCAAGTACTGATTGGAGTATGGTCTAGAAATAGAGGAGGGGAGGACTGATAGTTAGAGGGAACATGCAAGGCAGCTAGCAAGGGACTGACCTATATCTAGGCCAGTGCCAGCCATGTGAATCACTCACCAATAAGGATGGTGGGGCCCCAGGGTGGGATTTTTCAGAACTGAAAGAGTTAAGCCCTGTAGGACTGGTCCCTCTAATCCTGGTCGAAAGGTCCCTGGAGAAAGAAGGTGACTGGAAAGTAAAAGAGCACTAAAATCACTAGATCTTTTTCCATATAAACTTTTGTATATTTATTTCTCCACCACCTTCTTCTTATGTAATTGATTTTTTGCATCTGAATGAAGAGCTTTATCTTTTTCTTATTCAGTGTCACCTTTTAAAATTCTGCCCATCTTTTCTAACCTTTCAAAGGAACAATATCTGGCATTCATGTGGTGCTTTAAAGTTCAAAAAGCACTTTACTTATATTATCTCATTTGATCTTTACCGCAATCTGGGGAGATAAACATTTTATTGACCTCATTTTACAGATGAAGAAACTGAGGCTGAGGGAGGTTCAGTAGTTTGCCCAAGGTTACAGAGGTAGGAAGTAACTGAGGCAGAATTTGAACTCAGCTATTGCTCCTGCTAAATCCATCATTCTATCTGCTATGCCAAAGATATTTTTGGATTTCACTTACACTATTTCTCTTAATAGCAGTCATTCAAAGCTTTGTATAATTCACATATGTGATAACCATGCCATCTGTCTTTATTCCATTGTGCTAGCATGATATAATTGTCTTCTCTAGAGGGATAGCATAACATAGTAGATAAAATCCTATATCTGGATTCAGGAAGACCTTGTTTACTACCTTTTTAATACTTAGTAGCCTTGGATGACCATGAGCAAAGTCCTTAATAAATTTCTGCCTAGTTTTCTTATAAAACAGGGATAGTAATACCTCTAGGAACTTTCTCACAGAACTGTCATGAGGATTGCCTGAGAATGTATAAAAAAGTGCTTTATAAACCTTAAAGGGCTGTGTAAATATTGACAATATTGAGATTCACAAATGATGCAAAATGTAAATGGCATTTATAATCAGATTTATAAAAGTTTAGGACAAGTCCATTATGTAATTCTATATAATGTACTTCAAATTCTGTGACAAGAAATGTATATAATAGAAAAGAAAGCAAAATGTGGCCCATGGCTAGTAGAATTAAAATTACTAGCTATCATTGGGTTTGAAGGGTGTTTACCCCAAGCACATGGGTGGATGAGAACAGTTTGTTCCAGTGACCATGAAGGTGGCCAAAGCAGGTGCTTTGGAGGGCTTAGAGCTTGGTCATACATTGAAAATACCTAGGTTAACCATTGTATCCTGGACCATCACCAGTTGTGCTGACTTTTGTCTTGTCGTTGGATTTCAATAACTGGAAGAGAGAGTGAAGCTGACAGCTTTGTGCAACTCTGCCTCAATTAAATCCAATTCACATACAAGTCAAGATATCACCTGTGATGTTAATGGTACTCTTCGAAAAAGGATGAATAACAACAATTTTTTCTGCCATAACATCTTACATACCTGCTTAAGATATAGAGGGATTGTAATCTATATATATCAATGGAGGTAGCATAGCATTCATGCTGATGCAGTAATGGATACTTAAAATATTGGTTGGAATAAATTGTGTTCCACAGTAGGTTTACATCAAATAGGAAAAATTGACATAATTTTCCCCCCTGAATGTATCAAATAAACATCTGATAAAGCATATTGGAAAAACTGCCTTCGGTGAAAAATTTTTTGAATTGTAGACACAAAGACAAAAGGGCAGACCATGTACTCTTGCTTATTGTATGAAAGGCTACAAGTTCCGCTAATGTTTCTTTTTGGTGTGATGCATATATTAGTGGTGGTAGGTTTTTGAGTTCTTCATGTAAAAATCTCTAGAAACTTTTGCTTTTATTATCATCTCCCATTATTTCCTCTCATAATGTTAGATGTCCTCATTAAAAGAGAGCTCTGTGCTTAAAAGCTTAGCTTTGTGGAAGATTTAACCAGCCTTTGTTAGGTGACAGAGCAGTGGGCCTGAAGTCAGGAATTATGCAGAAGAGGGAGAGGTAGAAGGAAGGGGAAAAGAATGTCTAGATATTTTGGAAAGAAGCTGACTGATGAGCATTTATGCTTTTTAATAATCTAAAATAATTTTTATGAATTCAAGTTATAAAATGAGAGTATCCCTCAACACGAAATAAATGGATTATCTTTTTTTTTTTCCTAGCTAGTAGTTGGCCATTAAATATAATCTTATGAAATGGTTCTTTTCCTTTGGTCAATGGAGATAGTCATCTGTTTCCCCTTTTTTTTCAGCTTTTACGGGAATTGAAGCACCCTAATGTGATCGCGTTACAAAAGGTGTTCCTTTCTCACAGTGATAGAAAGGTTTGGCTGCTATTTGATTATGCAGAACATGATTTATGGGTAAGTTCAAACTTCTTCACATTTGAGCTTTTTTCCATGTAGGATTATTTTATTTGTGTATGTGGTAGAAGTAGGCTAATACATAGTCAGAAATCCAGGCTGCCATGTCTATTTTTGATGAGTTAAGTGTTGAAATTTTAGGTGTATATATCTTACATACACACATAGGTGTATATATAGGCATATATTTGTTTAATATTGATTAAAATTTATTTCATAAAATTGGGTATGACCTTCCTTTCTTTATATAATACTTTACTGTGTCTAAGATGGAGTTAACATATTTAAAAATTGATAGTTAATAAGCTTATTGAGAAAAAAATTGAAATTCATATTTACTTTGTGATGTATACTGTAGTTCACATTTAACTAGGGTTCTTCATTTAATCCTGAGCAAATTACTTAATCTCTTAGTTGCCCCCAGGTAACTATTTTAAGACTAAAAGTTACTGAGAATGTGCTGACCTACTTTGGTGGAGAAAATTTCCTCATCTGGAAGTTCCCTGTACTGACAGGTCCAGTCCCTATCCATATTCATATATAGTTCACTTTCCAAGTTAAAGTTTAACAAATATCCCATCTTGGCATTTTATTTACAAGTTTGTTTCTCTTTATAGAAATTTCTCTATTATGAATTGATGTTTGAACTTAATACATTATGACAGTACACGGAAGAAGCCAAAAGTTCTACTTTTTGTCCAAAGTATATTCTAACTTTTTAAAGTACTATTGAATATTGGATAGTAAAAAAAAGGTGGCAGATGGAGATACTGAATATGGAAATACTGAGGTCTGGTGACAAGTCAGTCAGAAAGCATTTATTAAGCTCTTACCATGTGTCGGGCTCTGTGCTAAGCACTTGGGATACAAAGAAAGGCAAAAATAGTGCCAGAACTTAAGGAACTAACAATCAAGTTAATTGTTAAGTCTAATGACAAGACTGAATTATTATAATGAAATGGTATGATGTAAGTTTTTTTGTTACCCATGTTTTATAAATCTATACTATTTTTAAAGTTTCATTGATGTTATTTGCTTTATATCACATTTCATTTAAAAATAAAACCATCCAACTGTCCCATTCCCCAGCAATATTTCTGAGACTTGAAAATTTCATATTACCCATGGTAGATATTTGCCTGAGGTTTTGTTTAGGTCTATAAAATACATTATAATTTTTTGGAGGGTGAGGCAATTGGGGTTAAGTGACTTGCCCAGGGTCACACAGCTATAATTTTCTAATATTATCAATTAAATGAATGTTTTCTTTTGTTATAATAAATTACTAGGACTTTTTAGAAAGAATATGTTATACTGCTCCTTAACATTTTTTAGCATAATTTTTAGACTTTATTATAGGTGACTATATTTATTTCCTAACAATCCATAAGTGCTTCTTGGACCGAGCTTTTGACCTTATATGTTTTTGTTTGTACTTTGGAACATATTTAAGAAAGTTAACATATGGACAGAAAAATTGAATCTTTGAGGCTTCTTCTTAGCTCTAAAACTTTTAATTCTGTTAATATAGTGGTCCAGTGTTTTATCAATTATGTGAGATAAGATGATAGGGGTTTTTTTATTAGGTTAATTGGATTTTGTTTTGCCAGATTATCTACAATCCATCTTGAGACTTGAATGTTTGAATGGGAAGAGATGATATTTGAATAGAAGATGCCCATTAGAATGTAACATTTTCAGCTATAAGGCTTAAAAGTGAGACAAGAAAAAAGTAATAATAAAAGAGCTGACATGAATTTATCACTTTTTGAGGTTTACAAAACACTTTATAACATGATCTCATTTGATCCTCACAAACCAGTGAAGTAGATATTAGATATATTATCATATAGAGATTTAAGAAGGTTGTGTCTTACACATGGTCACATTGTTGGTAAATGTCAGAGGTGAAATTTAAACCAAGGTCCTTTTGGCTCCCAAGTCTAGTTCTCTTACTGGCTCTGGTGAAAATATAGCCTGCCTCCCAATAATGTCACTGTCTTTTCCTTTCTCTTTTGAGAAACAAAAGCTTGCTAATAGGGAGGGGGATTACAAACATTAAATTCAGTATCTTACAACTCTAGTTTGATACTCTGGTCCCTGATGTGCACATTTCAGTGGGATTGACTTTCATAATTGCCTGACTCTCAGTGACTGACTATATATAATATTAGCCACTGGGGATGAGTAATTAATTATGTGGCAAAATATTAAAAATTATTATATGCCATACATATTTTATTGTAAGGTATATTTTTGCCTATCATTGTTAATTGACTCTATAAAAACAGGGTTTTGTTTTGTTTTTTTAAACTGGGAGTTTTTGTTTCCATAGTAACAGAATAGAGAGAAGTTTGATTTTCTCTGTCAGGGAAAAATTCGCCAAAGCTATCTCCTTTTAAGAGTATAGACTATGAATGGAAGCGGCCTGTATTTGCACCATTACTATACCTCTTTCCTTATAGCTGAAAATGTTGCTTTGGATTGGGTATCTTATAATAAAATATAAAATCTTTCTGGATCAAATGGTTTTTTGTTATTTCTTCTAATGAACATTGATTTTTAATTTGTCTTAATAATTGAATTTATTTTCATTATTCATTGAGAATCTAAGGAATTACGACCTTATTCTCATTCATATATATATTCGCATTCACATGTGTGTGTGTGTGTGTGTGTGTGTGTATGTGTGTATAGGGGGTGATGGAGGTGTATGGAAATTTTTGTTTTGCCAAGTTTATACTCAAATAAAACAACTTTTATACAATTTCTAGCACATTATTAAGTTTCACCGGGCCTCAAAAGCAAATAAAAAACCGATGCAGTTGCCAAGATCGATGGTTAAATCACTGCTTTACCAGATTCTTGATGGAATCCATTACCTCCATGCAAACTGGGTGCTTCACAGAGACTTGGTAAGTACTGTTCATTTTATCAGATTAGTATCGTATTAAATGGTTCAGTTATATGGTTTTAAAAGTTCATATTGATCACTGCCGTTCTTCCTGTTATTGTTGCTAATTATTACTAAAAACTTTAAAAAGGAAAACAAACTGAGTTCACATTGTTTCTCTCCTTAAGATCTGAAATGAAACAATTAAACTGTATCCGGTAAAAGGAATTCAGATAGTGTTATCAACAGTGATTTACCACATGGTGTATACACTTTGTTAGAGAAAAACAGCCAGGATTTATATGTGTTCTTTTATGCGAAAATGCTTTTGTTCACTAGGAAGTATTGATAATTGTGCCCCACATCAAATGAAATAACACATATAAAATGCTTTGCAAAATTTGAAGCACTATATAAGCACTAGCATTTTCTATTCCTACTACCACCAGTGCTGCAGCTGCTGCATTTGGCATGTGAAATTCTCTAATGTAATAAATAGTCCACTGTAATATCTGGGTTTTTTTATTTTTTGCTTGTGCATTTCTCCCTCTCTGAGAAACTACCTACTCTTCATTTGCAAGCCTTTTCTTTGGATTTCTTTTACTTTAATTTTGTTGAATTGGTAGGTTTGTTTTTAGGCACAGATGCTTATAGCTATCATTTATGTGATTTTTTTTTTTTTAATAACTGGTGCTTGTTTCTGGTTTTGGCCAAGATTATTGAAGGTTGAAGCCAAGACTTTTGACTTTTGGGGGGTGCTGTGGCTCTAATTTTACTATGTGTAATATATGTATGCCAATGTAAACTAGCCAAATGCGCTCAAACATTTTCAGTTGATGAGTACATGTTTATTATCAAAAGTAATGAATGAGATGGAGAGCAGTCATGTGATACCATCTGATATGGAAAGATCCTTGTTAATCGGTTCATGCTTTTCTCTATTGGTAAGCATTCTTTGGTTCATGAAGATCAGGTTAGATATTGATTTCAATAATTCAAACATATATTAACTGCCTGTCATATTCAAGTCATTATACTAGGTACTGTGGGAAAGAAGGGGCGAAAATAGCCCTAACTTCAAGGAGCTTATGTTCTTTTAGGATTTGGAATGGGAGAAGATATACCATGCGCACAAATGAATTAAATACAAATTAATATGAGGAAGGCTCCTTTCCAGAACAGGTGGCACTTTGGAGGAAACAGGGGTGGAGTTGCAAAGGGAGTGTATTCTAGGAAGGGGGATGACTTGAGCAAAGTTGACAATAGGAGATGTAGTGTTAGGTTCAAGAAATAAATGGAACTTAATTAAACTGAACTAAATGCATCTAATACAGATATGTTGTCCAATCTCAATCGAATCTCCCTTCAGTAAGGCAATCTGTTTATAGCTCTGTAATTGATTCTCTTTCCTACTCTCTACAGATGTTGTGGACCTTCTCTTTTCTTAAGAATCCCACATTTGGGGCAGCTAGGTGGTGCAGTGGATAGAACACTGGCCCTGGAGTCAGGAGTACCTGAGTTCAAATCCAGTCTCAGACACTTAATACTTAACTAGCTGTGTGACCCTGGGCAAGTCACTTAACCCCAATTGCCTCACTTAAAAAAAAAAAAAGAATCCCACATTTACCCTTCTTTTATGCTCTCAGCAGATGATTTTGCTTCATACTGTAATGAGAAAATAGAGACTATATGTGAGTTTCCTGTTCTCCCCTTCATTATATCATAGAACTACTTGACATTATCCTTGCATTCTTGCTTCCTTGGCTCCTGTCTCTGAGAAAGATCACTTCTGATAGGTGGCCCTTTTCTTTGCCAAGGCCAGTTTCTCTACATTCATCCTTCATCCCATCCCCTCCCATCTTCTTCAGCATGTTGCCCCCCAATCATCTCTTCCTAATCTGTAATCTTCAGGCCACCTTTGTCTCTTATTTCCTTCTCTATAAATATGCCTAGTACTCCATCATCCTTAGACTCTGTCACTTTAAACTATTTTTCCTATATGTCCTTCCCCTCACAACCAAACTCCTAAAAAAATAAGCTGTCTTCACTTGTTGCTCCCCTACTTATCCTTTCATTTCTCAGTTCAGTAATCTGGCTTCTGATCTCATCACTGTTCTCTTTAAAGTTAATAGTGATCCTCTTGATCACCAGATGTTATCTTTTTTCAGTCATTCTTCTTGAATTTTCTACAGCATTTGATACAGTTGACCACTTTCTCTTTCTGGATATTCTCTTTTCTCTGGGTTTTCCTGCCATTCCCCTCTTTGACTCTCTTCCTACCTTTCTTTTCAGTCTCCTTTGCTGATTCATTATCCATATCACGATTTCTTACTGTTTATAAACCTGAAGACTCTGTCCTTATCCCTTTTTTCTCTCTATACTCTGTTACTTGGTGGCTTCATCAGTTCCCATGGGTTTTTATTCATCCATATGGAGATGATTCTTGGGTCTGTGTATCCAGATCTCATCTCTTTCCTGAGCTCCACTTACCCACCATTACTTGTCTATTAGACATTTAAAACTGTCTTGTAGGCATCTTATACTCAGCATGTAAACAGAACTTGTCTTTTTCCCAAACCTACCTTTTTTCTAATTTCCTTATTTCTCCTGACAACACTACCATCAAATTAATAAAATAAGAAATAAAATAATAAAATAAAATTAGCATGATGACTCTTCAGTTATCATCTCCTCACATGTTCAGTTGCTTTTCAAATAATTTCTTCTTGTACATTTCTCCTTATACAATATTTCTTGCATCTGTTTCCCCCTTTTCTCTACTCATTCCTAGTTAAGACCCACTTCTCAAATCTACTGCTTTCCTGGACTATTGTAATGCCCTGCTAATTGATATCTCTGCCTCCAGTCTTCTCTTATTCTAGTCTATCCTCTATACAACTGCTGAAGTGATTTTTTGCCCCCCAAGCACAGGCCTGACCATGCCATTCATTCCCCTGTTCAGTAAACTCCCCTGGCTCCTTATTGCCTTTAGGAACAAGTAAACATTACTCTATTTTGGTGCAATAGGTTTAGGAGCTATAGATTGTGCAGGACTAGGCTGAAGAATCTGTACTTTGTCTTATAAGCAATATGGAGTTACTGAAGATCATGGCAAAACACAAGATGACTGTTAAAAGGGGGGATCTCTTTCAAAGTAATTAGAACAAATGTCATCTTGAAATTTTAAAATTTTCTCAAAATTTCTCAAAATCTTTTTTATTTTCTCAAATGACAAAGGCTGCCATAAGCCTCTATCATTCTACAGTTTGCCATGAAGCATCTAAATTTTGAGAGCAATACTGTATGAATAAGTTTATATTATATCTCCTGATGGAACAATCTGTTTTATGGAATTTTAGAGTTGGAAGACATTTTATAGGGTCATAGAGAACTCCCATCCAGTGCAAACTGTTATCCTCACTTCATATCATTTCTAATCATCCTTTAGGCTGTGGTTCAGAAGGAACTCAATACCTTACAATACAGTTCATTTAACTTGTTGATAAGCTATAATTGTTAAATTATTGAGACTCAGATCAGTAAGGGTTTCTAAACCCTGCATGATCCTTGTCATTTTTCTTAGAGAACATTCTATTTTGTATTAATACCCTAAGTGTCTTGTGGTAGGCACCCAGTATTATAGGTTAACAATATTCCGGGTATAGTCTAATCAATGTAGAATTGGGACTATTTTCTTCCTTCTTATAGATACTACTTTGATTAATTCAGTCTAATAATATGTTAGCTTTTTAAATAGTTGGTTTATACTGTTGAGTCGTGTTGAACTTGCTATCAACTAAAATGCTTAAAAGTCTTTAACACCACTTAATGTTGTCATGACCCTCCCATTCTTTACTTGTACATTTGATTTTAAAAATCTAAATCCACCCTAAATTTAATTATGTTAGTTTTAGCCTATCACTCTAGCTAACTGGAATATTTGTGATTTCTTACTCTGACCATGGATATGTCACTCCCTGGCTCTGTTTTCTTATGTGTAAAATAAGGTTAATAATGCCTACCTCACAGTTGTCATTTTTCTCTCCTCTCCTCGTGAAATAAAACCCAGATGAAGGTGTGTGTGTGTGTGTTTATTTCCTTGTGAGTTTTAAAGCACTATATAAATCTTGGTTGTTCTTGCATTTCACCAAACATTTCAGTTTTGTGGTGTATAAAATTGGAGATGATAATTATAATACTTGAACTGCCTACTTCATGGAATGATCTGAGGATGGTGCTTCATAAGTCTTAATGCATTATAGAAATGGAAGCAATTCCTTTTTATTCTGAATTAGGCCCAAATTTGTTCTCTTCTTGCTTCCTCTAACTGCTGAGATGAAATTGGCCACAAGGTGAGTTTACTTTGTTTCCAATTTTTTTTTTGGTGGGGCAGCGAGGATTAAGTGACTTGCCCAGGGTCACACAGCTAGTAAGTGTCAAGTGTCTGAGGCTGCATCCGAACTTGATCCACTGTGCCACCTAGCTACCCCCCAACTTTTTAATACTACTTCTGTAACCTCCCTGCTTCCTCACCATCTTGTTTATCCATCTTCCTTCCTGGTCTATATTGAACATTCTGTGGTTTTTCAGTTTCTTCTAACCTGGATTGTAAAGAGGTGATGCTTATGGCCCTTTCCTTAAGCAAGAGGATCACTTTTCATTTGGCAAGTAATTCAATTCTGAAAACTTCTCTTAAGCGCCTTCTTTCCATAAGCCATTGTGTTTTGTACAGGAAGATGAACATAGTATGAACCTTGCTAGTCACTGAAATAGTTCTTTCTGTTTCCATTCCTCCAGGGAGGAGTTATATTCTTATTCTCTTTTGTACATTGGGATGACAACATCTCCTGTATACTCTGGAAGCAAAGTTGTCATTTTTTCTTTACCCCCAGATTTTTGGTTTCAAATGGAACTCCTGGAAACTCTGTCTTTTTCTGTCTTAGTCTCTTTCTATTGTTCTGAGCAGATGTAGTTAGCTATTAATTTGCTCTGCTTGGCAGAGAACTTTCTAGTGTCACAATCTCTGGCTCACCCTCTCTGAGCTTCTGTGTTCACCAGCATTCTTCTGACTTGGGTATTACCTACTTGGTCAGTCTATAGGGGACCCTTTCTAAGATACAATCTCTTTTGCAAGGATGAGGTGCTGATAGTATCCATTTATAATATGCTACGTCATTAATCGTTTCAAAATCCGATGGTATATCAGACATGAAAGGCAACTCTGAATACAAGTGTTTTCCAAAGCTGTTCCTTGGAACAGTGAAGCAGGAAAGACTATGATGTTTCTAAATGGGCTTTCTCCTTTTATGATGCCATACCTCCCACTCCCAAAAGGGTAAATGTAGTGATAGTAGTAGTGTGACAAATGCTGTTCCTTTTACATAACCTTACCTGATAACATTTATTAGGGTTCTCTCCACCCACAGTAACTTCTTATGCTCATTTGTGTACATTCTGCATCCCTCTAGTAGAATGGCAACTTACTGAAGGCAGAGACTATTTTATTTTTGTCTTTTTTGTCTCCTGAACCTTGTACAAAGGAGTTGTATGAGAAGTAACACAGCATAAGTGAAGCAGAGTTCTGTCCCACTCTGATAGTTAATATCTGTAACTTAGCCTCTCTGAGGCTCAGTTTCCTCAACCGTAAAGTGGAGGAAATCTTACCTCTAATGCTTCAGTGATGTAATCTTCATAAAATACTGTATTTTAAGGTGCTTTGTGGCAGTAATTTTTTAAAGCAACTTAATAAATGCTTTTTGGATTGAGGTTTGAAGGCTTTGAAGCCAGAGTATGTGTGTGCTGTCATCTTAATGCCTCCTGTCATCTTTTCATCTTGTAGAAGGCCTTTGACTATTTCTTCTTCTTCCTCATATTGCTGTCTATGGTGATAATACAGAACCTTGAAAGCAAGAAGGCTTTTCATACTTTTGATGTGGAAAATTGCATGTAATCAGATTTTTAAGAAATGTATTGATTGGTTTTGCTGAGTGTTTGTTATCTTCTCCTTTTTTTTTTCTTTTGTGAAAGAAATTCTTTGTTATAAAGTATGACTTTATGGGACTGGAATAAGGATACAGGGGGAAATCTAAGAGATGCCAAGACCAAAAAAAAAAAATCATCTATTTAAAGAGAACTATCTAAAAGAACTCTGATTCTTAAATTGGTTTATAAAATAAAATTAATAATACTTTTTTCTGTTGTAGGAATACTTTTGTTAGGTATTTGAAAAGTTATTTGTAGCTTTATAGTTGTATGTTTGTTTACAGTTTGTGATTATAAATATTTGTTGAGGTTTATTGACCCTGAACTACATTCTGTCTCTCAGAATAGGTTGGGAGTGCCTCAAGAGCAGAGACTGTTTGTCTTTTGACTTTCTTTGTATCCCCAGCACTTAGCATAGTGCCTGGCACGGTATAGGCTTTCAATGAATATTTACTGACTGAATAATAACAACCCTGTCATCATTTTACAGAGAGGGTGTGAGAAACCTGGAGAAAGGAGTCAAGTCCAGGGACTTAATGGTAATAGAACATACATAAATTTTTAGTATAATTTCAAAACCAAAAAAGCCAATTGTGGGGTAGGAAGTGCTGTACTCCCCTACCCCGCAAAAAGCATCATGTCATGGGATAATGCAGGAGATAATTGCAGGCTGCTAAGAATGCCAGATTCCACAGAAATTAGAGGAATTAAAATAGAATTACAAGAATGATTAGATGAATTGAGGGATTCCTTCATAAGAAGGATTAAAGGAAGTAGACACGTTTTTCTTGGCTCTTTGACATTGAAGGGAGAAATAAGTCCATAGCCAAAGGAAGAAGATAGATTTTACATACTAGAGTAGGGTTAAGGGGTAAACTGATAAGCTCAAAGTGGTGAATTGAGTTGACTACTACTAGTTGATTACTAGTCTGGTAGAGCAGGAGAATATTGTAGACAAAGCTTAATTTCAGTAAGACAGAACAAGACAGAAACACATGAGTTGGATATTGGTTAAGTTATAGTGGACTTCAGGGGGTTAAAGAACCATACCCAAGAATTAATGAGTTGATGTCAGCCTCAAAAAGTGGTATGTACATACCATCATCTCTAGCCCTTTTCACAGTAACTATTCCAGATCTCTTTTAAAGCGCACACCTCTATGCTCATTCTCATCTCTCTCAGTAGTTGATCTCATCTGCTATTTCCCTGAGATTAAGGCTGTCCACTTTCTCTTTTCTAAGCCTCAAAACCTTCCCTTTCATCTAACAGCTAACCTTTTGTCCTTGATCCCATTTCCCCCTCTGGGACTTCTTCAGTGTCTTCCTTTTACTATTTACTTCTCTTTTACCAACAAACATGTTCAGGACTCCTCTATCCTATAAAACAAAAACAAAACTTTTTTCCTGTCACTCCCTTAAGCTACTGTCTTATTTCAACTCTTCATTGTTGCCCACCCATTTTTTGCTTTTGTTTTTGTTTTTGCAGGGCAATGGGGGTTAAGTGACTTGCCCAGGGTCACACAGCTCATAAGTGTCAAGTGTCTGAGGCCGGATTTGAACTGAGGTACTCCTGAATCCAGGGCCAGTGCTTTATCCATTGCACCACCTAGCCACCCCCCCCCCCCGTTTTTAATGGGGGAAAAAAAAGATATTGTGAGTTTTATAAACACACACACAACTATTTCAGTATGCAAAGAACAGAAAAAGGACTATGTCCTTGTTACAAACAACTTTTTAAAGTTTATATTCAATTTTTAAGATAGTTATGAAATTGCCTTTTTGATTTATATTCCATATATGAATTTCTTAAGCTTTTCTTTTGTGTATTTCTAATGTTTTATTAATTCTATGTTCTTTCTTTTTTACAGCTTTATCAGTACCCACTAACTCATACCCTTTTCTTCTCGCCTCCCATAAGCCCTCCCTTATAACCAAAAAATCATGCAAAAGAAATGAGCACATTGCCTTTGTCTGAAAGTTCATGTCTCATTTATTACCTCTAGGCCATGCCCTTCTGTCATAAGGCAGGAGGCTCCACCATCAGTTTTCTGAAGCGTGGCTGGTTGCTGAGTTGATCAGAGTGCCAAAAAATCTTTCAGTTGTTTGACTTGGCATTTTTTGTTTGTTGTGGAAGTTGTTCTCTACCTCTTCCTTTTGCATGTGCGGTCCTTTGTTACTTTTATGCTACAACTTTTTCCTCTTTCTCTTCCTGCCATCTGAGTTCTGCTTCTTAGTCTCCTTTCTTGAACTATCATTCATATCATACTCCCTCATTATTCATATCTCCCAAGGCCTTGTCCTGAGTCTTCTTGGTTGCTCTACAGAACATCTCTTGGTGATTCCATCAGTTCCAAGAAGTCTCATCTCCATGTAGATAACACCAGAAATCTATATCTCCCTATTTCTGATCTTGAATCATTGACTACCTAAAGGACATCATTACCTGGATATCCCCCTTACATTTCTCAAACTCAGTACATTTCTAAAACAGAACTCTTTCCTCTTAAAGTACCACTTCTCCAGTCCTCAATACTTCTTTTGTAGACAATGCTGTTCTTCAAAACTTTAGATTCATCTTTGACTCTTCCTACTTCTTGCTCTCTATTCAACAGAATGCTAACTTGTATAGACTCAGCTTTCATAACAACTTTTATATTATTTGTTTTTCTCTTCTCAGATAGCTACCGCTTGATTTCAGGTTCTTCTTTATTTCTGGCCTGACCACTGCAATAGTTTCCTTGCTTCCAGGCTTTTCTTCTTCTAGTCCATATTCCACACAGGTGCTAAAATAAAATTTCTAATACATAGGTCTGACCAGGCCATTCCACTGCTCAAAAATCTTTAGTGGCTTCCTAGTACCTTTAGGATAAAATACAATCTTCTCAGTGTGATTGATGTTGTTTTTACCTTTAAGACGTTTCTCAAATATGTTCCCTTTTCCCCTCTGATATTGCCACCACTCTGGTGCAGGCTCTCATCACTTCATGCTTGGTCAGAAGCCAGATTACAGAGGTTTTAGAAGAGAGTAAGAGGAGAGCAAGTGAAGTATAGTTTGTTTTTTCATGCAATTTAACCATGTTGTTTAACCATATTGTATAAAAGCTGGTAGGAATGGTGGGATCAAATGATGGCTTTTTATGGATCAGTGAGACATGGGTATATTTATGGGAAGGAGTGAAGGAGCCAGTAGATAGGGAGATATTGAAGAGAGAGAGAGAGAAAGTGGGAATGATAATGGGGACATTATCATTCCTACTGGAGTAGACTAGATGAAATGGAATCTAGGATACATATCAAGGGGATTGCCTAGACAAAGAGAAGGGTTCCTTTTTCTTTCTGAAACCAGAGTGAGAAAGAAAGTAGTGGAAGTAGACACTTGAGTGATGTGATATACAGAGGAAGGGTGAAGTATGAAGCTAGATCCTCAGCTTCAAAGAGCAGGGCTTGAGGAGTGAGATAGTGAATTGATTAGGAAAAAGTCAAAGAATTGCCTTACTGTAGTGAGGGCCTAGATGAGATTAGATTGCATAAATTTGTAGAGGACTCAACTGACAAAGTTTGATGATTATTTTCTTCTGCGGTATGTGAATAATTGTGAAGGGGGAAGGGAGGAAATAAGTATTTATATAGCAGTTAGGTGGTGCAGTGGATAGAGTTCTGGGCCTGGAGTCAGGAAGAGCCATCTTCCAGAGTTCAAATCTGGCCTCAGAGTCTTCCTAGCTGTGTGATCCTGGGCAAGTCACTTAACACTGTTTGGCAAACCCACTCCAGTATTTCTGCCAAGAAAACCTCTGAAAAGGGATAATAGAGTTGTATATGACTGAAAAACGACTTAACAACATGAGCCTAGGCATTATGCTAAGTGCTTTTTACAAATATCATTTCATTCGATCTTCACAACAGCCCCATGAAGTAGGTGCTAGTATTATCATCCCTGTTTTGCAATTGAGGAAACTGGGGCAGAGAGGTAATTGTCTGAGGATATTTTTGAACTCAGTTCTTCTTGACTCTCAGCCTAAGGCTTTATCCTCTATACCACCAGGTACCTCTAAATGAAGGCAGAGAATCGTGGGAACAGTCAAGGGTTGGAGTTTGACTATACATGAATGTCCATAGGACAAGAATGCAAAGAAATTTGGAGTGGAGGTTTATATAGAGTTGATTTGGTTTGCTAGCAGATTGAAATAGTGAAGGGAAGAGTGTAGCCTGTCGAGGGTGAAGGCTTGGAAAAGAACTAAGGGATTGGAAGTTATTGCCAGGATGAATCTCAGGTTTAGGATTATTGTCACTGTTATTATTCAGTTGTCATCTTCAACATCTTACATGGTTTTAAAAATTTTGTCTCTTTTTTTTAGTCCTTTATTTTCAAGTGTATTTTTCTTATTCTGTTCCCTTTTTACTTCAGCAAGGTACTACCAGCACTTCACATTATTTCCATCCTACAGACTCCCCTAAGCAAATATTCTCTTTAAAAGGCTGTTAGAATTACCTTCTCTATCAGCAAATTCTTAGTTTTGTGAAAATTTTAAAAAGGTAGCTTGAGTGGCCTGAAGACATTTACTACTGACTCTAAAAATGTTCATAGAATCCTATGAACACTGCTGGAAGCAACCTGAAGCTATGTGTTCTAGTCTATTCATTTTACAAATGAGTAAACTGAGGCCCAGGGAAATTTAGTGTTTACATCAGGGAGAAATAACTTAGAATATGGAAACTGACAAAAGCGTTTTGAAAATTTAAGTGAAAAATGTGGTGAGATTTTAATTTACTTTTTGTATTGCTGCTGTTAGCAAGCTTTTCAGAAATGGTCAGATTAGGTCATGACCAGACATTGTCAGTGTTTTGGTTTACAAATTATTACATTAGTATAAAAATCATATCTGTAAATCAGTACAGCTGACTAGGAAGAAAAACAACAATTTGGATTTGTTGATAGTTGATGAGGTACTCTGGTCCTTAGAATACACCCAAGCAAAGAAAGAACTTATTGCTGATAAAGAACGTTTCCTTTGCCAGGTCATTATGACCCCTTATGTTGCTACAATAGTTGGGAGTGCCTCCCTTTCCCAATTCGAGCAACACTCATTTTCTTGGGTGCTCCCAGCAACAGGCCATGGTAGTTTCCTGTAGCCTAGAATATGCTTTAATCTCTAGTCCACAGAGGATTCAATCTCCAACCTCACTTCTTTGGCAGAAGTCATCTTCTATGCCTGAAAGACACTCCCTGCTAATCTTCCTTTCTTAGAATCCTTATTTCCCTTCAAGGTTCATGTTACAACAAGGGTTCTTAACCTTTTTGTGTCATGGACCCATTTGCAGTGCAAACCTCTTCTTGGAATAATGTTTTTAAATTCATAAAATAAATATAGGATTACAAAGAAAACATCGAAATATAGTTATCAAAATATTTAAAAATACAATTTCCTGGGGCAGCTAGGTGGTGCAGTGGATAAAGCACTGGCCCTGGATTCAGGAGGACTTGAGTTCAAATCCGACCTCAGACACTTGACACTTACTACTTGTGTGACCCTGTGCAAGTCACTTAACCCTCATCCCGCGGTCCCCCCCCCCAAGAATTTAATTAATTAATTAATTTAAAATAGAAGTTCTCAGACCTCAGGTTAAGAATCCTTTTCTTAGGTGAATCATTCTTTGTTTCTCTTCAATTGTTAGTGTTACTTCACTTCTCGTAATATTCTTTCTTTACCTGTGTATGCATATTGTATCTTTTCATTAAGTTTCTTGAGGGTAAAATCTGCTTTATTTTATGTTTTTGTGTATTTCCATTGCTGGCTTTGTGCTTTATACATAGCAGTTCCTTGATAAAGGCTTGTCAAATTGGATTGAATTAATTGATCAGAATTAGGGAAAAAAACTCTCTCCTCCCAACTCTAACTGTATATTTTCTTCACCCCTGTATAGCTTTGATTTAGGGAATGGGCAGAAGAAAAGAAGCAATGAGAGAGACACAGAATGGTATTCACCTGTTAGGAACTAAGAGAATGAAATTTAAACCACTAAAGGAAAAAAACACCTATTCCTCCATACCTTCCCTCACGTACTTTTTATTTTTACCAAGTAAGCGTCACAATTTTCCACCACCTCCCCCACCCCTACCCCCACCCACACATTATCTTCCTTAGTAGCAGGAATACTCTGCATTGACCTGGAAATGTCCTTGTAGCTAGTCAGTATAGTTTTGGAAGTTTTTCTTAAGAGTTGTCCTAAAATATTTTCAGTTTTCCCTAGGAGCAATCTGAGTCCAAGAAGATAATTTTTCACCATAGTTGCTTTATGTGGACTATGCTGGTGAAGTGATGGAGAAAATAGGATCAAGGATATCTATAAGGGGGTTTTGCTTAAGAAGGGAGAAGAGAAAGCTCTTAGCAAATGGCCTCAATTTTTTTAGTGGCGTATGAGGCAACGTCTTCATCTCTGAAGTTGGGGACAGAGGGTCTTATGGGAGGCTTCAGGAGGGATGAAAAGATTAAAAGCTTTAGAACAGCAGCTGTGGTGAGTGGGAAAGTAAATTAATTATATTAGGATTGTCTTGCTGTATTGAGGAGCCATTGAAGATTATGTAACAAATTTATAGACCTCCAAATTACCATGGCTTCATGAATTCTTCCAGCTCTTTTCAGAAGCAGGTTGCTCCCAGATAATGGCAAGTTTTGAATGACAGGCCAAGAAATTGGACTTTATGTGGTGAGCTGTTGAAGCTTTTTGAGCAGAGGAGTAGTAACAGCAGGATTGTATTTAATATTAGTCTGACAGCATTGTGTAGGATAGGTTGGGGGTGGGGGTGGAGAACAATTGGAGAAAGAAGAATCACCTATCTAAGAACAAAGACTACTATCAGTCCTAGCCCTTAATGGATTTTCTCACTTTTCCCTTTGCTCTTAGAATTATAGGATCATAGAACTCTTACAGTTCGTAATGCTCTTGAAATTGTGGAGGTAAATAACTGGGGGGGAAAAGGACTTTTACAAATGCAGTGATATTGTATACTTTCTAAATTAAAATTTTAATTTTTATCAGTATTATGTGGATGACTAGAAAAGTAAATGTAAAAATTTTTATGTCAGGTCAGAAGATAGCTGGATAACAGTAGATAGGCTGCTGTACTTAGAGTCTGGAAGATCTGAGTTCAAATCTTGTCACAGACATTTATTAGCTATGTGACAGGCAAATTGCTTAACTTCTCTTCGCCTCAGTTTCCTCTTCTGTAAAATGGGGATAATAATAGTATTTATATCTCAGGGTTGGTGTGAGGCTCAAATGAGATAATATTTGTAAAATGCTTTACAAACTTTCAAGTGCTATATAAATGCTTAGGGAATCATTATCATATGATGCTGAAGGTGAAAGGAACCTTAGGAGATATCACACTTCCTAATTAACATATGTGGAAACTGAGGACTGGAGTTTGTGACTTGTTTAAGGTCACACAGCTTGGACTATGTGGAAAGTAAGGACTAGAACAACTTTTAAAGTTCCCAGTCTAAAGTTCTTTCTAATACACCATACTTCCTCCTTTTGTAGGATTTTTCAGTAGCAAATATAGTCAACCTTAGGCCAAAACTTAATATGAATGATGCAGACAGGAAACACAAAAAAGGAGATGCATTTGAAGCCAATAAAATCCTGGATAAAATTAACATCAAAATTCAAGAAATCAGACATTTCTGAATTATGAACATCCAATTTGCAAATGCCCCATACACATCAATGTCATTCTTCCCTTTCATTGGACTTGGTCACTCTCCTTATTTAGGGTAGTAAGGTATCCTCCTCATTCACTCTCCATTTCATTAATGAGTCAGAAAAAATAAACCTAATTATGACTGAAAAACATGAATAATGATAGTGGTTCACTTCTACTAAGGAAAAAGGAAAGCTTAAAAGGGTTGAAGTAAAATTGTATGTTATAAAAATTTAATGCTATTAGTTTCTAAGAACACTCAGGGTGCCCCAAAGCTCCCTTTCAGAATCTCCATAAAAGTCTTACTAAAACCCTTTATCTTTTATTATTGTTTTTTCTCATGAACTTAAACATAATTTACAACATTGTTTTTGTGAGAACTAATCACCTTAGTACTAAAACATGTTTTGTATTCCAGTCTATCTTATGTATGGAATTTTGAAATATAAACACTTATTAAGTTGAGAATTGTATATACTATGACAAGGAGACATCCTGTAAAGCTTAAGAATTTAGTTTAGGATAAATGAAAAGAAGCATTACTTCATATGGTGGGTTATAAACTTAGGAATCAGTTATCCCCTAAGAAGTATGAAATAAGCAGAAAAATATAAATATATTTTTAAAACTTTAGATATTTTCATGGATGATATCTATGATGTATTATTAAGAAAAATAAATCCTAGTCTGGCAGTTCACATATTCTTTTCCTTATGATTTTCTAGATGTTTACAAATATAGAAGTATAGTATAGTAGATAAAACTTTGCACTTGGATGCTGCCTCTGGTATATACTAGCTGTCTGAAGCTCATAAACACTTTTTTTAAGCTTCAGACAGCTCTCTCTAAGATGTTATAATTTTGGTGGTGCTGGTTGTTTGCCCTTCATGTTTGAACAGGGGCAAAATGCTATCACAATGTTGGGATCAGTGTACAGTGTGTTTGATTGTAGCTGATCATACCAAAATGAGCTTGGAAAACTCTACCACAGATTGGGCACAAATAGTCTGTGTGACCATTTGGGAGGGAGACATTTTGAAATTTGTACATCTCATATTTATTTAAGCTACCACAGTTCTTTGCTTTATAGAGCGTAACACCTTCCTTGATGTGGGCGTGCCATGCTGGACAATTCGGTGTCAGTGTTTCTTTCCCATGTCTCACAATTGATACCAAAGTTCTTCAGAAAGACCTTGAGAGTGGCAAAAATGAAATGATGGACAAAAGCAATGTCTGTCTACATATGTGCAGATAATAATCTGGTCAGTGTGCATTGTTTTTCCCCAGTGAATTGCTAATTCAGTCTTTTTTAATAAATCAGTATAATTTTTTATGAGTAAGAAAGAGACAGATACAGAAGAGAAGAAATTAATTACATTTAAAAATAGCTTTCAGTGTTTGAACAAACAAAAAATGGAACTTGTTACCATTCAATATCATTTATACCCCAAAACATTTTCCAGGCCCTAATGAAAGAAAGAGAAATAGATTTTGAAGTTCTGTGAAATTCAATTTCACTTAAGCCACAAATATTGTGAAATGATTCAGTTAAGATCATATGATCTAGATTTAAAACAAACAAACAAAAAAGTTCTTTAGAAATCATCTAATCCAAAGGTATCACCATGTTCCTTTTAGGTCACATGTAGCATGTAACATTCCTGAAAGATACTTTAAATATGTTGTATTTTGTTTTTTGGGATGCTCTTCACATGCCATCACTGTTCATAGGTAGAGCTGACTTGTGCCCATCCAGAACTATGGTATGGCTACAAAATATGTCATATTTATATATAATGGGAGATTTTTGTCCTTCAGTGGTCATGAGTAAATGGAAGTAGCTGCTGCTGCTTATTCAGTGGCTCCCAAAGTCTGTTCCTGGTTTGCTTGGGGGGAGGGGGAGGCTGCAAAGGATTGGGGTCTGTGCTGGCACAGCCTGCACTGGACTGTGCTCCACTCTCACCCAGGTATGACAGACCTTTCCTGATGACCTTTCTAAGTTGCCTTTGGCTGGAAAATTATTTCACTCTATCCTTTTGTGGGTTCTGCTGCTCCAGGAATTGTTTTATGACATTATTTAAAGGTGTTCAGAGGGGTTTTGGAGATAGTTCAGGTGAGCTGCTGCATTTTTCCACCACCTTAGTTCCACCTCCCCTAAGATGTTAAAGTTTTAATGAATTCTAGAGGAAATTCTCAGAATGATGAAATCACAAGTCTTTGACCTATTGATAAATTAATGAGAAGCACAAGGAAAGTAGACAAATAAATACATTGTATTTTAGATATAATAATTGATAAATGCTTTTTTTTAAGGTTGGATGCATTAAGATACTGCCTTTATTAGCAAGTGATTGTTTAAGGGGTGTAGCAGAATCCTTCATTTTACAATAAATCATTCTTTGTACTGCACATTACAACAGACATTCCTTTTATTTGTTCAGTAGAAACAATAGAGAATAGTGTGAGGAAAGGAGTATAAAATGATTTAGATTTGAGGTGAAGTGTGTGCTACCATCCTATTTAATATTACCACACAAATGCCCATTTTTAGAAAATTATTCCTGTTATACTCTGATTGTTGTTCTCTTCTTCATGATTATTGACAGTTATATTTGCATTTGTGATTCTCTGACATCTTTGACTTTATTGTTTAGTTGGCCGAGCATAAAGTATTTTTGATTTTCACATTTACTTTTCATATTGTTTCATTTTATCATGTTTACTGATTTTTTAAAATTGCGGTTTTAATAACCACAAGTTGTTCTGTTTTGTAGTATGTATCAACTAATAGAAATCTATTTTAACATCTTGAATTTTCTGATTACAAGTGGGAGAAAATCAGTTGTGTTGATAACATAAAGAAGTATAAATATTAAATCAAGAATTAACTAAATGGATTAAAATTGTGCTTCTATGGCACATTTCAAAGGTTTACTTGGATATTGCTATGTATAAAATCCCTTGATTTTCTTTTTTGCTTTTAAAATACAATTCAAATTAAAATAGTCTTTCTTATCGATTTGTCTATTTGCTTTTATTGCTGATAACTTAAATATGAAACTTCCAACTTCTGCAGTTTCTGCAGTTACTATGGTAACCAGAGTGTGCAAACCCAGCAGTATCGCTTTTCTTTCACAGCTGGCGTTTTGTGTTCACAGTGAGGGAAAGAGTTTTTAATAAAGCAAGTTTGTGTTAATTGGAATGTAACTAGGTCAGAACAGCTTTTGTGCAGTTTTCTCACTCTGGAAGGTAAGGGGAGGGGCAGGTTCCTTTTTCTTTAGAATAAAACATCATTTAAATTCACCACTGCTGAAACTAACTCAGCCCAAAATTATGTAGAACATGATGATTTAACTATTTCTTTATATTCAAGCTGTAGGGAATGGATATAACTTGCTCTGATTTAATTCCCCCCTCCCCTTCCCTCTGATTCTGAGCTGATAGATATGAAAATGCTTTTAAAGTTTCAAAGCAATACACACATGTAAATTATTACTATAATAATTATTATCATACTATTAATATTAAGAAATATTCAGATGTAGTTCAGGTCTCACATGAACTCAACTCTAGTTTGCCTTTAATTTAGAAAGGGGTAACTACAGTTATGGCTGCCCTTTTGGAAAGGTGAATCCTTCTGGAACAATGATAATTTTCAGCTTCTTACCAATACAGAGGTGATTACATTCCTTTTCTCAATAAATTCACAATTCTGGTGTCATCTTGTAAAATAAGTACTTTAGAAATGCTAAATTTTAAAAATTCACCTAGTATTCCACTTCTGATATTTTCTTCTATGCCTAATTTTGGCACTACATAATTTTTTCCTTTCGCTTTAGTCTTTCCACTACTGTTTTGGTACTTATATTCTGTGTTCTAGAGTGGCCTTATTATAAGGACCTTATATTCTGCTGTTTATAGGTTCCTTATCTTTAATATTTCAGTTTTAGTCTCTTTTTCTCTTAATAGAAATACTTTTTGTTCCTTTTATCTTTTTTTTTTTTTTAGTGAGGCAATTGGGGTTAAGTGACTTGCCCAGGGTCACACAGCTAGTAAGTATTAAGTGTCTGAGGCCGGATTTGAACTCAGGTCCTCCTGACTCTAGGGCCGGTGCTTTATCCACTGCGCCACCTAGCTGCCCCTCCTTTTATCTTTTGACTTTTTTTTGTTTCAACTTTATTATCTTCAGTTTGTTATTGTTTAGGATTATAAGTTACATAAAGATCTATATAAAAGAATGGTATATGAACATCTTAGAAAAATATTTAATGCTAATTTTATTAGTTTTATTATGCTATGTAATGGTGTACATTCTCCAAGGATCATTTCTTGTTCCTTTCTTCTCTCCATGCACCATCTCTTCTTCTTTTTCTTTCTTTCTCGTGATTCCAACTATTAATTTTTCTATCCTGATAGTTCACGCTATTGGCAAGCCCAGATGTATTTATTTCTACTTACCTATGCATGTCTCATATATAAGCAGCTGCTCCAGTCTGATTTTTCAGTAGATACAAGAATGCCTCTCCCTTCCCCCACTGCCTCCTGCTTAATGTATCCTTTTGCTTGGAAATTTTCTTCCCCTCTGCTCTCTACCCTAGATGTACACACTTTTAACCTCAAACCCAGATTGATTCAGGGTAGAGCAGACAAGCGGAGGTCTAACCTTTTCTTTCTTTATCGCTTTCCTAGCCCCAGTATTGATTTTATTTGGTATCCTCTCAAGCTCCTGACTAAACTCTTTATTAGGGCCATTCCTGTTCTATACCTTAAACTCGCTATACTTGACCTGTAAGGAGAGGAAAAAATAGTCAGAGTCATCTTTTCTTCTGAAAAATGAATATCAATCTTGACTGAAATCTTTTGTGTACTCCAAAGATCCATCTTTTTTTATTTTTAAAAACTATAATATAGTGGAAAGAATGCTGACTTGTAGTCAGAGTTACCTGGGTTCAGATCCCTTTTGTGCCATTTATTTTTTTATTTTATTTTATTTTTTGTTTATTTTGGGTTTTTTTTGGTTGGGCAGTGAGGGTTAAGTGACTTGCCCAAGGTCACACAACTAGTGTCAAGTGTCTGAGGCCGGATTTGAACTCAGATCCTCCTGACTACAGGGCTGGTGCTCTATCCACTGCACCACCTAGCTGCCCCGTGTGCCATTTACTTTAAATGTGACCTTGGGGAAATCACTTACCTTTTCTGTTTCAGTTTTCTTATCTATAAAATGAGATGAATATACAAAGTAATTTCTATGGTCACAGTTCTGTGAAAGAGAGGTGGGGAACATTTTAACCTTTGCTAGTAGAAAGGGAAACAAATTGACCAATTCATGGAGTTCACCCACCCTTCCTCAATATGAAGTGATTGGGAACCATAGAGTGTCCCTAAGGGTGTACCCCTACAGATCTTTACTTATACCCCTCTGAAGCCTTCCCCTTATTTGCATATGCTGTTCTTTGCCCAGGATTCCTTCTCTAGCTCTTTCTGTGCCCCATTAATTCCCACCTTCTAGAATCACTGCCCCAGTTACTGAACTACCAACAAAAGCTTTGAGTCAATGGAACCATCACTCATACAGTAGATATGTGGGTTGGGGAAGATTTGTTTTCTCATTTGACGTGGAACTCAAATATGTTTTTTTACAGAAACATTTCACATACGGTAACTAGGTTTCATGATAGATTAGATTTTTTTGAACTGGCCTAAAAACTTCACCATTATTTGTAATATTTCTAAACATAAACATAAATTCTAGAATAAAAAAATGTTCTGAATTGGATACTACTTTGGTTTTCAGTTCTTACCTCTTTCTCCCAGACATTTCAAATGGGATGTTATAGTATTTGTTTGCTCATTAGATTTTAAACAGAATCTTCCTCTCCCCAGTCCCAAATTAGTGTTCGTGATCTTAGAGATTTGTATCTGTTGCATATACATACACACATGCATATATGTATGTGTGCATGTATGTATGTATATATCTTGGATGTCAGGCTTTGATCAGAAATATTTGATACCAAGGTAGTATTTTTCCCCCCTCCCATTAATGGTTTCTCTTCTTCTTCTAGGTGGCATTAGGTTCTGTTTGCCCAAAAGTTAAAAAAAATTTATGTAATGGAAATTATCTTTTATTGTCCCTTTTATCCCTTGTTTTGATTAAGAATTTTCCACCTATCTATAGTTGTGAAAGTTGCTTCTTCCTGTTGTCTATTTTTATTTTATGATATAAACTTTCATATTTGTTGTGTCCACTTGGATCTTATTGTTATATATATGTATATATGTATATATGTATGTGTATTTGTGTATGTGTGTGTGTGGAGAGAGAGAGAGACTGTGTGTGTGTGTGTGTGTGTGTGTGTGTGTGTGTGTGTGTGTGTGTGTGTGTGTGTGTGTGTGTAAGGTGCTGGCCTAGTTGAATTTCTGCCAAACTTTGTAAACTTCTGTTTTGTTAGAAACTTGGAAACATTAAAATCGCTACACATTTTCCCAAAGGCAATCCAACCCTGTCTCCTCCTACTTAGGAACTGGTTCAGTTCATTATTCATTTCCAGTGTTTAAACAAGGTAGATGTTCTAAAAGATCAGCCCTATGGGTCATCCTTCCAAATGCATGCCTAGTTCTGGGAATTAGGCATTCTTTATCCACTTTTTTTCTCCTGTGTGAATAGATCAGGCCAAATGCTTTTTGAGTGTTAATGAATCTTTGAATCTTAGGGAACCTCTAATAATACTTTAATACTTTAGTATTCCAGGATTTGATTCATGAAAGAATTCACCATTTGTAGAGACTGCATTTGTCTTCTACACTGAAAATCTTTGTTGATGATATGATGACAGATAATTCTGTTGAGCATATATCTCTCATTTTATAAATAATTATAGGGTCAAAGAAATTCTATGTACATATATTTGTGTAAGCAGTTTATTTTAGTATATACATACATATGATTTTACTATATAAATGAATTAGGGTTAGTACTTTGAAAGTTAGCTTGGAGGGGGGGAGCAGCTAGGTGGTGCAGTGAATAAAGCACCGGCCCTGGAGTCAGGAGGACCTGAGTTCAAATGCGGCCTTAGACACTTGGCACTTACTAGAAAGAAAGAAAGAAAGTTAGATAAATTGCTTTACCAAATCAGATGCTTTATGGTAAGCAAACAATCACAGAAGAGCCTTGTATTCTATACAGCTTTCATTCATTTATGTGATGGCATAGTGATAGAGTAGAAAGTATACCCTGAATTTGGAATCAGAACACCTGGGTTTTAGCCTTGATTCTGCCACTTAGTGTCTGCATTGACTTTGGTCAAGTCACTTAACCCCTTCTGGGCCTTAATTTCCTCAGCTGTGCAAGAGATTTAGATTTAAATGGCCCCATAACTCCTTTCTAACTTGAATTCTATGATTATATGATCCTTCATCGTAGAACGATTAATTGTGAAAGTATGCTTGTTCCTTATATCACCATTAAGGATTCTATTGATACATTTTGTGGATATGAGAAAATTAGTTATCCAGATTTTTAAAAATTGGTTTCACATTGACATTTTTGGTTACTAGAAAGGTTTACAAAGAACTTGATATGGCTCCTCTCCTAAAATTAAAGCAACTTTAAATGTAAAACAAATGAAAGCAACACCTTAAATATAAATTATGATAGCAAAAAAATATTTTGGAAAATATTGTTTTAGACTGAAGAAGTAAGGGAAGTTACAGGCTTGTAGGCTTTTCAGAAACTTCATTCTTATTTATTGCAAACTTTATTCAGAGAAGAGTTGGAGGTGCTGGATAGGGTGGTAAATGACATCACAAAAACGAAATTGATTAATTTCTGACATAGTGAACAATTTCAGTGATATAGAAATCATTTCTCTATGAGTTGTCTCTGCCTTGTCTCAAGATATTTGATTGGTTGGAGCAAAGATCAAAATTAATATCAAACTATAAGAATTAAAATTAAGATATACCATGTACAAGTGAGGCAGTTCTAGCCTGGCCTATTCAAAGAAATGGAAGACTCCAAAGAATGGGAAATGGATAAAAGAACAAACAGACAGTATAAACTATCAACATTTCCTAAGGAATTTTAATCTTAACAAATCAAATGCTATAATAAGTGGATCAAAAATGCTTGAAACCACATTAGCCATCAAACACTTGCTATAATAAATTATTATATGATATAGGAATAATTATTTCATAAAAACTTAGGAAAATTAAATAGTACTGATAAAGAATAGTATTAGAACCATATCTCATGGCATATAGTACAATAATGTTTTCTCACAATTTCCATAATTGAATAAAGTTTCCTCACAAGACAGAAATTGGACTAGACTCTTGAATAGAAAGGGGAGCTGAATTAGATCCAAAATTGAATCACAAGATAGAGTCAGTGTGGTTCACTCAATTCCCAGTGTAAAAACTGGGACATTTTTGCTAACCTGTTTCCTAGAGTCATGGAGGATTTCTTAGAGAATTCCTATTAATGGTGAAGTTTTATAAATGTTCATTGTCTCATATAGCAAAATTTTACTTCTGTCAAGCCCAAGAGTATTACAGAGCCTCCCCTGTGTTAATTAATTTTTAAAAATTAATTAAATTTAAATAATTAATTTTAAAATGTTTTTTATTATTCATACTAGTAAAACAAAGTGAATGATATCCATGGAGTGATAACGGATATTATCCACATGTTAAATGGACAGCAATTCAGTTATTAACTTTACTCAGTGAATTAACAGCTTGGCATTATGATCTCTCTAAAGACCACAATAAACATCATTTTTTGTGCAGGACCCTTAGTAATTTTTTTTTATTATTATAAACTTGAAAACTGTCAATTTTGAATATTTCCTTATGCAAAGAAGAACTTTTCTTTCTTGTTTTGTTTTTTTTTAAGTGAGGCAGTTGGGGTTAAGTGACTTGCCCAGGGTCACACAGCTAGTATCAAGTGTCCAAGGCCGGATTTGAACTCGGGGCCGATGCTCTATCCATTGCGCCACCTAGCTGCCCCTCTTTCTTGTTTTTTAAAATTTCACTATCACGTGTCTCCCCCATTGCCCTCTTGTAACAAATTAATATAGTTAAACAAAATAAATACATATATTGGTCATGCCTGAAAATGTGCCTTGGAATGGTTTCATTCTTCAGAGTATACATAGTAGGAAATGCAGTTGACTAAACAGTTCATAGTTGGCTCATCAGTGTATGCATATCTTGGACAAATATGAAAGTTCAACAGTGACCTGGAAAGGAGGTGTGTAGACTGGATTACCTTTACGAAATCGTGTAGTGAACCTAAGCTTTTCCTGGCAATGAAAGACCACTTTTTAACATCATTATCCTTTTAGTGAATTAATGAATGAAAAGTATTTTTTGTGCATTTATGCCAACCCCTGTGACAGTTGCTGGGGATACAATATAAAAGGGAAGTGGTGGCCAGGCAGGAAAGTATTTTGCCTTGGAAAGTCACAGGAATGATTAGTGAAGCCATAGAGGAGTTAATTAACAAACATTTTCCAGAAACAGTGATAATAATTCTTTATTATAATATCTAGAATCAAAAGGTGGAAAACTCCAGGAAGGAGGGTGGTGTTATTTTCCCAAAGCAAAGTAAATGGCATGAAGATGGCCAGGGTGGGTGTCTGGGTACATGGGTTGGTAACTTGGGGCTGGCTGGATAGAGTGGGCTTTGTGGAATTCTGTTTCTTGATTTGATGAAATTGTTCTCTGTACCTGCAAGTCGTGGAATGCTTCCCTTCAAATAGTTGTAGTTTTCACAAAGGACAGTGATGAGTTACTGTATGTCCAGAACGTGGGCTGACCACGTAGTAAGAGCAAGGGATAACCAATTGACAATTCAGATATCCATCCAACACAGTGCTAAAAGATCTAGAGGAAGCCCTTAGCATATTTGATAGACCCACAGTTAGGATTTATGAAAAGATATGGGTAAGAGTTGTATGGAATGAGTACAGATCATGATACATTGTTACCTTCTCTATCCTGTGCTAGGGTCTTCCTCTAGATCTCTTAATATTGTATGGATACTAATCTTGGAATAGATGCAATCAGTCTATAAAATGAATAAAAATATTTTATATTTCTTATTCTTGTGTGAGTAAGGATAGTTTGAGAGAACTGTCAACGATGTTTAGAAAACTGTCAGAGGGGCAGCTAGGTGGCGCAGTGGATAGAGCACCGGCCCTGGAGTCAGGAGTACCTGAGTTCAAATCCGGCCTCAGACACTTAACACTTACTAGCTGTGTGACCTTGGGCAAGTCACTTAACCCCAATTGCCTCACCAAAAGAAAAAAAAGAAAACTGTCAGAACTTTTTTTCCTATAAGTTTTTTTATGTATTAAAAGTAAAAGTATTATCTATTTATCTGAATGAAGAATATTATTAGGTATTACACTTTCATATGAAAATTTGCATAAACATTTTGATAACAGAATTTCTTCTAATGAAATGATAATTTTATGATGTATCAGTTTTTCTTCTGTCTTCATGTGTAATAAGTACAAATGTTGGCTTTATATGAAACAAGTTTGCTTCTAAAATGCCTTATGTTTTCAGAACTTTTACAGACAAAATAGTTGTTAATATTCAGTTGAAATAAATATAAAATATATGCTTTGTGTTAAGTTCTTAGTAAATATTTACTGATTGGCTTGCCTTGTTGAACAAAATACTGATTTGTTATTTCCATTCTGTTATGAAAACATTTTTGGTAATTTTTGAGCATGTCAGAAGTATTTATTTAATTGTCTGAATACTTTATTTTTATTTTTTAGAAACCAGCAAATATCCTAGTAATGGGAGAAGGCCCGGAAAGGGGGAGAGTCAAAATAGGTAGGTAAATATGGCTAAAATAATTTATAAAGTGACTATCATTGTTTTATCAGAGCACCATAAAGCTCTTTATTATAGTTATTGATTACAAAATTAATCCCTTTATCACATTTTATGAGTAATGGGGAAATTCTTTAATATTGGAAGATCTAGAATAAAGTTTTTTATAAAAAATTGGAATAGCTTTGGTGAGTCACTAACCCACTAAAAAATTAAATTTACTGTAATAACTTCTGTAAATTGGCTTTGTGTGCTGCTTCCTCAATTTAAGAAACATGTATACACATAATCACTTAATCATAACTTCGCAGACCTAGTTCTACCAATATTACCTCACTCAGCATAAAAACCTTTTAGCACCTAACACAGATACACCTGTGTACATTTAATTTCTAGTATGAATCATGACATAAACCTTTATATTTATCATATACCTGGCACTGCTGATCCTCTAGCATACCCCAGAAATTTATAATCATATAATTTTATCTATTAAGTCCCATTTAGGACTAGGAGCAAGAACTAGGAGACCACACAGTGCAGTGAAAAGAATTCAGACTTTAGTCAGAGATCTCAGTTCAAATATTGTCTCTGCCACTTTACCACCCGTGTGACCTTGAATGAGTCAACTTTTCTGGGTCTCGGTTTCCTCACCTGTAAAGTAGTTGTGTCTTAAACTTTTTAATCTCACTTAGAATATTATGTTAATAATGGCAGCTAGGTAGTGCAGTGGTTAGAATCCTGAGCCTGGAGTCAAAAAGATACGAGTTAAAATTTAGCCTCGGTCTCTTAATAGTTGGACTTAACATCTAAGAGCATCTATTTTCCAGGCTTGTGAGAATAAAATGAGATAATATCTTAGCACAGCTCCTGGCACATAGTAGGAGCTTAATTCATGCTTGTTCCCTTCCCCTCAAACTTCCTGCCAAGTTCTTTGTAAATGTATATTTAATGTATTGTGAAAATACAGAAAGGCGGGTATTAGATGTCCTCCTTCCTCATTCTCCTTAAGGCCTACATTCTATTCCTCAGCCCCTTCACATCAATCTTGGTGGATGATCTTAACCTATCTATTTACCTCCTCATCTCAAATTAGGTCTATCCTTGTATGAATCATAGGGAAGTTAGCCTTTGAAGGCTAACTTTTTTTACATGGGACCCATCCTTTTCTGTCTTCTATATTGCTCCCACAAACATATCCTTTTTCATTCAGGTATCTTTACTTCTTCTTTCTTTGCATACTCCTTTTCCTTTACCTCATACATATATACAGATCTCTTAGCTTTACTTGACCTTAACTGTACTCAAACTTCTTTCTGTTTTCATATTTCCTCTTTCTCCTAGACTCCTTGAGTGCAGTGCATACCCACTTCCTCTGGTTTCTTTATTATGCATTCCTTTTCTTAACGGCTCCATTATCAAATTATCCTGAGGTAGCTAGGTGTGGTGCAGTGGATAAAACACCAACCCTGGATTCAGGAGGACCTGAGTTCAAATCCAGCCTCACTAGCTGTGCCACCCTGGGCAAGTCACTTAACCCTCATTGCCCCACTCCCCCCCAGTTTTTTTTTTTAATTACTTGTACTCACTTTTCTTTATGATTTTGTAGCATTTACATTTTTAGTGCGTGTTAACCACTCACTCTAACCTATTGAAACTCCTTCATGATTTATGTGATGCTCCATTATCTTGTTTCTTCTTCTCTTATAGCTCCTTCTTTGTTTCTTTCCCCATATCCTAACTGAAAGTTAGCAAAGGCTCTTAGTTCTTCTTTTTTTTTTTTTGGCGGAGCAATGGTGGTTAAGTAACTTGCCCACGGTCACACAGCCAGTAAGCAAGTGTCTGAGGCCAGATTTGAACTCAGGTATTCCTGAATCCAGGGCCAGTGCTTTATCTACTGCACTACCTAGCCGCCCCCAAAGGCTCTTAGTTCTTAACCACCAGCTCTTCCTGTTTATCGAGTCAAAAAATTAATCCATGACTATCTCTATTTACCAACCTGTTTTTTTCACTCTACATGTAGTTCCACATTCTGGTTAAACATTTCGACTTGAATTGCCTCTCCTCATTTCAAACTCATTATGTCCAAAACTCAAGTAATTAGAATGCTTATCTATTTCTTATTTTCAGTAGCACTGTAATCCTCCTCACCCTAAAGCCTAAGTATCTATCATCTTGGGCTTTTTTGTTTGTTTTGTTTTGTTTTTGCATGGCAAGTGAGGGTTCAGTGACTTGCCCAGGTTCACACAGCTAGTAAGTGTCAAGTGTTGGATTTGAACTCAGGTCCTCCTGAATCCAGGGCCAGTGCTTTATCCACTATGCCACTTAGCTGCCCCCATCTTTGGCTTTTTAATTCTTTGCCCTTTATACCTAACCAGTCACCAAACCCTAGTGAGTCTTCTTTTAAAATGTCTCTCCTTTTTACTACTACTTACACCTTTTTTTCCCAGGCTTTCATTACAAGTTTCAATTCAATTCAGCAGATATTTATTAAGAACCTGCTATCTGCAAGGCATTGCAGTTTATGCTAGGAATGAATGGAGATAAGAACTGGATCTGTGATTTCTTTGGTTGAGGGAACTGCAGACTGAGGAAATTCCACTCACCAGTGCAAGTTTTCATCTTAGAGAATTGTCTAGAGAAGTGAGAGGTTAAGTGATTTGCCAGGTCCATATAGCCAGTTTGTGTCAGAGGCAAGATTTGAACCCAGGTCTTCCTGGCTTCTAGGCCAGCTCTTTATCCAGTACTCATCCTCTTAGTCACCTTGCTTGCAACCTTAATGCCACCCTTGATTTCTCACCTCACATATCGAATCACTGGCCAAGTCTTATCATTCCTATCTTTGCAACAACTCTTACATGTGTCCCCTTCTTTCATCACTCAGCTGCTACCTACCAGGGCTTCATCACCACATCTGGGTTATTGCCTTTTTCAATAATATGGTTAGTCTCCTTATACCAAATCTCCTCTACTGAAGTTCATCTACTCAGCTTCCAAAGATATCTTCTTAAAGCACATGTCTGACCATGTCACCCTCTTACTCAGTAAACTCCAGTGGCTTCCTGTTACCTTCAGGATAAAATATAAAATTTTCTACTTGGCATTTTAAAGCCCTTTAAAACCTGATCCCTTCTTACCTCTACAGGCTTCTTACATGTTACTTCTCTCTACAATCTAGCAGCTTTGGACTTCTTGCTGTGTCTTGCTAGCAGTGCACCGTCTCCTTATTGTCTTTGTATTGGCCCTTCTCTGTGGCTAGAATAACCTCACTATTCATCTCTGCCCCCTGTCTTCCTGGACTTCTTTTCAAGATTCACCTCAAATCCACCTTCTACAAGAGGTCTTTTCAGGTTTCTTGCTCTGTTAGTGCCTTGCCTCTGAGATTACCTCCTACTTAGACTATATAGGTTTTGTGTACATCTACTTGTTTCCATGTTGTCTCCCCAACTACTCCTTCTGGGCAGAGACTGTATGTTTAACCTTTCTTTGTTGCCTCAGGGCTTAACATAGTGCCTGACACATATTAAGCACTTAAAAAATGCTGGTTAACTTGTTTATTGACAATAGGCAAAAACCAACTATTCTCCAATTTCAAGAAATTTATATTGTACTGGGGAATACAATATGTAAACATAAGGTAATTTGAGGACAGAGAGAATGCTGGGGTTTTAGGAAAGATCTATAGGAAAAGAAATTGATTCTTCATATTAATAATACCCACGTAAGTGGTCTTTTTGCCTTTATTTTCCAAATATTGATTTTATCTTGTCATTTTCCCAGGCAAAAACCTTTGTTGTCTCCTTATTAGGAATTAATAGAATTTTAGAGTTGGAAGAGAGCTAGAAACCGTTTGACCTAACTCTATACTTAATAGATGAGGAAGGGAACTGACTTTCCCCATATCCTCTAGCTAATGAACAACAGAACCACAACTAGCACCCAGGTTTTCTAATCCTTAGTCCATTGTCCTTTCTAATACATCCTGCACTACTCATACTCATAGCATGAAGTTCAAATCCCTTAATATGCCATTCAGAGTGTACCACAGTTTCCCTCTACACTATTTATCCATCTTTATTTCTCATTACTCTTCAGTAGAAACCATTCACCATGGCCTGTCTTTACTCTTTTTTTTTTTTTTGGGTTTCCTAAATTAATATGCTTTTTTTTTTTTTTTGAGATATTTTATTTTTTCCGTTACATGTAAAGATAGTTCTCAACTTTTGTTTATACATGCTTTACACTTTCAGATTTTTCTGCCTGTCTTTACTCTTAAGAATTTCAGGGTGAGTTAGTTTAATTCAATTTAGAATTTATTTATAAAACACTACACCAGGCACTCTGCTAGGTACTGAGCTAGTTGCTGGGGTACATCAATAAATACGAAACAGCCCCTGCTCCCGAGAGGCTTATATTCTACTTGTACTTTGTCAAAAACCAATCCTTGAACATAATTAAGAATTCATAAATTAGGCAAAATATAGCTGTTTGCATTTCTTTAAATCTTGCCCTTGTACACACAATTATACACAATAGGATTAGTATTACCATTCATCAGTTCTGAGTACTCCCAGAAATAGAAAGTAGTAGGTGAACTAAGCAGTTAAACTATTTGTCTGTCATAGCATTCTGTGAGAAATGTTTTGATCCTCTCCTTAAAGCTTTATAATAATGTGGAAATTATTTCTATAGCTCTCTAAAAGTAAAATACTCTGGTAACTGTAAACAAAGTACCAAGTAGAATAACTTGTTTCTTTCTTTTTTATAAGGTTTGGTATACCAAATAACTACAATTTTATATAACTTTGAAACGGAAGAGACCTTAGAGTTTAAAATCTATCTAGTTTAAAATCTCTTAACTGAAGGGTGGGAATATTTTGAATAAGTAGGAGGTATGAGAAGGTAAAGGGAGAAATGTTTTAGTTTTTGGTTTAAAAAATAACAACAAAACTTCTTAGTGGGAGGAATATCATCATAACAACAATAAATATTTATTAAATACCTACCAGTGTAATTAAAGTAGCTTTAAAATCAGTGAAATGATTTTGTCTCTGTGGTTGAGAAATTTGAGAAAATCTCAGCTCAAAGTTATTTGTATGGCTTTTTAAGAAAATTGGGCTATCCCTACAAATTCCTTCTAAATTCTAAGAAGAAAAACATTATTATTAAATATTTAATGCTTATTATGTTCATAATATTGATTTTAGAACAGATTTATGATGCAATACAGCTGTCATACTTGGTAGTTCCTCATGTAATCTTTGTCTACAGTACATTTATTTCTGTTTTATAGAACTTGCAACACAGTTTTCTCATTTTTAATTCACACTGAACCATATAATTATTATTTCTTTGTTTTTTATAGCCCACTAGTTGGTTTTATCTAACTTATATGATGGCAAATCCTTGGTAAAGAATGTAGCTGTTGATTATGTTCGTCTTATGAGAACACATGACACTTTATGACAAATCTATAGGGATCTTTTATGGAATGAGAGGAGGGTAGTCTCTACTTTTCAGTATCCCTTAAAAGCTCTCTTCATCATAATAAATGTGATTAACAGTAAATATTCTTGAATAATTATTTGTGAAATACAAAGATGTTCTTTGGATCCATTATATGGTTTAGGAAACTTTGACTTCTAGGCCTCGTAACTTTTTTGGATTCATAGGATATAGTAATATTTTAAGAATAGGAAAATGCTGAAAAGTAGTATTTGGCTTTGTGTGGCATATTAAGTTGATTTATTTTATTGTTTTATTTTTTAGCTGACATGGGTTTTGCCAGATTATTCAATTCTCCCTTAAAACCTTTAGCAGACTTGGATCCAGTAGTAGTGACATTTTGGTATCGAGCTCCAGAACTATTGCTTGGTGCAAGGCATTATACAAAGGCCATTGGTAAGTTAGCTTAAAATAATTTACCACTTTGGCAATATTCTGTCATAAAGATTTTAATGTTATGAAGTGGTTTTGCCAGATTAAGCTATCTCTTTTAAAAACTTTTGTTTTCTAATTTCATGTCTTTTCAAAAGGTTTGATTTGGTAAGCTTAGACTTTGTACTTGGAAATAGGATATGGTCCCTTTAACAGAAAGAAATCTCACATAACAAATATATGTGATCCTGTTGCTATGGAAATGATTGAATGCAAATTTTATTTTGCACAAAAACTAGTCAGACTGTTGATTATGTGGGTAGAAGAGAAGATTAGAACAGTTTCCCTCAAAAAATAAAAGAAAGAGGAAGTCAATAACTGGGTATAGAGGAATTTTCAGTTTGGGGAAAAGACAATTACATTGCTGACCAGGGGAGGGGTTGCTTCATATAATTTTTCTTATTTTATGTGGATTATAAGTGTATATTTTCTCTCTTGAGGTAGGAAACAAGGAGAGACCACTTAGGAAGTAATAATAATAATTTTAATAGCTGATATTTGCCTGGTGCTTTTTTTTTTCCTTTGAGATTTACAAAAAGCACTTCCCATAGACAGTTGTATCATCATAGTGCTGAGAATTGATGACTGAATGTGGGGCCCTACAGCAGAAACAAATAAACAAAACAAAAACTTACTATGGGAGCTGAAATATGTTGCAGAATAAGAGCTTCAGTTCTGATAACCTGGTAAAACTGCTGAAAATTCTAGAGCCCTGCATAAAAAACTGAAAATTAAGGCCAATAAAGGACTCTGAACTAAGAGATTCAGAGTAAATTCATTCCATTCAAGCTTGAGGATAATTAAGGACGTGTTACCTTAATAGGAATGGGATACCTTAATAAGAATAAGGTACCTAACTACGCCTATGTATTCATATTTATTTAAATCATGATGTAAATTTGTGTTTTATATCTGTAAGGGGCTAAAATTCCAGCTATACTACCTAAAATGTCTAATGAGTGGTCGCCAATAAATTAGAAGCTTTAGCAAGAGTTCAGACTTTTAAGCATTTATTAAGGAGAATAAGAATTTGGTGAAGAGAGAGAGAAAGAGGCCTAGATTCATCTGTCTATCAAAGGGAGAGCGCATTTTAGCTCCACTCTCCACCAGAGTCCTGGTGAAAGAGAGCAAGAGAGCCAGCCTCGCCCCTTCTTCCTCCCGCAAGCAAATGTCACTTCCTGATTCCAAAGAAAAGCTACATGGCTTGCCCTCAGAGGCCTTCTCCTCATGGTGGAGCTTTCCTATAGTAAGTCTCCAGCAGGTGGCATCATTCTAATTGTTACATAACTGACTGTAGATAGAATCTGTTCTAATCTTTTCATTTCACAGATAAGGAATATGTAGTCCAGGGGCATACATAAAGGAGAATGCCCAATATCATATAAGTAGTTAATGACTGAACCAGAACTAGAACCCAGATTTCTGATCCCGAGTCTTGTGGCCTTTGTATTCTAATATATGATCTTGTTTAAATATATTTATAATGGAAGCTAAACTGTGTATGTTTGTATGTGTGTGTAAAGAGCTTCATTAAAAGCATGACTTAGTGGTAATGTATGCCAAATTTTTTGTTTACCATGCCATTGGGAAACCTGGATGTTTTGATCACAAGACTATAACAGAGGTAATACTACCTAAATGATGGCAGAATATCCAGATTATCAGGAATGTACATAAAAAAATACTTTACAGAAATTCTTTATATAATCTGTAATGCATACAAGAGTACTAATTTTGAAAATCCAAACACTTCCCCAGTGGAGAAATGGCTAAAAAGTATGATGTGACAGTTTTCAAAAGAAAAACATACTCTGTCACCAACCCTATGAAAATAGAAATTGTTGGGATGAGAAATAGGAAGACAGGCCCACTAATATACTCTTGATGTTTTCTATTGATCTAATAATTTGGAAATGTAACCAAAAAGTCATTCAATTGTGTATACCTTTGACATAAAGCTACTACTACTTGGCATATACCCCAAAGGAGTTAAAGATAGTAAAAGACCCATACATACAAAACTGCTTTGAAAGACTTGGAAGCTGATCAGTGCAGTGATCAGTTATGACTTTAGCAGCTAGGAGGCATGCTTTCTCACTCTTGATAGAGAGGTGGCAAATTAGAGGCACGGAATAAAACATACATTTTCAGACATGGCCAATGAATTGATTTCTTTTCTCTTGATTATATTTATTTAAGATAAATATTTGCTATTTGTTTATTTTTAAAGTATTATGCAAAATATCTCATTCTTTTTTGAGTACATCTAAAACTATTTTAGTTTTAACATTTTCAAGTCCACTTACTTTCTCCTTAGGACTTCTCAGTGTTAAATTGTGATTTGAGGACACTTGTAAACTGTCGATTTCTATTGGTCTACTATGGAATATTGCTTGCCCTTTGATATGTAGATCATTCTCATAAACATTTTAAAATATATGATAGATTAGGCATATAGATCAGTAGTTATTGATGTTCCCTTATTAACTTGTCACTTTTTATTAACAATTATAAAGCCCATAATTTCTTCCTCTGCCCCCTACCTCCCCATCTTAGGGATCTTCTCTCCTTTAGTCATCTTGAAAACTGATTCCTCAAAGCCTTCACAGTTTTTTCATGTTGAGTACAAATTTCCTTTATGTGCCTTTGGTGTAATACACCTGCTCTCCATGTCTTTGTCATATACCCTATTGCCATACCTACCCCTTTCTCCCTTTTGCTTTTGCCTCCTGTTCTGGATAAACTAATCAAATCAGTACTATTCTTACTTCTGAAAAGGGGGTTGGATACCCTGTGGATCAACTCACCATTTCTGGGACTCCCTAAACCAAAAATCCTCTCTCTGGCCTCTGGACCCCTATATGTGTTATTTTTCATATTAGAATGTAAGCTCTTTGAAAGCAGAACTGTTTCACTTTTTAATTTGTATTCATAGTGGTTGGCATATGTCAAACACTTGACAAATGCTATTTCATTCATTCATTTCCACCTCTAGGACTATGATGTTAGATTCCCAGTTGTGGTGGTTCCTTGTACTTAATATATGGTATTAGCTCAGGTTACATCAGATACTACCAAGATGGAAATGCTTTGAGATTGGATATTAACTGTCTCATGGACCAGCATAGTTAAGTGTTGGCTACCAAGCAATGGATTTTCTATATGGGACACATCAGCTCCTGAAGGATAGTTTAAGAGAGCTTGTGATCCAGATTCATGGAAGGAGTACTTAGATGAAATCAGGAATCCTTAGAAGTAGTTGAGGAAAATTATATTCTGGTCCAACTTACATTATTAAGTTAAAATGGTCTATTATTTTGTCAGTGCAGATAGAAAAATTACCTTGAGAACCAACCTGGTGATAGGCCTCTTAGAACTTAACTTGGTTGGCCCTTGGACAGCAGACATAGGTCCATCATTGAGGTACTTAAATTATGAAAATAGTGATGAATGATTTGCAGGGGCATCTTTAGTCTTAAGTCGTAGTGAGTGATGTAAGTGAGGATGTTTTCTAAACATTTATGTAGGCATAACCCCCAAGGGCACAAAGGCATAAATGGAGAATCAAAATATTTAGTGAGTTTGGTCCATATTTATTGCATTGCCATATTGTGAAGAATCTAGATCTGGCCCATATACCTTGGACAATCAACCTCCTAAGGAATATCTTCTTACTTGAAACTTATCAGGTGACATGATTTAGTTTTAGATCCACAAAGCACACACAACAAACATTTTTAGATGCTTACAACATGCATGATGTACTGTACCTGGCATTTGGGATGCAAAGACAAAATATTTCCTGTCTGCAAAGATGTATATGTCATATATACGCATGAGTAAATAAAAGTTAATTTTTTTGTTTTTGGTGAGGCAATTGGGATCAAGTGACTTGCCCAGGGTAACACAGCTAGTAAGTGTTAAGTGTCTGAGGCTGGATTTGAACTCAGGTCCTCCTGACTCCAGGGCTGGTGCTCTATCCACTGAATAAAAGTTAATTTGAAGAGGAAGAGAACACAAAGAACATGGAAGTCTTTACAGAGGAGTTGACACATGACCTAAGCCTTAAAGAAAAGTAATGATTTGGAAAAGTAGAGAAAAGAAATTATAACCCCATTCTAAGCATGGGACTGTGGCTTATATAAATGTGCAGAAGTAGAAATGGAGTATACAGTTGGGAGAAGAGCTAATAGAATAATTTGGCTGGAATATAGAGTCAGTCAGTAAGCATTTATTGTGCCAGGCACTGTGCTAAGCATTGGGGATACAGAAAGAGGCAAAAAGTAGTCCCTGACCTCAAAGAGCTTATACTCTAATGGGGAAGACGTCATCTGAACACACACATGTATATGTGTATGTACATATTTACATACACATATGCATGCATGCATATATACATAATAAATAGGAATTAATCAGCAGAGGGAAGAAGACACCAGATCCCTCTCAAGGACTGGAAAAGGCTTCATGTAGAAGGCAGGATTTCAGCTAGAACTTGAAGGAAGCCAGGAGGTGGAGATGAGGAGAAAGAACATTCCCAGCATGGGGGGCAGCCATTGAAAATGCCTGAAGCTAAGAGAATGGAGTGTCTTGTTCTAGGAATAGCAAGGATTCCATTGACACTGGATTGAAGAGTACTTGGGGCTAAGAGTGGGGTGATATAAAGATTAGGAAGATTGGGAAAGCTTTGGTAAGATCAGCATGAAGGATAGCCATTAGAAAAATAGAAAGGGGGCAACTAGGTGGTGCAGTGGATAAAGCATTGGCCCTGGATTCAGGAGGACCTGAGTTCAAATTCGGCCTCAGGCACTTAACACTTACTAGCTGTGTGACCCTGGGCAAGTTACTTAACCCCAATTGCCTCACCAAAAAAAAAAAAAAAAAAAAAAAAAGGAAGAGCTCCAGTTTTCTGTTGGATAGTAGTATGACTTCATTTTCTCTTTGCTGCCCATATTAACTCTTATCAGTTTATCTGATAATTTCTAACCCAAGGAATATGCTGCTCTACCCATTGGCTACTGTAGTAAAATGACTTTTGGCTAAACCATGCATAATAGGAATAGTGTGTCATTTCTGTAGCACAGTTGCCCATGGGTTCCAGAATTTCTCTTTTCTAGGGTACACAGTGAGATGTGTTTTTTGGGAATATTTTCCATTTATTATGTGCCTGGGTCTGTTTGGGACCTTAGTCAAGGGCAACTCCATAGATGGAGGGGATTGACAAGCCTAAAACTGAAGGATAAATAAAGCCACAGAAGTCTCCCTTGAACAAAGGATAGTTAAGCAAAATAAACTAACACATTGTCCATGTCTGACAAGGTATGACTCATTCTCCAATCTGTTTGCCAAGCAGAGAGGGACTTGATTTACCATCCATCCTTTGACGTTACAATTGGTAATTACATTGATCAAGTTCTTTTGTTATTTTCCTTCACATTATTGTGGTCACTTTGTAAACTACCCTTTTAGCTCTGCTTACTGCAATCTTCATCATTTCACATGGGTCTTCCCAAGCTTCTCAGAGTTATTTGTGTTTAAGGTGGATAGAAGACTGGGCCTGACCTCAGGAAGACCTGACCTGAGTTTAAATTTGGTCTCAAACATTTAATGGCTTTGTGATACTGGGCAAGTCACTCAACCACATTGATCAACTGATATTATGGTGCTTTTGTGGCCTAGTATATGCCGTTAGGAAGCTTATATTCTATTGAGGAAGATACATGTAAGCATGTTTATATGTCACTACAAAATAAATGAGACGGCTAGAGGGTGCAGCAGATAGCTCACCAGGCCTGGAGTCAAGAAGACCTGAGTTCAGATCTGGTCTCAGACACTTAGCTGTGTGATTCTTCGCAAGTCACTTAACCCTGTTTGCCTCAGTTACCTCATGTATAAAATAAGCTGGAGAGGGAAACGGCAAAACACTCCAGTATTTTTGCCAAGAAAACCCCAAATGGGGTCACGGAGAGTTGGACACAAGTAAAAATGACTGAACAGCAAACAACAAAATATATAAATTACATATTTCTATTTTTGACTTATATCTTCTTAAATATAAATTTTACTAATGTCAGTTGTTCTTAGAAAAATATTCTGTCTAAATTTTAAAAAAACAAAAAGTAGCTTGATAGCCCTGTATTCCACATTCCCTTTTGTTCCTCAGCCCTATTTTTTATAAATTCATTGTGAGCAGGACCATCCTTACTTATTTCTTGGTATCAGTATTACTCATGGTATCTAATGTACTTTTTCACAATAAATTCTCAATGAATGTTTTTTATTAAGTGATAAACATTGTATTCTTAAACAAGTTGTTATTATCATCCCACTTCAAGTAGGTTTGTCCCTCTTTAAAAATCTTTACATTTTATCTTTGTAGTAAGTGGGATGTTGTTTCTGTTCCCATTGGTGACCTCATTCAGCAGCTTTTGTATTAAATTTTGCATGAATGTATATCTATATTTTTCATAAATCACCCAAAGGATAACTATATAATTTTGTATAGATTACTTATAGGATGGATGTACTTAATATAGTGTGTCATCTCCACTTTAAATGAAGGCCAGACTTCTCTAGCAGCCCCAACGGGAGAGTGGCTAGAAAAGGCTTATGAGCATCAGGAATAAATGTCACCAACCCTTTATGCTATAGTTGTATACTTCACTCAGAACCTCAGTGATCTTTGTTTAAGAATAAAATTCCTTTTAGCAGATAGAGTGAAAGTTAATCATTTATCCTTGAGGAAAGAGACCCAGTGACTTAAGTTTTAAATAATTTTTTTTCCTAAAAGAATTTTGTCTTTCATGTAATAAATAATAGAACCTGACAAAATTTTAAATTAGAATGTGTTTTCATTTAGTTAATCAGTCTGCTGAATTATTGAATCCCAAGTTTGTTAGACTTGTATAGACTACTCTTTGCTGTCAACGTTACTTAGCCTTTGGGCCTTTATACTAATAAAGCTAAAGTTGATAGACTTTCAGATGAGAGTTGGATCTTACCTAGATATTTTGTCTAGTGTGCACTGTTTAGATTCAAAAGAACTATCATCCCCAGTACTTTATTGCTATGTATTTGATTGCCTTGAAGGTGTAATGATGCTATATCTGAAGTTTTTGTTTCACAATATCATCCCTAGGGCATTATGTTCTGTTTTAGGTTATCATTTGAATATCTTGGTGTTTAAATTGTTAGTGGTCTTTGGGAAGATTTTCCCTTTCAGTCTGTGGAATGCATTGCTTACTGAGTTCAATGGCCAAAAAGCAACTTAACCAAGAAATTTACAAATATGTTTTGTTTGCCTTTTGATGTGGAATGTTATGATCACATCCATCTTAGCAGCAATATCAACATACAATTATGTAGCTCTTTAAAGTTTGTTAATTAACTAATTTTATCTTTATTATCATAACCTTAATCAATAAGGGTTCTTTTTAGTCACATTTTATAGAAGAGGAATGTGAGGCTCAGAAAGGTTAAGTGATTTGCCCAGGGTCACACTGCTAGTATCTTAGGGTAGGAATTGAACCCCAGGTCTTCCTGAGTTCAAGACCAACATGCTATTCACTATACTGATTCTCATATGTGTGTACTAACCACACACACACGAAGTACATCAAAGACAGAGATTTATATATCTATCCATCCATCCTTGATATACTTCTTTTCAGTTACTTAGTGAAATAACTGAATTATGTAAGTAGAGTATAATTGTTCTGTAATAAAGACAAATTGAGCCAATGAAATATAATACATCTATATAATATGCTGTTGTTTTCTTTTTCACAGATATATGGGCAATTGGTTGCATATTTGCTGAACTATTGACTTCAGAACCTATTTTTCACTGTCGTCAGGAAGATATCAAAACTAGCAATCCTTTTCATCATGATCAACTAGATCGTATTTTTAGTGTCATGGGATTCCCTGCAGGTGAATTGTTATTATTAAAGGAACTGTGTTTAATATAGGTTTTATTTTTAAATATGATGGTAAGCCATTCATTAAGATCTTAGGATCTAATAACCAGTGATATATTGAGGAAATAGAAACCATAATAACTTTCCTCTCTAACAGTCTATGTCTATTATTATGCCTTTTTTTCTTTTGTAAGATAAAGATTGGGAAGATATTAGAAAAATGCCGGAATATCCCACACTTCAAAAAGACTTCAGAAGAACAACGTAAGTACTTTTATGTAGAATATAGCCAGCATAAGACTCCCAATGGAAACATTTAAAGCTTTTTTAAAAAATTACGCTTTCTAGTAGTGTTTGAAATCAGGAACTATTTGGTGTTGGAAAAGATGACTCCAAAAAAAGAGGAAAAAAATCTAGATACACAAGAGATATTATCAATTGATACTCTGGCATAATAAAGGTCTGACTTCAAAGGCACATTGTGATTTTATTATCATATTTTAAATGATAAAATAGCATGTATCATTGAAATATCCAAGTAGGAGGCAGCTGAATGGGGAAGAGAAAACAAAAATGATACACTTATTTACAAGATCCTAGAATAGATGAAGAGAAGTAAGTAAAGAATCTATTTGAAGGAAAAAAGGGAAAAATAAAGATGTCATCTAGGAATTTATTAGAAACTCCATACTAGGAGGAAAGGGTGTTAAAGAGGTTGTGGATGCCGCCAGTCAATTCAGTAAAGCCATCATATAAAGACATTTAGTAACTCGAACTGTCCAGACATTTGCTGAAAGAGAAATAAGACAGTGCTCCAAAGACTGGAAAAATGATTGGAGTATGTTAAGTATAATTTAATAATCCAGAAAATAGAATAATTGATAAGGCCAGATAACCATGGAACTGTAGAACTATAGAAGAATTTAGTTGATGCTTTGAAAATGGAATGAGAATCTTCACCAAAATGATGAGAAAATAGAGCATTTAGAATCCTCCAAAAGGGAAGGAAAAAAATTAGAATGATAAAATGGATTTCAGGAAAGCTTCAGTCTATTAACTTAAAGAAATATTAGCCAAGGGTTTAAAACTGGTGAATACTTCTTACATCTGAAAGCATAGTCTCAAGATCCTACTTCATTGAGAGGAAATATGAAATAAAAACCTTAGCTAAACTTAACATGCTACCTGAAATACAAAAGAATATCCAGAAAAGAGAAGTACAGGTACTTGAGGAAAAGTACAAATAAAGGAAAAGAAAGGAAAACCAACAAACATTTCAAGACCCTTTAAAAAGTAATAAAATTGCTTTAATTACACTCTAATGGATCTCATTGTTGTATGTGCTACAGACCTCCTCCACATCTGCTTGTATTCTGCAACTCTTTTCTATGTCTTTGTGTTAATACACAATATGCTCAATACTGTCTTTTTAAGTTCTCTTGACATTGTGAGGGTATCAGTGGAAAAACCGGTCTTCCATTGGTTATTTTCAAATCATACATTTCTTTGATATCATTTATATAATTTTTTTTATAATCCCTTATTTGTAATATGTTACAGTCGGCTTAACATCCATGTCCCTCCATTGCTTTTTGAGGGATCCTATACTTTAATTCTTTGGAAACTAGTGTTTCCTGCTTTGTAGGCTTACAACAATGCCAGAAGACTGTTGGTATTAAAAAGATGGGCCCTTGTTTCAAGAGAAGCTTGGTGTCGTTAATCAAGCCTAACAGCTTCCTAAAGGCAATTCCACCTACTCTCCTGTTTAATTCTGTGCCCAACTCATTTCAGTGTCTGTCCAAGATTATATACTGATAAATAAGGACCATAAGTTGTTCATCTAACTGCATATCATAATCTGGACAGTAGGCATCCTTCATCAACTTGGTCTTTCCCCTCTGTCAATAGTTAAAATCAAAATTCCTTTGGGTGATTTTAGATCTTATTTAGGAAACTCTGCAGTCATCTGGGGCTTAATGCAGTCAGGATGATATTGTCCAGAAACGGCTTCTGGAGGACCTTTGCATCTACACAGAATCCCCCTTTGACTTGGTCTGTGTACTGAATCTCCTTCATAACGATGTCAAATGCCTGCTGCTACAAGCATGGATCTCCCTGTTTTATTCCTTGCTTGTTATTATTGATTATAGAGTTGTCAAACAAAATTACCTTGTATCTTTCAAGGAATCAAGTATAATTTTCATATATTTATGGATGACATCTTCTTGAATAGCCTTTAATGTAGCATTTCTTTCCCAAATTAGAGTTTTTGTAGTTAACAAACTATAAATAAGCACTACAAGACCTAATACTCTTATCTTTCAGTCAATTGTATGATAATAGAGATATGGTTTACTGTAGAATATTGCTTATAAAAGACCACTTTTTCTTTTCCAATATCCTTACCAAGGAGTCCTCAGTTCATGTGTAGATTATTCTCGTAATTTTATTTAAATGGGAATTTAAGCATATGGGCCAATAGTTATTGATTTTCTCTGCTGCTTCTGCTACTGATGATATTAGGCTGTGGCATAGTGGAGAAGGAGCCAGCTTAGGAATCAAGATAACTTTGGTTCCAGTTCTGCCTTTGACACATGCACTGTATGTCTTGTTGACCCTTTCAAGTCATTTAACCTCTCAGTGCCCTAATCAACTCTAGTATTATAATTTGTAGAGTGATTCCTGATGAGCTTTGGTAGGAGCAATTTCATCACTGGGAGTTGGGTACACCAGTGAAATCATAAGGCTAGTGGAAAAAAGACAACCTTTTTTCTTTTCTTCCATGTCTTTAGATATCTTGAAAATTAGTCCTACCACATGTTAATAAGGGTATCATCTCCAACATGTTGCCATCAATACATACAATTCATCTAATCGAACTCTTTTCCCATTCTTATTTTCTGAAGGGCTATTCCTACTTTTTAAAATAAGCAAATCTAGGATTCTGATGTTAGAGTCTAAGTGTGATGGTTTCATTCTCCTTAGGAATAAAAAAGTTTGTTATAAATCTTTGCAGATTTTTTTCCCCAATGTTTGCCTGCCTGTTGTCCACCTTACAGTTTCAGTCTTAAATGTCTTTGGATTACTGTCTTTCTTTAAACAGATTTTTCTCTCCACAGCTTTTTGTTATTCTATAATGGGGTACTGTTCATAATCTTCCACTGCGCTTCTTAAGTTTACAAATGAGTTTATATTTGCCAGTGTTGCCCATACCTGGCATATGTATTCACATGGCAAGTAGGTCAAATAGTTGCTGACAGAGATGATTTTTTAGGCTCTTTTCTCAATCCTCATCCTCCTTGACTTCTCTGCAGTCTTTGACACTGTTAATCACCTTCTCTTCCCTAATACTCTTTTCTCTCTGGGCTTCTTTTTTCTTTAGTATGTTCACTTATTGATCATTGGACAAGAATCTCACATTTTTGTTGAATATCAGTCATTAAGTTAATGTTTATAAGCCTAAAATCAATATATTTCCTATAATCCCTTGTCCCCTTTTGCTACCATCATGGCGGAAACTGCCAGTGGTGGGAACATTTAAAATTTTTGTTTGTGTCATCGGTTGCCATAGCCAGAGAACTTATCATTAAATGGCTAGCCTGCTATATATTAATGGAGGGGAAAAAACCCCCAAAACTTTATCTCTAATTAACTAGGAGTTAGCATTAGGTGGGTGATCTTAGGCAAGACATTTAACCTGTCTATACTTCATTTAGCTTACTCAAAATAATGCCATTGAGTACAATACCTTACCTGTGTGAGATTTAAAATTGTATATACGAGCATTAAACTCCCCCTTTAACTTTTCCCTTATATATCTCCCAGACCAGTAAGAAAAGAAGCTTCTGAGCTTTAATCAGTGAGGGATTAGTTTTTATTGTTTGGGGATTAATTAGATAACAAAAAGGTGATACCAATTAGAGAAATAGGAAAGTAGAAATACAAAAGAATAATCTTAGATCTAAGCTTTTATAGATCTATTCTTTTATAAAACTCACCGAATCCCCAAACTGCCTGCCAGGCCGAGAACCAGAGCCAAACGCATGCCGCCACCACTAAACTGAGAAGCCAGAGTGAGTGAGCCAGAGAGCGAACTTCCGTTCCCACTCTCAGTTTTTAAGTTGGCATCCCGGAATTATGGCGTGCTTGGCCATGCTCTCAGGGCAGCAGCAGGCACACGGTAGTTCGTCTCAGTGTCCTCCCCAAAAGGGTGGTCCTTCAAAAGCAGCTTCAGTAGCATGCATTCAACTCTCAAATGATCCAGCTAAAACTTCTGGTTTTTACCACACCTGTAGTCAGGGAGTTGACTCATCATCTCTTGAAGTCCCTCCCAGCTCTCAGATCTATAAAAAGGAAAAGGATGTTTATAAAGAAGTCAGCTGCTTTTTTGAAGTTTTTCCAAAATTTCAACTTTAAAGAATTGAATATATTCAAATAAGCAAGGTTCATAACAAGTTACATAAGAAAAATAAGTGTAAGTAATTAACAGGTGTTACTATTAGCTATCCCTTTTCCCTATAGCCCTATAGCAACATCTTTGCTATAATCAAACCTCAAAGATAAGAAAAAGTTGCAGTTAAGTGGAGTGGTGATTTATAGGTTCTCCTTGGACAAAGGAATTTGCTAAGTTTATTTTTTATGCCTCCAAATACAGTAAGAAACATAATTTCATGGAAGCATTAGGTCACATTGTAGTGCTCATGATAAGTGTTTTCAAAAAGATCTCTGGCAAAATAATTGCAGCTTATGCACCATGTTGAAGTAGTAGAGAAATTCTATGTTAGAAAATTTCTAAAGGATAAAAATGCCTAAACAAGAGGCAATTTTAGCAACAGGTTTGGTAAAACACAGCCCTGCAATTTACAGATCGGTCAATTGAACTTTAATAAACAGAAATCAGTAAATAATTTTATTAAGCACTTAGTGTATGCCAGAAGCTGGGCTAAGCACTAGGAATACAACGAAATGACAAAAACATTCCTTACTCTCAAGGAGTTTACATTTTACAAATCAGTCCATTAATCCAGTAAATGTTTATTAAGTTGTTACTGTGTGCTTGGCACTGTGCATACAATTAATAACAAATTTTTAAAAGACAGTCCCTGCCCTCAGGGAATTTAAAATGTAAAGGGAGACAGGAAAGCAAGGCTGGGGTGGGGGATTCTAGAGGAGATGAAGGGACACCGGGGAATATGTCATTCCATGCACTTGAAACTGGGCAGGGAAGAAGATGCAAAATGGAGTAAGCTAAATCCAGTTCCTGGCCTCTCTAAGGAAGGTATTGGGAGGAGTTTGATATTTTGCCCTCCAGCGCTCCAGTCAGAATGTAACTAACCTGGTTGGAAATTGAACAATAGGAACCTGCTAGTTCCTTTTTTAGGGGTGAAAACATGGAACTAAAAATGATGAAGATTTCCCAGAGAAAGAGGAGGCCTTAATATGAGGACCAAGGAAATGTGGATACTTGCCACTTCTCCTTTAGCCACAGTTCCTCCAACCCTAACTGTACTCGATAATTGTCCAGATAAACATTCTTTTACTGAATGTTACATGCACGTAAAAAAAAAAAAACAGCCGTGAGATCTACCATTAAAAGGAAAAGTTACATGACACACAAGTGACAAAGTATGTAATACTTCTTTCTGGTGACTGATTTTTTTTTTTTTTTTAAGTGAGGCAATTGAGGTTAAGTGATTTGCTCAGGGTCACACAGCTAGTAAGTATTAAGTGTCTAAGGCTGGATTTGAACTCAGGTATTCCTGCCTCCAGGGCCAGTGCTCTATCCACTGCGCCACCTAGCTGCCCTGACTGATTTTTTTAATCGGAGATTTCTACTACTATTGAATTGTACTATTTAATGTGATTTTTTTTTTCAGGTATGCCAATAGTAGCCTCATAAAATATATGGAAAAACACAAAGTGAAGCCTGACAGTAAAGTTTTCCTTCTGGTAAGTTCATTTCTTTAAAACATAATTTATCAGGGAAAAATTACTACTCCATTGCTTAAAAAACTTTATGAGAATGGCAGGGAATTTTATATTGTTACTGATATTTAATATTTTATTAAATAATTTACTTTCTTTATTTCCTTTTAAGAAAATTTATGGTTGTCACAAAAAAACTACAGTTTTGTAGCGATATGGAGATTGCTTGGAAAAATGGAGGGACCCCTGTTTCCTTTCTTTTCTGGAATCTTTTTTTCCCCATCACTGCTCCTAACTGTGGTGCTTAGCTCATGGTAATCTTTGAATCTCTCTTATAGAGAGAGCTCTAATCACCAGTAAGAACTTGTTTTTACTAATCATTGAATCTATAGCACACTCCATTTAAAGAATTCATACTATTCCCATTTGTTATTTTATTACCTCCTTAATTACAGTGACTTCAGCACCATTCGTCTATAAAATGTGGATAATGATAGCACCTACTTTTGAAGTGTTGCTGTGAGGATCAGATGAAACAATATTTGTGAAGTGCTTAGCCTAGTGCCTGGCACACAGGAGGTGCTACATAAAAGCAGATTCTCTTTGTCATCTATCTTTTCCAACATTTCTGACCATTCTTACCATGTCTCTTTAGTTGCCTCCTTTTCCTTGGAAAGCAACAGCCCTCCTTTTCTTTTCCAAGGTTATTTACTAGACTTCTGTCTTTAAATCCTTTCCCATCTCATTTCTTGGAGAACCTTTCTTCATAAGTAATCTCCTGTTACTTACATCTTGTTTGTTTGTTTGTTTGTTTGCGGGGCAATGAGGGTTAAGTGACTTGCCCAGGGTCACACAACTAGTAAGTGTCAAGTATCTGAGGCTGAATTTGAACTCAGGTCCTCCTGAATCCAGGGCTGGTGCTTTATCCACTGTGCATCTAGTTGTCCCCATGTTACTTAAATCTTATCTTTGCCTCTCATCTGACTCCTCTTCTGCTCATGGTTCCCCATTGTGAGATTTAAAATTGGATATAAGAGCATTAAACTCCCCTTTTAACTTTTCCCTTATATATCTCCCAGGCCACTAAGAAAAAGAAACCTCTGAGCTTTAATCAGTGAGGGATTAGCCTTTATTGTTTAGACAACAAATAGGTGATACCGATTAGGGAAATAGGAAAGTAAAAATACAAATGAATAGTCTTAGATCTATGCTTAGTCTTTATTCCTTTATAAAACTCACCAAATCCCAAAACTGCCTGCCAGGCCGAGATGCACCGTCGCCGCTAAACTGAGAAGCCAGAGTGTGCAAGACAGAGCACAGAGAGCGAACTTCCATTCCCACTCTCAGTTTTAAGTTGGCATCCGGGAAGTACGGAGTGCTTGGCCACACCGGGCAGCAGCAGGCGCAAGGCAGTTCATGGTCTCCTCCCCAAAAGGGTGGTCCTTCAAAAGCCACTTCAGTAGCATGCGTTCAGCTCTCAAATGATTCAGCTAAAACTTGCGTCTTTTACCACACCATCCTAAAACCTGCTTACACCTTCCAATTAGTGTCCTCTCTCCAATCTTTCATCACTTAAGTGTTTCAGAAAAGTAGTATACATTCACTGTTTCTACTCTACCCATTTATGCCTGTCATCTTTGCAGTTTGATTTCCATCCTCACTGCTTTACTGAAACTGCATTCTTACTTTATAATTATTAAATCTAGTACCCTTTTCCCCTCCCATTTCCTATCCCTTCTTGACCTGGGTTCAAATCCTGCCCCAGATACTTTCTAGTTGTAGAACTCTCTTGCCCTCTCTGTGCCTTATGTTGACTTGGTGTCTTCTCAAGGTCCTTTTCTATGATAAAAATCTATGATTTTATGGTCTGTTGCATTTGACCCTGTTGAACACCACCCTCTCTTTGAAATGTTTCTGATACACTTCCTTTTTAAGGTTTTAATCAACAAACCATCATTAAATGTTTACTATGTGTCAGGTCCTGGGATACAAAGACAAAAATGAAAGTTGCTGTACTCAAAGAGCTTGCATTCTATCAAGGAAGACAACATGTACATATAAAAAGTATTTGCAACACACACAAATATAAAGTAATTGAGAGGGACCAGCAGCTTGAGGGTGGGGAAGGTTTCATGCTAGAGTGAATGTTTGATCTGAGTCCCAAAGGTAGAGATGAGGACAGTTCATGCCTGGGATGTTGACAGCCTTTGCAAAGGAACAGGTGGTGAAATGTCATGTGTTAGAGACCACCAGACAGCCAGTTTCACTGGACTGTACATAATGAGGGTGGAACAATAGTATGGATACAGCTTGTGAAGGACTTGAAATACCCGACAGGCATTTGATTCCTAAGGCAGTAGGAAGCCACTGGAGTTTATTGAGCAAGGGCATGACGTAGTAAGGCCTGTGTTTGGAAATGAAACTTTGATAATGGTATGGAGGGTAGATTGGAGAGGGAAAGACCTGAGATAGGGAGACTAATTAGGGGGCTATTGCAGTGGTAGAGGTGAGAAGGGATGAGAGTCTGACTGGAGAACTAAAGTGGTAACTGTTTTGATCATTCCTTTCCTCTCTCCTCCACTGGCTCTCTGTCCTCCTCCTGCTTCTTAGATTTGGCATTGTTCTATATTCATCCCATTTCTTTCTCTGTACTCTCCACTGGTGGTTTTATTTATCTCAGTGGCACAGATTCCTGCCTGCCAAATCTCTGTCTAGCTTGGGCCTATCTCCTGATAGCATTTACAACTACCTCCTACGTAGTTCTATCCTAGCTATCCTGTCACTCCTTAAACTCAGCAAAACTGGCTCCTTTTCTTGACTTTCCTGTATCTTGGTTACATTGGTAATCCTCTTATCCACCATGAATTAAAACAAGATTCTCATACTCCATTTTTGTCTTCCATTTCCTATTGCTTCCCTAGTTCAGGCCTGACTTCCTGTTTAGTTCACATTAATTTCTCATTTCCTCTCATCTCGGGCTTCCTAAATGATCTTTCTCTAATCCCAAAACTCTCTCTTCATCTATCTGAAACCATAAACTCAGTGAGAACAGCAGCTGTGTTATCCTTCCTTTTATCCCACTTTATGTGGAATACCATACCTTTTTAACACATAGTATGTCCTCAATAAATAATTTTTGAATTAAATGTTATTTATTCACAATCCATTTCTATGACTTTGTTGCACGGAAATTCAATATCTGGAACAAAGGATCATAGAGTGAAAGCTAGAAGAGACCTCTAGGGCATCTAGTCCAATCACTTAATTTTGTTGTTATTCAGTCATTTCAGTCGTGTCTGACTCTTTGTGACTCTACTTGGGGTTTTCTTAGCAGAGATATAGTAGTGGTTGCCATTACCCTCTCCAGCTCATTTTACAGATGAGCAAACTGAAGCAAACAGAGTGAAATGATTTGCCCAGGGCCACACAGCTACATGTCTGAATACAAATTTGAACTCGGGTCTTCCTAATCCCAGGCTCAGCACTCTATCCGCTATGCCACCGATGTGCCCAGTTTCTTTTACAGATGAGGAAACTGAGGCCTAGAGAACTTAAGCATCTTGCCCAAGGTCATAGAGGTGTTAGAAGATGAATTATAATATCTTATTCAAATTTCCTTTTCCTTTTTTTTAAAACTGGATCACCTATTTTGACAAAGAAATACTTTTTCTTCTCATTCTGAAATCCTCCAGTTACTGATTTCTGCCAATTGTGACCATGCTATGTAAGTGAATCCTGCTGATGATGAAATGAACCAGAGTATACCTTTATAAAACACACACATGCACACATGCACGCACACACCCCTCTGCATTGACCTTAGCATAAAAACCAGATTTCATTTATAAATGTTCATTCCATAAATTGTCTCTTCCTCTCATGTCCCTATAGCTTCAGAAACTTCTTACTATGGATCCCACAAAGAGAATTACCTCAGAACAAGCTTTGCAGGATCCCTATTTCCAAGAGGACCCTTTGCCTACATCAGAGTATGTATCCCACCCCACATCTTTCTTCCTTCTTTGTATGTATTGATAAAACCTGAATATGGGGGTGACATTTTAAAACATAATTTATGCTTAGAAACAAAGGACCTTCTCGTAAGTTCACCTTAGAGAGAGAAATTGATAGAGAAAAATAATTTAGGGTTCTGGGCACCCCCCTCCGAAAAATCAAAACAAATTTCAGTAACTAGGGCAGGTTCAGAGTGAGAAAATGCATTCAACAAGTAATTGAGAGGGAACATTTGGTTTTATGGCTCAGAACTACAGCTAAAAGAGGCAAGTGGCCTCTTGTGGTTCCCTCAGCTCTGCCAGAAGCTAATAAACTAGCAAAGGAATACAGAATTGGAAACTTGTGCTGAATGCTCAGTCCCTCGAGTCACAGTACCTACTTATAGAGTAATATCATCATCATCTTTGTCATACCCATCGAGGCAATTTTATGTACAAGTTAAATTTGTTCCAATTGTTCAGGCAAATTTGTATTCAACTTTTGTTGTTAAAAAGCAAAATGTTTTCACTGTAGTTTAAGGTTAAAGATGGCAACTCAACACTAAAATAGCATATAAGTAATTGCACTTGTATTTTTGCATATATGAAGGGTCCTTGTAATGGAAGGCACTCATTGTAATGGAAAGCAAATAGGGATTAAACAAACATAGATAGAAATGTAGAAAGGGTGAGCAGCCACATGATATTATTATGTTCACAAGATTTATAGTTTTGATAAATAATGCATGATCATTTATTTTATGGTGTTTTTCAGTGTATTTGCTGGCTGTCAGATTCCGTATCCCAAAAGAGAATTTCTTAATGAGGATGAACCCGAAGAAAAAGGAGACAAGGTACAAATTAATTACATGGTATAATTTAGGCCTTTTTTTCTTGCCTCTATTTCTTGTCCCCACCCCCCATGACTTTCTCCAGACAGAAAGTAATAAATGAGAAGAAAGTATAATTATCATGCCTTAGGGAAGTATAGTTATTAATGTCACTTAGCTATATAGGAATATGTTTCCTTCAGTTCCTGGGGAGGTCTGAATACTGTAAGATATACCCATAAGTCCAGAATACAGCAAACAAACTCATGACTATTGATTGTTATTATTATTTATAGCTAATTATTATTAGCTACATTTGAGAGACTGATTTATTTTCTAACATTACTGCCATCTTCTTTTAAACCACCTTTTCTAAGCAGCTCTCACCTTGTTCTTTCTTTGCCTTTGTCTCCTTGAATACTTCCAAGGTAAAGATGGAAAAGACTCCCTGTAGCTATTTTTAGTCTTTTCAAGATTAATTTCATAATGTCACCTACTTTGGATAGTGGTGCTTAAAAATCCTAACCAGTATAACATGCCCAATTTACTTACCCTGAAAGATTTTGCCATGCTCTAAATGGATCCCTGTTGGGAAATGGATCCAGTTACCTGCCCATCACATTTCCTTCTCCTGTTCTTCAGTCATTCCCATTAAATCTGACAAGGGAGAATAGCATTTGAACACTTATGTAACAAAGACAGTAATCATACTCAAGTTTCTTATCCTGCCTTTTGGTTTTCTTTAAGAATCAGCAGCAGCAGAATCAACATCAGCAACAAACAGCACCTCAGCAGCCACAGCAGGCAGCGCCGCCACCACCACCACCACAGCAACAGCAGCAGCAGCAGCAACAAAACAGCACCCAGACAAATGGGACGGCAGCAGGGGCAGGAACAGGAGGAGGGGGTACCGGGGCAGGGCTCCAGCACAGCCAGGACTCAGGCCTTAATCCAGTGCCTCCAAATAAGAAACCACGGCTAGGGCCTTCAGGCACTAACTCAGGCGGGCCTGTCATGCCTTCTGAATATCAGGTATTAGCTTGTGTTTTTAAACAGACCATTTGCCAATTATATGTTTTATAGAATGATCAAAATGTTAATAGTGGATCATTTTAGAGTTGTAAAATTTAATTGGTTTTTATTGATATCTTTTATTTATCTATAACTTAGATTTCCCCCATGGCTCTTCCCCTTCCCCTCCCATCCCTTAAAGAATTTTTTTTAAGGTAGGAAAATCATTAAAATTGATCAATAAATCTACCCCCAAAATCTGATGTTATATGCAATGTTTTTCATCTATGACTCTTCCCTCCTTCCACTTCCCATATACCCTTTGCAAAGCAAAAGGCAGAGATGTTCTTATAGCTATCTCTTCTTTGGACCATGCTTCTATTTTGTAATTTTTCAACAATCATTTTTATTTGTTTTGTAGTTGTTCTTTCTATTTATGTTGATGGTAGTCTTATATAATGTCTTCCTAGCTCTGCTTGCTAACTATCTCCTTGGGATGTATGTCTAGCATTGGAGTCTCTTGCGTCAAAGCGTATGGGTATTTTAGCCACTTTCTTTTCATGTTTCCAAATTGATTTCTAGAATGGTTTTATTCATTCACAACTTCACCAACAATGCATTAGTGTTTTGTACTTCGTGAAATATTATTGAGGGGACCATACAACCTGAATATCAAGTGTCCCCAGCATTTGAACACATTTTTTTACATGGAAATGGATTGTCATGTTCAGTATACTTCCAAGAGTACCATGATTTAATTATCTATTATAGTTTGAGTCTTTTTATTCATAGGCAGAAAGTGAGAAAAAGTATTCCCTTGATTGTTTAGGGGCTGCCTATCTACTAGACAATACTTAGACAAGCAACTAAGACACAGAAAGGAAGAAATGGCATCCTTACTTTGGACAAAATAATGTGAACTGGTTTTCTCTTAGGAGACAGTGGAAGCTAGCTATAATTATGGAAGAGAAAGAAGGTCAAATTTATAAATCCTAAGAAATAACTATTATGAATAAATGGAATTTTGAGACTAGAAATTACTTTATAGTTGTTAAGAAACTATGACTTGGGGGAAAAAACAGAAGGTGAAAAAGATCAGTGTTTGGAGAAAGAAAAATTAACAACAGGGGACTTGGTAGTTATGCTTTACAAAAACTTTTCAAAGTAGCAGTAAGATAAAAGAAAATAAAGGTGGAGCATGAAGGAACCCAGAAAAAACACACACACAAAAAGACGATTAAGTTAAAGAACACAATCCCCTAGGGAAAAGAGAAGCAGGACTTAAAGGAATCAGATAATATGAAACTGGAACTAAAGGAAGAGTTCCTTCCTGCAAGAGTGAAGATCATCAAGTAGGAGATAAGGGACTGGCATGAATCAGGGAAGAACAACAGTCAGATTTGATCCCATTAAAAACAGTTTACTTATTTCAGCAATCAGGATTAAAAATTCCATCATCTGTATATGTGTTATATAAATTCAGCTTACTTTTTTTTTGCCTTAAGGTCTGTTTATTCTCATTAAATGAGCAGCAGACAAATCATATATTAGGTGATCTTCATAAATTTGCTGTCATTTCTTTGTTTTAGTTAAGCAGTTAAATGGTGAGAATACAATTTGAATTCTGCCTTTTCCCACCAGATTTTAAAATGGTTCTTATTATAGAGCTCAAAATTCTTCAGTCCTCTTTAGAATTACCACACCATCTGATAGAGCAAAAACTTTCTTAATGTAATGTTTCTGTGTAGTGGATAATCCATATGCTTTTTCTTTTATTGCCTAATTAAAGAAAAAGACATTTGGGGAGCATTCTTTGTTTCTCATCCCATATGATTTGCCTTCTACTGAACTACAGAATCTTTTTTAAAAAAAAAAACAAAAAACCGTAATACCCAAGGCCTTTTGTTTTGCCATGTCTAATGTATTAACCCAGACATTCTCTCTGGAGTTTCTAAAGTAATTATAACCTGATAATTGTTTGGTATTAATCTTATGATAATCTAGTTTCTATGTTTTGTCCCTTTAGCCTTTTCAAGAGTTTATCTTCACATATAGACTTGAAATTTATCATGAGCAGTACCATGTTACATAGCAAATTTAACAATAACGACTATCTTTCCCAAATACTAAGATTAGCAGTTTGTCATGGACCACTGTGCTAGAATTAGAAGACTTTAAACTCTAGTCTCAACAGACACTAAGTCAATATAGTGTGGCTTGAGTAAGATACATTAGTAGCCTTAGCTTTAGTTTCCTGGACTAGTAGACTTTTTAGAGTAAGATGGAAATTTAAAATCAGCAAGCCTACCTTCTTCATTAAAAGGAAGATAAGGGGAAGAAACCGTCAAGGTTCAGTAAGTTTTCCATGGCCACATTATTAAGAAGTGCTGGAACTAGAACTTGAATTCAGGTCTTAGGACTCCAAGTCCAGTTCCCTTTTTACACTGGCTCTTTCAAATGATTGTTAACTTCACAGTCCTAATTTTATTTAATTGATTGATTTTTTTCCCCCTTTATCACAAAAGTCAGAGCCTTCACTTATCATTTGCCAGGAGCCTGTATCTTTATTTTAGTTCATGCCAGTAGTTGTACTGTGTGGGAACCTTTAGGAATTGGTCAGCAATGAGCTGTGGTCAGGTGCAATCACTACTTGTAAACCAGCCAATCTGCCATTTATTTAGCTAGAAGGTATCCTTTAAATTCTTTCCTTTAAGGCACAAAGGAATATATTGCAATTGTATATGCTACTAAGTCATATCCTAACATAAATTATTGTCAGTGTTTTATGAGTTGAAATAATTAAATGCATTTTATAAGAAATTACAGAGTAGAGTAGTATAGTTAATAATTTCAAAGTTGCTAAAAGTACTTTCCCACACATAAGTTATTACAGTTATGTAATGGAGGGCAGGGAGGTAGAGAGGGATTGTCAGAGATTGTTTTCCATCAAGACTATTTTATTGAACTGTTTTTTTGGTTCCTATGTTGCAAATCAAGTTTGACAACTAGTGGTAAACCCTACTAAGAGGACCTCTTTACCTATTCTTCTCTCCTTCATCCCTCAATGACACCTCAAAGTCTTCTATATTTTTAAACCCTAAGTTAAAATTTTTCTGTGCACTACGTTTTCCTTCCAAGTTTCATGTAACAGAAACCATCCCCAAAACTCTTTGGAATCAATAATGCCTTCTTTCCTTTGGCCATTTAAGCCACCTTAACCCTAATCTGTTTTTTATCCAGAGATGATTTTTTTTCCTTTTTTAAATGTTTTTCAATCAGAAAGGTTAGGATTATGAGAGATTATAAAATAAAATAATGTTGGATTCAATAATGTGACTATATTATGTAGTGATATATACTTTATATACCTGACTGACATAAATGTATATTTTTAGAACTACTTTATTTTACTTTTTTCCCTCTGAACCAGACTAATGATGAAAAAATTCTCTCTCTCCCCCCCCATTGTCATTATAATTATCGTTGTGAACATTCAGTTCATCTGACAACAATTTTCTTTTGTACTTTTTGTAGCACTCCAGTTCACGCCTGAGTTACCAAAGCAATGTTCAGGGATCGTCGCAGTCCCAGAGTACCATGGGCTATTCCACATCATCTCAGCAGAGCTCCCAGTACCATCCGGCTCATCAGGCTCACCGGTACTAAGGAGCCCAGCAGACACCCCCCCACCCCACCCCACCCCCCAGCATGGAATGAATGAACCAAAAGTCAAAGGCTCCAGCATTATGAAGGTCACAGTGAGAAGAACCAAAAATGCAAACTGTGATACAGATAGAAGATTCCTAAGCATATGAAAAGAACCTTATTGACTGAACGTTTTGTGGTGGACTTATCACCTTTCTTTATTAGCTTAAAGAAGGTTCTTGTGAAGTTTCCCAGGTCCCTTCCCCCTGCATGTGTTCCATTGTGGTTACTCTGATAAATGTCTGATCTAAACCCAGCACTTAACTTTTCTAACCTTCAGCATTGTTTTGAAGGATTCCTGGTGCACCTTTCTCATGCTGTAGCAATTGTCATGATTTGATCTTTTCAAAGCTCTTTAATAGAATTTTAATGTTTTAGATTGGAATTTCAGCTGTATATAGTTTTATACTAAACAAATTGGTTCAGCAACACAGGTAAAATGCACCTTTTTAAAGCACTACGTTGTTTTCACAGGATTTTACTGTTTTGCTCATGGATATCACAGACAACATTTTAACTATTCCAGAATATTTACTGATTGTTTTTATTAGCCTAGTTTTCAGGGAAGGTATGTTAAAGGGATGGGGGAAGGGGAAAACCCACAACAGAAAAACATTTTAGGTCCTTGCAGTTAATATGCTTCCTGCTAGTGAACTGAATACCAATTAAGGGATTGTGATTGATATGTTCATATCATTCATATGAAGCACTGTTTTTAGAATCATTGTCTTATTCCATATAGTTTTCAATAATTAAGCTTCATGATTTTAACCTCTTCTAGGGCATCCTTTAATATAGCTAAGACCATCTTAAAAGAGGTTTCAGAACTTTGGTGGAATGTAGTCCTTTGGCCATTCACACCAGTCAGCAAGAAAAACATTTTAACTACCTTGGAATTTTATTAGAAAGGAGTAAATGTTGATTAAAGGATGCATTGCCTAACCTTTCAAAGGAAAATTTTTCGTGCATATTGTATATAGAGTTGACTTCTCTAAAGATTTATCCATTTCTTCAATTTTGGCAAGCTTGCATAAATAGCTTAAATAATCAAAGTTAATCAAATAGAAGCTTACAAGCTAATCTTTTAGAATACAAATTTGAAGGTTCCCATTCATTTTTGCATTAGATATAAAGTAACTACTTCAAAAGCATGTTAAAACATCTAGATTTTTTCATGTTTAAGATAAGTATTATGTATACATAATATTGCTATTGTTGATGCAACTTTCTATTAAGAGGCTTTACATTGCACTGAAATATTTCTTTTGCCCCAGGAAAAAACTTTATGAGTGTGCCTAAAATCTATAGGCAGATAAGTGTAAAACTATAATAGCTATCACGAATATTCCAGTTACCATTATCCTCAAATCAGACACTAAAAATCCCACCATTGTCTAGTTGTAGGAGACCCTGCTCATCAGGAAAGTAATGATTTGGGGAAGGTATTTTTTTTTAATGTTTATAAAGTAATATAAAAATTGGCAACTCTTATCACAGTATAAAAGGGAAAGTATCTGTGTTCTTCAGAATGCTTTTAACCATGGAAGTGGCACCAGCCTTATTTCATAAATTGTTTTCCAGATTTAGAAGTTACCTTGATTACTATATACAATTTTTTACTATTTGTGAACTCATCTACCTACTTGGTTTTGGTAATCTAGGTCCAGACATAAGTAAAATAAGACTGTAGATAGAATCAGTATGCATTTTGCACTAATGATGTGTTGTTATGGCCTGCAGAGGGCCTTACTTATCTCAGCATAATGTTTATAATTAATAATTAATCATTTATAAACTCTATGAAGACTAATTATAGACCAGGCCACAGGCTGCACTCAAAGCAATTTTCTGTTTTCCATAATTTTTTTTCCCTTTCATTCTTTTTGTGAGAAAGCAGCTGAAAGCCGGTGTCTAGTACAGTGCCTTGCACATAGTAGGTATTCAATAAGTGCATGTTGAATTAAATCATTATAGTCATGCCAGCATTATGTTTATCATATACACTGAATCACAATATAAAGCTGTCAGTTAAGTAGTTATTGAGCATGTACTATGTGCCTAGTGTTGGACTAGATACCTTCTGAGATGCAGAACCCTGGTCCAGGTCCTAAAGGGGCTTACATTCTAGTTGGGAAAATATCTTGTGATGACTGCCTTATAGGTGGGCTTATAGCAAGGTCCTTCGAGTGTCACTAAACCCACTCAAGATGGGTTCTTATTCCAGTTTCTGATCCTATAAGCAAGCAGTGTTTTATTAGAGAGGAATCCACTGTGTATCCAACCACAATAGAGAGAAAGCACCAAATTAAATGCAATGAAAGAAAATTAAATTGTTATCTGGAATGCTAATAAAAGTCTTTCAATAATCCTCTAGTGTCTATTGTGGCCCAAGCTAAACTAAGTGCTTTAGGGAGTTAGAAGGAAAGAGCTCCTGTCCTAAAGGAGAGATTACATTTAGTGGGGGAGATAGAACAAAGAGAGCAAAAGAAGCAGAGGCCAAAATGTCATGCTCTTTAGTACTTGGGACATTTGCAGACATTTCACAGTACTATGTATGCCATGAGTTTTATGGGCTGGTACTGAATTTCATCTCTTAGATTCTTTTTTTTTTTTGGGGGGGGGGGTGAGGCAATTGGGGTTAAGTGACTTGCCCAGAGTCACACAGCTAGTAAGTTTTAAGTGTCTGAGGCCAGATTTGAACTCAGGTACTCCTGAATCCAGGGCCGGTGCTTTACCACTGTGCCATCTAGCTGCCCCAAATTCTTAATTTCTCAGTGTTGTTGAGTGCATGTATGCATGTGCACGCACGTGCGCGTGCGCGCACACACACACACACACCAGCCAGAAATCCCAGTTATTGACTAGTTGTTTTACAGTTTAACCAAGCCTATTAGCTTCCCCCCCCCCTTCTGGTCCTACCCCATCAACACTCATTCTCACCATGTTTTAGAACCATTTTAGTTTTGTTTTAATTTTTTTTTATTCACTCCAAAGGGGAGAATTTGAAAACACTGCATTTTTACATTTGAATTTCCCTGTGCCCAAATAAACATAGCTTCATCTGAAAATAAGGTAGATACTTCTCTGTATGCTCAAGGGTATAGTGTATGGAGACACCCAAACCAGGGTATTTAAAGTTAAAACAATAAATTAAGTAAAAATAGGCATTGTTTTTTGGCATGTTTGCTGCCATTTCTATTGCAAATCATCCTAGAACAGCTTTCTCTCTGGTTTTACAGTGAGATGAATGTATATCTAGAAGAAAGGTGTTCCAGAATTCTAAGGTATATAAGAGTAAAGGTTAGACTTCCTCATGTCAGGGCTGATATAATGAGGTTGGAATTACCTTTGTAAAAAGATAGATAATGCAGTAACTCGCAGAAACCAAGGACTAGTAAGTATATTTTTGTATCTGTGTGATTTTTGAAAAATGACTTAGTACTTGGAATTTTGGCCTTCTGCATAGCTTCTCTTTGCCCTCACAAAAGCATTTCACACTTTGCAGTTAAACATAGGAAATGACATTTGCTTATTTATTTGTTTATGGCCTGGTTCCTTTGGTAAAACAACAGATCACTCCCTATAAAGATGTGATTCTGTTAGTTGAAGGGGTTAAAAAAAAGACAAAAAGGGGAATCAGATTAGCCACTGTCTACTTTGAGTAAATGTATGTAGCAAAAAAACAATACAATGAAGGAAAAATTTTATGAAAATTGTAAATCCTGCCTGCACTATATCTGTGATACTGTCTTCTTGATGGGTGAGGGTTCAAAAATAGCATTCAGAAAAGAGTCTTGAAGTATTCAAATACATGTAACATTTTATATAAAACATAGTAGCTTAGGTTCCCTTTATAAGCTTCAGGAATGGTCCCACAAGTATCATTAAGCGAAGATAATTGTTGTAGGATTTAAAAAAAAACAAAACAACAAACCAATGTATTGTACATAAGGCCATACATACTCTTTTATGATATCACTACAAAGGAGTGATATGTATTACTATATGAAAAAAAAATCCTTAATGCACTGTTATCTCTTAAATATTTAGTAAATTAATACTATTTAATTTTTTTAAAGATCTGTCTGTGTAGACACTAAAAGTATTACACGAAATGTGGACTGAAGATGTCCTTTTTAATAGCAATTTAAATAACTTTTTATATATGTCATGTAGTATATACTTTCCAAATTGCTCTAGTTTGTATTTTCCCATGTTTCCTATTTGTGAAAGTGTGCCTGTCTGTTTCCTCTTTCAATAATTACATGCACGCGTTCTTCATTTTCTAATTATTACATGGAATACTATATATGCTTTTCATGCTGCCACAAAGGTTTGCTGCCCTAGTCATGTGGTAGTCACAGACAGTTGTGCCCCTTCTGATGGGTGTGCAGGAAGAGCCGCTTGCTTACTTTCAAGTTAAGAGTTTACTGCATTTGAGTTGTCTTGACATCGTTTTCAAAATGACTGTTGAAACTAAAATGAGTTAATTGCTTTTATTTTATATCCTCAGTTGTAATAAAATTTAATTGACTTTGCTTCTGTGTGAATTTTTAAAATCTGAAATAATATACATTTGTAATAATAATAAAGGAAGTTGAGATGTGATCAGTGTGCTTGCAAGTTTTATAAAGATTACATTGGGATCTCAGAGGGTATAAATGGTCTCTCACAGAGCAACAATTTGTAATTTTGTTAAGGATGTTTATGATATCACAAAACCACAGAAATCAAACTTGCAAAACCTCAAGGATAGAGTTAGGGTTTTTTTAAATGTCCTTAGGAAAATGTCCTCCTTTTTTGTATGTATGAAAATATAAGGCTATTTTCAAGGAAAAAAAACAATAGGTAAAAAAAAGCCTCTTCGCTAGGGATTTTCTCCCTTTTTTTTTTTAAACAGGATATGCATCTGTTGACAAAGCAAGTTAATTTTACAAATACTTACCATTAAAGGCACTACTACATGATGAAAGGAACCAAAAGTATCAAATCAGTAAGTATTACATTTCTACTTCCATTTTAGTTACTCATTTTCCTAAGTCTGGGCTATTGTTTGGCTAGATGAAACATGGTACTTAATGAATGTTCAACACTGTGTTAGTTATGTTTGATTTCCTACTAAAAGAATTCATAACAACAGGCCAAGTCTCTTCTCCACTCACTTGGGCAAAAGTTCTGGAGTGGTTGAGCACAACTTCTTGATGCTACTGCAAAAAATTCTGACATCAAAGCCATTAGCACAATACTGTATGTGCACACAAAGCACCTTATCATCAGTTCATATAACTAGCTGTGCCTATTTGTAGGAAGGAGTGAACCACAGTTTAATCAAGGAAACAAATTATCCATAATCTGGCTCTCATTTGCTTTTTCTGAATATATGCCTTCGGTATAAAATACATTTTAGTTAAGTGAATTCCATTTTTTTTCTATCAGCTTAAATCATAGGATGGCCAGTATCTTTCTCAAAGAAAAAAAAAATTGCTTCTCCAAACACAATTAAGCAGCACCTGATGCTAACTTTTTTTTTCCATTCAGAATTGAGTGGAAAATAAAGCAAAAGTATGAGAGCCTGCTATTGCCCCTTAGAAGTCATATCTTGTTAGCTGCCTAGTTAGTAATAGGTATTGTTTCTTTTACTCTGAAGAGTTTTCTGCCTCCAGCACCCAGGGATATGAATAGTACATATCATTCCAGGTAGTTCGTTGATTTTCTTAGGCAAAAAGCAATATAAGTTAGGGGAAAGAGGAAATATATGCTAGTCTATGGCTAGCTGTAAATAGACTTAATAAATATTCAGAGAATGTACAGTCTAAAGGGGTTTGTATAGACATCTGAAAGACAGTATCATATCATATCAAACTACATATATTCATAGCATTGTTAGTTGAATTTATTCATGAGGATATAATTTGTCCTGACTTTGTGACTTGAGCTTACCGAAGGCAGCTAGATATTCTCTCATCTCCTTGTTTACTTCTTATTAATTATTTTTGTTGTTTTTCCCAATCTAAAGACCATTACTCTTGATAGACTAGACAGAACAGAAGAAAAGTTGAATAGGGCTTTCTTCCTGTCAACTTTTGTTCTCATTCCATTTTCCTCAAGCAGGATAGCTCTCCTTTGCTCTTGCTCTTGGTAAAAACCTAATTCTAAAAGCTCTTTTCAGTGTCTTTTAGTATTCGTTGCCAGCCTCAACTGGTTCTGAGTTTAAATGCTTCAGATGTTTTTCACCCTCAGTTCTGCCCCTGCTTCCATTTGTCTTCCATTTTTTAAATCCATATTGATCTTTGCATTCCTTGGGTATCCTTTTTGGCCTCTTTAGAAAAGTTTCCTTTTACTCCTCATCAGAATCATTTTTGTTTGATTTGTTTGATATTGTTCTTGAGAGTATCTTGGGAGATAACCTCTATAGAATTTTAGGCCCAGCAATGATGACGATGATAACTATGACAATGAAAAATAACTACCTTAAAAGGCTTTAAGTTTTGTAAAGGATGTTACACATATTTCTCATTCAAACTTTATAACCACTCTGATGTTGGGTGTTATTATTTTTGTCCTATAGATGAAGAAACTAAGGTACCTAAGGCTTACTCGTGTAGTGAGTAAATGTCTGAGGCAGGCTCAAAACTCTAGTATTCTTGAGTCAAGGTCCAGCACTCTGCTTACCACACTACCTAGCTGCCTTTTTCTGAACACTTTGAATCCACTTCCCAGGATCTAGGTTAGGCTTTTCCATCCTTATTTTAGTCTATAAACCCTTCTATTTAATCTGTTCCTTTGAACTCCATTATCATATTCCAGTCACTCCCTAAAACTAAGTCTGTGTTACTATCAAGCTAGAATTTACCTGCTTGTGATGAGAACTCTTCTCACTATATTGTGCCTATACTCTGCATTTGTATATAGATGACTGAGGCCAGAAAAAGTATAACTGCTCCACTTAATAGATGCTGTATCCTGTTGAGTACTAGGCTTTTTTTTTTTTTTTTAGTGAGGCAATTGGGGTTAAGTGACTTGCCCAGGGTCACACAGCTAGTAAGTGTTAAGTGTCTGAGGCCGGATTTGAACTCAGGTACTCCTGAATCCAGGGCCGGTGCTCTATCCACTGCGCCATCTAGCTGCCCCGAGTACTAGGCTTTTCCTAACTATTTCCCTTCCTATGACATACCTGTTATTTTGTTTATCTACTTTAGCAGTACTAACTAGCTCATCTCTGGTTCTTTTCAACTCTAAATCTTATGATCTTAAGATATATGTAGGCTGCTTCAGCCTCTATTTTGAATTTAAATATCTCTTAATCAGACCTGTAAGTCTCCAGGGAAAGAAATTTTACTAGCCCTTATAGCAACTCAGTCCCTAGCAAAGAGTCCCTTCTTTTCAGTACCTGGCACAGAAATCCAAATCCCATTCTTAGATACTATCTTCTTTCTTAGTCAGCTATTAATTCTGCCCTTCTTTTCCAAAACCTTTGTTTGGAAGGCAACCATAAACACCAGAAGGCCTTTCCTGATGCCCCAACCTCACTGGTAGTGCCTGCCCTTTCTGCTTGTATTTGCTTTGTATTTATTCTGTACATATTTTTTCTGTTATTTAATCTGTATATACTTAACTATGTAAGTGTCCCTTTCTCTGATAGACTGTAAGTGTCTTAAGAGCAGGAACTGCTTCATTTTTTGTTTTTAAATCCCCAAGAACCTCCCATAGTGCCTGACATATAGAAGGTGCTTAATAAATTCTTGTTGATTGATACCTGGTGCTGATCCCTCAAACATAGAGTGTGTAGATTATCGACCTTTCTCTTCTGGTTTCTTCTTATTGCCTGCTTTTTATTCATTCCTGTGCCCCCAACCCCTCACAGAAAGTGAGGGGGGGGAAGGTAGAACTCTTCGAAAAAGGGTTTATAAAAAAGGATGACTTGTCCATTTATTTTCCTATGAATTACATTGCTAGTCTACTTTAATTAAATCTTTGTTACTTGATTGGTGGTTCCTTCATAATTTGTGAATGCATGTACCAAATGGGGGCCCAAGCTGTGATTTATGTCTTCCCCCCCAAAAATATCCCACACTAAAGCTAGAGATAAGTAGGAGCCACACAATCAAAGGTAGCTCTAGGGGGTGTGCTGCATGTTGTACCACAGTTAGCCATATTGAATTTGGCTTTGGGTGGGAAGATCTGCATCCATCTGCAGAAATTTATGTCATAAGTGTAACATGGACATATAAAATTCATGTCTGTGTGAATTAGGCATTTTTCCCTAGTACTTGAGCATTTGTCCCCAAACCTTTTTCTTTCCTTCCTTTTCTTTTCTTTCTTTTTTTTAACACAGCTTTTGCCAAAGGGAGTGTTAAATAAATATGAGGCACAGTAGAAACTTCATGGGAGGGTTTTCGTGACAACCAATTTCTACAACCATGGAAAAGTCCCTCATTAAAGTGGAGCAATATTGCTTGAAACTATTGTTTTGATGTTGTTTAATAAGCAGGACCAGTTCTCATGTTAAGGAATCTGTGTTCCAGATGTACTAGTTAATGTCCTCCAAAACATTTGTTTATTACTGTATAGACATAACCAAGTCAACAAATCAAGTTAACAAGAATTTATTAAGTACCCACTCTGTGACAGTCACTGTGTTAAGCACTAGGGATATAAAGAAAGATTTTATAGACTTAAAAAAACAGCACAGTCCCTCCTCTCAAGGAGTTGACAGTCTAATGAGACAACATTCAAACAACTGCATACAAATAAGATATAGACAGAATAAATAGGAGATAATCACAAAAAGAAAGCACTAGCATAAGGAAGTTCAGGAAAGGCTTCTTGTAGAAGGTGGAATTTTAGCCAGGACTTGAAGGAAGCTGAGGACAACTATCTAGGAGTTGTAGAGATAAGGAAGGAGAGTGTTCCAGGCATGGAAGACAGCCAGGGAAAATGCAGATGGAGTGCTGAACAGCAAGGAAGGCAGTGTCACTGTGAATAGATAATTTATGAAATCAGGGCTGGCATGCCTGGTTCTTTGGGTACTTGCCGGGAAAGACCACAATTGGCAGCGGGAAACAGGGCGGCAATCACACTTTAATTAAATACAGAGGGTATGGGGGCAAAAAGCCCAGAAAGGCAGCAACAAGCAGCAAAAAGTGGTAAAGAGGCAGATGGTGGTGTGGGGACAGGGAATGGAATGGTGAAGGAAGGCAGAAGAGGATGGAGGGGGGAGAGGCAGAGAATGTCACACATTGCCATGGATTAGAATTGGAAGCATGCTTCTGATGGAGATGGATGAATGCTGGGTGGGTAGGTGACAAGAATTTGAGGTTTTGTTTTTATAGGGTTTTGATTATGGTGGTAGTGGTGATTATTTTGAAACAGACCAGCTCCTATCTGTGCCACCTTGGGGAACATATCCAAATCATCTTAAAGTTATAAGTAAAAACTCCCCAAATCATTAGCTCCTTATTGATGTTCCACTGGTCTGGAGCTGTGGAGATCTGGATTTTGTCTGGAATTTACATATCACAGGACCAGAACCTTTGACAAGCAGTGCCTAGATAGCTTCCCCTGATTTGGCACATATTGCCAAGATGTGAACAGTAGTTAATATATGATGCAATTTAAAATTATGCACCTTTGATCTTTGAGACAGTTTGTATATGATTTCTAGATTCCTCTTTTGCAATCTTATTTCCTGCTATTACCTTTATTCAAGCTATTAATAAACTTATTTTACTGACTAGAAGGAAAGGGTGTGATCAGAGGAACCAGAACAAGATACAGTTTTAACACATACTAGATCTCAGAGTATGTAGCGGAGAATCGAGTATTGGGAGAGGCCAAGTTTTGAAGGGCTTTGAAAGCCATATAGATAATTTTATATTTGATCATAAGGGTAATAGGGAGCCAATGGAGCTTATTGAATAAAGAGATCTAACCTGCACTTTAGGAAGATCAATTTGACAACTGAGTGGAAGACCAACAAGAGGGTTCTTGCACTAATCCAAGTGTTAGGTGATAAGGACTGGCACCAGGGGGGTTGCATTGTCTGAGGAGAAAGGGAGGATATCCAAGAGATATGACAAGGTAAAATTGACAGTACTTGGCAACTAATTGGATATGTAAAATCAGAAAGAAAAGTCGGGAATGACATCTGTCACTAAGTTCCTCTGTCCTTCAGCTCCCTACCTAGAAGGGCCTCATCATAGCCAGCTGGGATTCCTAGTTTGGGATACCAAGTGCTGCCAGAGTTTAGGCAAGGGAACTGACTTAAGGACTAATAAACCAAGAGAAAATACCAGCCTCAGCATCTAGCTAGGACAGAAGTACAAGATGAATGAAGATTGATATGACTGAAACTAATATAACTTATATATACAGGAATGGCAAAGGTGTGTATAGAGAGGGAGCAGAGAAAGATAATCAAATCAGTCAGATATAAGCAGTCATTGTGTTGGGAAAATTAGAGCCATCTTTTTTAAATGCTTCATTAATATGCTGTACTGTTTTTATATTGCTATTAGTTATTATACAAGTCAATAGAACTCTCCCTTACAACAAATAAGTACAGTGAAACAAGTCATATGTTAACCATGATTAAATATGCATGCCTCATATTTACCTGTGGTCTACCACCTCTTTTCTGAAAAGTAGGAAACATCCTTCAACGTCAGTTCCCTGAAGTGTAATGAATTAGTCATTGTATCAGTCTGAGTGTTGATATTTTTAAGTGTTCTTTTCCTTTATATAATTGTGGTCATTGTATGTTGTGCAACTGATTCTGCTTTCTTTGCTCTGTCTCAGTTCACATAAGCCTTTTGGCTCTCTCTGAATTCTTCATATGCTTCATTTCTTACAGTGCAGTAATATTCCATTATTCCACATATAGACCACAATCTATCAGCCATTACCCCACCTACAAGCACACACTTTGTTTCAGACTCTTTATTATTTACCGAAAGTGCTGTTAATTTTGTATATTTGGGACTTTCCCTCTTTGCCTTCCTTGGATTATGTGCCTTAGTAGAGGTATCACTAGATAAAATTATTTTACAAAACAATTAAGCCATTGCAGCTCCACCAACAGTATATTCAAATGGCTGCTATCTTCCCACGCTCCCTACAATATTTACCGTTTTCATCTTTTGTCATCTTTGCCAGCCCAATAGATGTAAAGGGAAGTCTTAGAATAATTTCAAATTTTGTTTCTCTTATTTTAAGTGATTTGGAGCATTCTTTCATGTGGTTATTTGTAACCTGAATTTCTTCTTTTGAAAAATACCTTTCAATATCTTTTGACAACTTATCTATTAGAGAAACCATCTTTACTAATTTATAACTACTCAAAACCATTATCCATCCAAACAATTCACAAGCATTAAATTCTGTTTTCACCCCCTCTAGTCTGTCACCTAGTAAACAGGGCAGAAATCTTATTGGGAATTTTTCTAAGTCAACACAATCAACTTTTGTTTTACTCTAAAGGTTAAGGAATGAAAACAAAGATTCTAGATTTTATTTTTTGGCCATATTGTTCCAACAAATGAACTAGCCAATAATCTACAATAACCACACAAAGGCATGGAAAGCAATTCTTAAGGTATTCATATGCTTTTTCAAAATAGATCAATAAAGATAAACATATCAAGTTAAAATATCCAAGGTTGAGAGATACCATGATGTTGTAGATAAGACATTGCTTTTGTAGTCAAAGGACCTTAGTTCAAGTCTTGGTCCTTGCTAGATGTGTGATTTTTGCTGCTCCAGGCATTTTCCTATGGCGTTATTTGGATGTTTTTTGGAGTGATTATGTCATGAGTTCGAGAGCTCACTGTCTTTCCTCTGCCATCTTGGCTCCACCCCAGAAGTCTCTAGGTGTGTGATTTTTAAGCTAGTCACTCTCTCAAAATCTTCACATATAAAACTGAGATAATAATATTTATGCTAGCTATCTCTTAGATGGCAGTGAAGAAAATATGTAAACCTTAAGCAAAGTGTTTGCATAAATGTGAGTTATTAAAACTTTTATGAATGCATTTAAATAATAGTAGTAACTACCATTTATATAGTGCTCTAATGATCACAAAGCACTTTATGAGTATTATTTAATTTGATCCTTACAACAACCTAGGCAGCCGGGTGGCTTGAATGTATAGCATTCTGGGTTTAAAGTTCCAATCTGGCCACAAATACTAGGTATTCAACCCTGGTCAAGTCACTTAACCTTTATTTGCCTCAGTTTCCTCAACTGTAAAATGAGGATAATAGTACCTACTTCTCAGGGTGGTTGTGAGGGTCAAATGAGATAATAATTGTAAAGTGCTTAGGACAGTACTTGGCACATAGTACATACTATATAAATACTTGCTATTATTATTATTGGTGGTAATAGTAGTAGTAGTAGTGGTGGTAGTAACAGTAGTAGCAATAGTAGTAGTATCCTCTGAGGTAGGTGCCATTATTATGTCCATTTTACAGATTAGGAAACTGAAGCAGCCAGAGATTAAGTGACTTATTCAGGATCACATGGCTAGTAAGTATCTATGGCAAAGACCAGGCATCCCTCCCACCAGCAGCTAGGAAGTTACTGTGGTCATCCTTCCTGTTCAGATAACTAGGGAGGAAGGTTTTGCTTTTTTCCCCTCTCTTTGCATAAAAGGATAGAGCAGTCATGGACATGGGCACTGGAGAAATGTGATACAGACCTGTGTGGAGGCAGCCCAACTTCAAGCCGAATGGAGAGAGATGATTTGTGAATCAGGCTGGGGAAGCAGGTGATCCTAGGCACAAACTTGGCTCTTCACTGAAGTCTTCAACCCTAGGATCATTCAAAGTTCCCTCCAGATATGCAGTTATCCCTCCCACATCGTAGGGATTAGGAGCATGGTACCCTTGCAATCTAAAAAATCCACATAAAATATTTTTGGACCTCTATACCATAGAAGAAGTCTGAATTTTTTCTTTTATGGGGTGTTTACAGTACCTTACTGTAAAATTTGGGTTAAATATTTTTCTGTGTCATCTGCTGGCCTTTCTGTGTTGTCTGTGGCTTCCACAAAACTCAAAAATACATTTTAATTTCTTATGCAGATTTGAGATATATCAAAACCAAGATGAGGCAAGTTGCTATGTGGAAGGGAGAACTATAGAGAGTGAGCTTGTGCTTTCCTTACCAGAGGGGTGAGTTTGGAGTAGCATCAGTACAATCTACTAAATAGAAGTGGAAAGACACTGTAACCATTAAGCAATGTGGCTGATATAGTTTTTGTTAGTCAATTAAATATTTGTGGTTTCAAAGCTGTTCCTTGCCTGTGTCTATTAGTGTTGTCCAGAAATGAAAGTGCAGGGCAGACCTGACTTCAAGAGTTCTCATTTTCAGACTAAGGTGGGTACAAATGAATCATGATAGATAAATTAGCATCAAAAGTCCTCATGATTTAAGTCCTTACAGGGGGAGAGATCTATGGGTTACACATGGAAATCAACTTGGCTCTCAAATACCTACCTAATGAACAAAGAACCAGGCATAGAGTTAGCATGGAATGGTAGAGCGTGTGCTGAAGTGGGAGCACAGGAACCATGTAACCTTGTGCAGGTCAAGAGTATCAGATTTATAGCTAGAAGTGAGCTTAGGGGCAGCTAGGTAGCGCAGTGGATAAAGCACCAGCCCTGGATTCATGAGGACCTGAGTTCAAATTCAGCCTCAGACACCTGACACTTACTAGCCGTGTGACCCTGGGCAAGTCACTTAACCCTTATTGCCCCACCAAAAAAAAAAAGTGAGCTTAAGGTCTACTTACTTCACCCCCCTCATTCTATAGACAAGAAATCTGAGGCTAAGAGCTTTATAATCCTAGAAGGACTAGGTGCTTCAATAGACATACCTTCTTTTTAAATTATAGTTTTAATTTGAAATAATTTTCATCCTAACTATTTTCTATTGCTTTTGAATAAAACAAAACCAAACCATGCATCACTTGGCATAGTTTGGTCCTTTGAGTCTTTCTTAAATCCTGATCCTTCTAGTAGTAATGTGACTTGCCCCAAGCCACACAGTTTATAAGCTAGGATTTAAACCTAGGTCTTTTCACCCCATGTCCAGTGTTCTTTACACAATTTAGATGACCTCTGAGGTTCCTACCAGATCTAAACTGCTATGATATAGACAAAGGGAAAGATTTGCATATACCCATAGGTTTTTTTAATTAGCTTGAAACATAGAGCCTCTTCCAAGGGCATCATGCAAATAAAGACTTTTTAAAAATCAAAGCTATAAAAATAGAAGGCAAAAGCAGAAAGGAGTAATTTTTCAACATTTATTTATTCCTGACCTATATTAAGGATGTTAGGATTTACTACAAAAGTGAAAGTTCCAACATCAAAAGATAAACTATGAATCTTGGGGGCAACTTACACTCAATCCACCTGAGGCTGGGTAGTCACTTTTCTCTGTAGGTTACTCTTGCACTTAATTTTGCATGTGTAATGTAGCTTTTTCTCTGGAGTCCTTAAGAATATGTAGTACCCACTCTGGGTACACTCTCCCAAACCCCCAATCAGACTAACAGATTGAGAGCCCATAGGGGGCTGGCTACTTCTGTGATGTGGGGATTAGGGGTCACCCTGAGAGGTTCTAATACTATTACAAGCCCCCAACCAGTGTGCTCCCCAATATCAATCAACCAGTTAGCTTTGATTTGCTTTTACAAAGAAGATATTGGCTGAAAAGGTATAGCAAGGGCAGAAGTACAAAGACATTCACCAAAACTGTGGGACAGTTTTTTTCCCTTAGGAGGGGGGCTACAAGGAAGAGGGAGGTGATGCTTACAGTAGTTGGTACAAGACATTTGTCTCTTCCTCCCCACCTCCTCCCACCAACTGCACATAAATAAAGTACCTGGGGAGAGTGGGCTCACACTTGAAGCACAAAGGTCCAGAAGGACATATGTAGGGAACAGTTGGAAAGAAAGGGTACAAAACTCCTGACCCTAAGAGTTCTCTCTTTTAGGATGTAACTACTCCTCTACTCAAGTTAACTTACATGCAGAGTATATCACTATGAAATGCCAGACTGGATGAATCAAAAGCCAGAATTAAGGTTGCCAAGAGAAAGATCAACAATCTCGGATATGCAGACAATACCACTCTGATCACAGAAAGTGAAGAAGATTTAAGCCTCTTGATGAGGGTGAAAGAGGAGAGTATAAAAGCTGGCTTGAAGCTTAACATCAAAAACAGCTAAGATCTTGGCAACTGGTCCCATGCCTTCCTGGCAAACAGAGGGAAAAGAAATGGAAGCAATGTCAGATTTTATATTCTTGCACTTGAAGATTACTGCAGATGGTGACTGCAGCCATGAAATGAAAAGATACTCCCTCCTTGGAAGGAAAGCTATGGCAAATCCGGACAACATACTAAAAAGCAGAGATATCACCTTGCCAACAAAGGTCTGTATTGTCAAAGCTATGGTTTTTCCAAGGAGTGATGTATGGCTGTGAGAGTTGGACTATAAGGAAGATGAGTACCCCACAATCAGTGCTTTTAAATTGTGGTACTTGAGAAGACTTTTGAGAGTCCCTTGGATAACAAAGAAGTCAAATCAGTCAATACTTAAAGAAATCCATTCAGGCTATTCACTGCAAGGTCAAATACTGAAGCTGAAGCTTGGCCACATAAGGAGAAAACAGGACTCATTGGAAAAGACCTGGATGTTGGGAAAGATTGAAGACAAAAGAAGAGGATGACAGAGGATGACATGAGTAGATTGTGTCATGGAAACAACAAACATGAACTTAGACTTCAAGAGATAGTGGAGGATAGAAGTGCCTGGCTTGTTATGATCCATAGGGTCATGAAGAGTTGGACATGACTAAGTGACTGAACAACAGCAACTCAAGTTCACTTCAAGGAAAAAGAACTCCCTTGCTCTGCTAGGCTATTTGCTTGCTAGGTACAGTGTCTTATCTGTGGGGTCAGTCTCTTGCCAGGATGAGTCAAGCAGGTTGCTCTGATGTAGTACTGGCTGATCAGACTCAGATACAGGTACAGTCAGCTTCAGTGGTCTCTGCTATCAACTCTAGATACTGAAGGGAACTCTGACTTTTTGAGGCTCACAAGGCCATAATTTGGTCAAATCCATCTCGAAAGGGACATTCATTCAGGATCAGGAAAATACAAACACTAGAATCCAAAGAAATAGAAGTACCTTGCATTCATTGACACAAGATAGCCAGAGTAGAGAGAGGTAGGGTACCTTGATCTTCCCTAACCTGATGGCTCACAGCAACACTCAAAAGCTACCATGGAAGAGACAGAAGATTAAAAATACTGGCACTGGGAGTCCTTTAGTCCAGGTCTCTTTGCTAGATAATGATAATTATCCTTGTAATCATAAGGACCCATTTTTGATAAATAAGTAGGGCTCTTTCCTTCTCTTCCAACTATAATTGGTTCACTCCCTCCCTGTTATGCTAACCTAAAGATGTACTTCAATCTAATTCACTTTAAGAAGCTACTATGTTCGAAGCATTGTGCTAGATTCTGGGGACACAAAGATAAAATGAAACACAGTCCCTTTCTTCAAAAATCTTACATTCTACCAGGGAGCTGCCACATTTATAGACTAGTACATAAAGGTGATTCAGGAGGATCAGAGCATTAAAAACTATTTGTGAATGAGGGGCAGCTAGGTGGCACAGTGGATAGAGCACTGGTCCTGGATTCAGAAGAACCTGAGTTCAAATCTGGCCTCAGAGACTTGACACTTACTAGCTGTGTGACACTGGCCAAGTCACTTAACCCTCATTCCCCTGAAAAACAAACAAAAAAACAAACAAAAAACCATGGTGAATAAGGAGAGCTTTCCCATAGTAAGTAGCCCCTGAGTGGAGCCTCAAAAGTAGCTAAGAATCCTAAAAGGTGAATGTGAGGTGGAAGTATATTCCAGGCATAAGAAATGGCTTATGCAAAGGAACTGAGGCAGGAGACAATACAGTAAACAAGCCAGTGTCTAGAACATAGAGTGTTTGAAGGGATGTGAGATAAGTTTAGAAAAGTAGACCAAAGATCAATGGTGAGTTCATATTTTATCCTAGGGGCATGGGAAGTCATTGAAGGTTTTGGAGCAGGCAAGAGACGTGGTCAGCCTAAAGACCATTTTGGCATCTATGTAGAGGAAAAGAAATACACTGGAAATAGAGAGGCCAATTAGAAAGCCATTACAATAGTCCAGTAGAAAAATGGGGGACGGGGGAGCAGAGCCTGGTCTAAAAGTTTGTGAATAGAAAGGATGAATGCAAGAGATATTCTGGAAGTAGAATAAATGAAAGAAGGAATGAAACAGCATTTATTAAGTGCTTACTATATACAAAGCACTAACCATTGGGGATATAAACAGAAAAGCAAGATAACTTCCCCCCCCCCCCCAGGAATTCACATTCTAATGGGAAAAGCAACACATAGAGAAGGTTTCAGCTGCAAGTCAGATGAAAAGGTCTCATAAGCATCAGCAAAACAGATGGTGGTACATCTTTTTTTTTTTTTTAGTGAGGCAATTGGTGTTAAGTGACTTGCCCAGGGTCACACAGCTAGTAAGTGTTATGTGTATGAGGTCGGATTTGAACTCAAGTACTCCTGACTCCAGAGCCGGTGCTCTATCCACTACGTCACCTAGCTGCCCCTGGTGGTACATCTTTAATGTCATTTCTACTGATAGAATCATTACAATTTCTGATGGTGAACTATTTGACAGTGGCAAGTACATTGGTGGCAAGGACCCACAGTGGCCGGAGGGTTGCTGTTGGCTTACCCACGCATTGGTTGGCAGTTGACCAGCAGCTGTTGGTGGTATTAAGGAAGTAGGTTAGCTGTCTTTCCCAGTTTTGTGTCTTCTGCAAATTTGATAAGCATGCCATTTTAAAAACTTTATTCAAGTTATTAATAAAAATATTAACATAGGGCCAAAGGCAGATTCCCCAGGGTTCTCCCCTGGAGACCTTTCAAGTCAATGCTGAACTATTAATAACTACTTTTTGGGTCCAGTCATTCAACCAGTTCCAAATCTACCAAACTATACTATTGTCTAGCCTGTATCTTTCTGTCTTTTCTATAAGAATTACATGAGAGACTTTATCAAAATTCCCTGCTAAAATACTGAAAAGTGATAGCTAAATGTTTTCTATAACTTACAATCTAGTACCTCTGTCCAAAAAAAAAAGAAAAAGAAAAAGAAATGAGCTTATTTTAACATTACTTATTCTTTTTTTTTTTTTTTAGTGAGGCAATTGGGGTTAAGTGACTTGCCCAGGGTCACACAGCTAGTAAGTGTTAAGTTTCTGAGGCCATATTTGAACTCAGGTACTCCTGAATCCAGGGCCGGTGCTTTACCACTGCATCATCTAGCTGCCCCGACATTACTTATTCTTAATGAAGGCAGGCTGGCTGTTTGTGACATTTTTTTCTAGATATTCATTACCGGTCCCTTAATTAAAGTGTTCTAGAATTCTACTCAGAATTAAAGTCAAGTTCACTGGCCTCTAGTTTGCAGTATCCTTTCTCTCCTCTTTTCTAAAATTTCTAAAAAAGTTCTTTGGCCCTGCAGTCTTTTTCCCATTCACCATGAGCTTTCAAAGATAATTGTCAGCAGATCAGTAATCACATCTCCCGGCTCTTTCAGTACCTTGGGATACATTTCTTCTGGGCCTAGAGACTCACACTGTACTAGGGCAAGGAGATACTCCCTTCTTATCCTGAACTATATGTAGCTCTCTATTAGCCATGTTTTTGTTACATTCCTTACTGTCCAAAGATTATTCTCCTCGGCAGAGGAAATAGAAGCTAAATAAGAGAGACACAGCCACAGTGGATAAAGCACCAGCCCTGGATTCAGGAGGACCTGAGTTCAAATCCGACCTCAGACACATGACACTTAATGGCTGTGTGACCCTGGGCAAGTCACTTAACCCTCATTGGCCTGCAAAAAGGGAGAAACAGAGAAAGAGAGCTTCACCTTCTCTCCTTTGTCTATTATTATTGTCCCATCCCCTGTGCCTCATGCAGCTGTCCTTAGATCCTCTCTCTCAATATGTCTTTAAAAAAATCCTTTATGCTGTCCCTAGCTTTCCTCACTAGACTTAACTCACATTGAACTTTAGCTCTACTGACACCACTCTTACATGCCTATGCTATGCTTTTTTATATTGTTACCTATCCTTCCAACCCTCCCACCACCACACCCCCACTCCCCATCTTCTGTTCACAGCTTTAAAAAATAAAAGTTAGTTGATGAACTTCCTATGCATCAACATCAGTGTCTTTACATAATGCCTCTTTTTTCTTTTTCACTGGGTATTTTCACTAGCTGTCCCCAGGGCCTGGAATTCTCTTCCTCTTCAACTCTACCTTCAGGTTTCCTTTAAGTCACAGCTAAAATCTCAGCATCTACAAGAGTTTCCTGATCTCCTTTAATGCTAGTGCCTTCCCTCTCTTTATTAACTCAAATTTATCCTATGCATATCTTGTTTGTACATAATTATTTGCATGTAGTCTTCACCATCAGATTGTGAGCTCCTTCAGAGCAAAGATTGTCTTTTGCCTTTTATAGTGTAACAATTGGAGTGATGCCACCTGCTGGAGAGTTACTATAGGAAAGCTCCGCCATGAAGAGAAGGCATCTGAGGGCAAACCATGCGGCTTTTCCTTGGCGTCAGGAAGTGACATTTGTTCGTGGGTACTGTTTATCAAAGCTACTAGCCAATTAGCTTGGAGCCATGTGTGCGTGTGGATGGGATGTTCCCAGTTTCACAGGAAGTTTGTGGGATGAAGAAGGGGCGAGGCTGACTCTCTCACTCTCTTTCTCAGACCTCAGGGGGGAGCGGAGCAGGGGGTGTGGGCTCCCCGAGATAGATAGCTGAATCTAGGCCTTTCTCTCTTCACCAAATTCTTATTCTCCTTAATAAATGCTTAAAAGTCTAAACTCTTGCTAAAGCTTATAATTTATTGGCAACCACTCATTAGATAATTTTAGACAGTATAGCTAGAATTTTAGCAACTTTACAATAGTATCCCCATTACTTAGCGCAGTGCCTGGCACATAGTAGGTACTTAATAAATGACTTTTGACTAGACTTTAAGATCTATTCTCCCAAAGTGTAGGATAGTCAGACTATGTTCAACTTTCATGTTGTCCTCTACCACAGATTTTAAGTTCCGCTCAACTTTCATGTTGTCCTCTATCATAAATTTCACCGAGGCTTACCTTCATTTCCATTTCCATAAAGCAGCAAGACAAAGCAACAAGTATTTATTAAGCACCATCTATGTGTCTTTCACTGTGCAGTTGTTTGTCGTTCATTCTCAAAGAGGACCATGATGTCAGGAAGTTACTTACAGTGAACTGGATTTAAGTGAGGAAAGGCTGTGCAAAGTCACTGTCTCACTCTTTCCTCCATAACTATCTGGGTCCAGTGGCAAGATATCTATATCAGGATGACTGGAAATGGATGTTTTGAGATAATCAGGATTAAGTGACTTGCCCAGGGTCACACAGCTAATAAATGTCAAGTGTCTGAGGCTGAATTTGAAGTCAGGTCTTCCTGCTTCCAGAGTCAGTGCTCCATCCACTGTGCCACCTAGCTGCCCCTTCATACTATGCTGATAACTGGGGATATCAATACAAGCAAAAAGAAAGACAGTCTCTGACTTCAGACCTTCAAATGGGGGGCAAAACATTTCCTTCCTGTTAATTAGAATTAGATGGACAATAACAATTCCCCTTAATGATTCTTCCACTTTTTGAATAATGGCACAATCATTAAGGCAAATCAGGATATTATTAACTGCTCTGCTTTGGACTGATAAAGTCAAGTCCAACAGAAGCTGAGGTAATCTATAGTATGATCCACTGACAACAACACATCTATTTCTTACTACATCTAGGAATTGCTAAGGAACTCTTCTCTGGGTTCTTTCCTATTTAGAACCTACCTCTCTTTTGTACTTATGTTTTCTTTGGTTATTTCTGTGAAGAATACACCCCACTTCTGATTTATGCCATAGTAGCTGTAACCTACATTTATATAGTGTTTTGTGATTTCAAAGAGTTTCTGCTTCATTCATTCATTTATTCAATGAGTATTTCTAAAGGTCTAATTATTCTAAGCACTGTCCTATGTACTGGGAAAGCAGAGATTAGAAATAAAACCTTCTTTGCCTTCAGGGAATTTATATTCTAATGAATGAAAAACAGGAACACAAAAAAGTAAACATAAATGATATACAAATAGCCACAATGTAATTTTCTGGGGGTAGGAAGTGGGTTCTAGCAACCAGAGGGATTATGACAAGCCTTCTGTCCAAGGCGGTGTGTTTCCTGAGCTCTGATTAAGGGTAGCTTGGTTGGTACAATGGATAAAGCATCAGGTCTGGAGTCAGGAAGATCCGAGTTCAAATCTGGCCTCAGACACTTTCTAGGCATGTGACCCTAGGCAAGTCACTTTAACTCTGCCTCCATTTCTTTTTTTGTTTGGTTTGGTTTTGGTTTTGGTTTTGATTTTGGTTTTGGTTTGGTTTTGGTTGTTTTGTTTTTTTTGGGGTTTTGGGGTTTTTTTTGCAGGGCAATGAGGGTTAAGTGACTTGCCCAGGGTCACACAGCTAGTAAGTGTCAAGTGCCTGAGGCTGGATTTAAACCAAGTACTTCTGAATCCAGGGCCCGCGCTTTACCACTTCGCCATCTAGCTGCCCCCTCTGCCTCCATTTCTTGATTTGTAAAATGAGCTGAAAAAGAAAATGGCAAACTACTCCAGTAACTTTACCCAGAAAACCCCAAATGGGGTCAAGGAGAGTCAGGCATGACTGAAACAACTGAGGTACAAGAGGCAGGTGGTACCAAGGCACAGAGGTGAGATATGGGGAACAGCAAATAAGCCAATTTGACTGGACTACAAAATGTACAAAGGAAAGAAGTGTGCAGTAAGCCAAGAAAGTTGGGTTTGGGTCAGACTGTGAAGGGCTTTACATGTCAAACAGATGGAGTTTGTAATTTTTCCTAGAGGTAATGATGATTCCCCTGGAGCTTCTTGAGCAGAAAATGTCATGGTCAGAATTGCTCCTTAGGAATATCAACTTGGAAACTATGTAGAGAACGGATTGGGGAGCGGAGATATGGGAGTGAAGGAGAAGGGGCCAATTATGATAGTCCCAGTGAGAGGTTTTGAAGAGGTCTAGGGTCTAGATGGAAAGCCAGATGGTTCAGGGGAATAGAGTACTGGGCCTGGAGGCAGGAAGACCCGAGTTCAAATTTGGCTTCAGATACTCACTAGCTGTGTGTCCAAGTCACTTAGTCCTGCTTGCCTCAGTTCCTCATCTGTAAACTGAGCTGGAGGAGAGGCCTGTGACTCCCACAAGCTCCAGACAAACCCGTCCATTCACGCCCAAATAATGTGGTAAAAATCAAAACCCAGATCAGCCTAATGCACATAAGAACAGAGTGAGACTGTTTCTCCACAAGAGGGCAATTCTGATCACCTACTGATCAGGCTGAACAGCTCAGCTTGCGGTCTGGACCCAGCCAGGGACACTGCTTCCAGCGCATGTCAGAATCTTCAGCACCAGCAGCTTCTGAGGCTCCGATCACCGACTGGTGAGGGGGTTCAGCGGTAGGCCGGGGTGAAGTGGAGGCAGTATCTACTGGAGTTGGAACAAAGCGCCCTGGGTCTAAACCAGTGGGCTAAATCGAGTGGTGGTGGCCCAGTGGGGGAGGGGTAAAAGCACGCCAAGCTTCCGACCATAGAGAATCAGAGTTCAATCAGACTTCTGTTTCTGGGTCAAAGAGAAAGTGGCTGTGATTACTCACAAGCCAGGCAGGCTGAGAAGAAGCCCAATCACCCCCTGCACCACACTGTAGCACGAACAGTGTGTCCTGGAAGCAGCGCTACACTTTAAGGAGTAAAAAGCCAAGAAACAGTAAGCCAGGATGAGTAGGCAGAGAAAGCAGAAGACCATCGAAAACTTCTTTGGGGGAAAAGTAGACCACAATACATCCTCAGAAGAAGAAGATAATAATAGGGTCAAAGCTCCAACATCCAAAGCTTCCAAGAAAAATATGAACTGGTCTCAGGCCATGGAAGCTCTCAAAAGGGACTTTGAAGAAAAAGTAGGAGAGATAGAACGAAGATGTAGAGAAAGAGAGGAAGGAATGGAAAGAGAAATGAGAGCGATGCAGGAGAGTCATGAGAAAAAAGTCAACAGTTTGAAAAGCCAAATGGAAAAGGAGATTAAAAAATTGTCTGCTGAAAATAATTGCCTAAGAATTAGGATGGAACAAATGGAAGCTAGTGACCTTATGAGAAACCAAGACACAGTAAAGCAAATCCAAGTGAATGAAAAAATAGAGGGCAATGTGAAATATCTCCTTGGAAAAACAGCTGACCTAGAAAATAAATCTAGGAGAGATAATTTGAAAATCATTGGACTACCTGAAAACCATGACCAAAACAAGAGCTTAGACACCATCGTCCAAGAGATTGTGAGGGAAAATTGCCCGGATATTCTAGAAGCAGAAGCTAAAATAGAAATTGAAAGAATCCACCGATCACCTCCTGAAAGAGATCCCAAAAGGAAAACCTCCAGGAATATTATAGCCAAATTCCAGAACTCCCAGGTCAAGGAGAAAATATTGCAAGCAGCTAGAAAAACGGAATTTAAATACTGTGGAGCTCCAATAAGGATAAAGCAAGATCTAGCAGCTTCTACATTAAAGGACCAGAGGGCATGGAATATGATATTCCAGAGGGCAAAGGAACTGGGACTACAGCCAAAAATCACATACCCAGCAAAACTAAGCATCATCTTTCAGAGGCAAACATGGAATTTCAAGGAGAAAGAAGACTTTTAGGCATTTGTTATGAAAAGACCTGAACTGAATAGAAAATTTGACTTTCAAATACAAGACCCTGAAGAAGCATAAAAAGATCAACAGGAAAAAGACTTCATGAGGGATATTAAAAGATCAAACTTTATATTCCTACATGGGAAGATAATACTTCAAACTCATAAGAACTATATCAGTAAGGATTTAATAGAGGACACAGGTCTGAACTGAATACGAAGGGATGTTATGTTTTGTTCTTTATGGGGTGTCTTATGTCTGGGGCCAGATTTGGGCTTGAGGCCTCCTGGGTCCAGGGCTGGTGCATTGTCCACTGTGCCACCTAACTAACCCATAATGACATCCTTAAAATAGGGTTGAGGTGTAGGAGAAATAGATTGGGGGAGGGGAAAGGGGAGAGATGGTCTGGGGAGAGGTTGTCTACATAAAGGAAACAAGAAAAAAGCTTATGGAGGGGAGGGGAAGAGGGGGAAGGAATTGGGGAGTGAGTGAACCTTAATATCATCAGAATTGACTCAAAGAAGGACTAACATACATACTCAAGTGGATATAGTAATATATTTTGCCCTGAGGGAGGGGAGGGAGATAAGGTGCAGGGGAAGAGGGGAAGGATGGAAGGGCAGATTGGAGGACAGAGCAGTAAAAAGCAAAATACTTTTGAGGAAGGTAAAGATGTTCTGCATAACAGCACAAGTATGACATATTGAATTGCTTGATTTCATAGGGAGGGTTGAGAGAGGGAGGAAGAAAATTTGGAACACAGAATTAGCTCAAAGACCTTAAATTCATCAGAGCTGGCTCACGAAGGGAATAACATTCACACCCAGTTGGGAGGAGTAATCTATTTAACCCTAAAGGAAAGTATGAGGGGAAGAGGATAAGGAAGGAAGGGTGAAAAAAAAGGGAGTGCAGAGTAGGGGAGGGGACAGTCAGAAGTAAAACACTTTTGAGGAGGAATAGATAGATAGAAAAGAGAGTAAATATGGGAAGGGAATAGTATGGAGGGAAATAGTTATGATGACTTTGCTGGGCTAATATGAAGAAAATTCTTTGTCAAGTTTAAGGTACTTTATTTAGGTTAAGATGAACAGGATACTATTAGAAAAACCTGGAAAGACCTACATGAACTGAAGCAGAGGGAAATGCACTGTATACAAAATAACAGCAATAGTGTAAGATGATCTGCTGGGAAGCATGTGGTTATTTTCAGCAAGGCAATGGAATAAATAAGAAAAAAAAAAAAAGAAACTGAGCTGGAGAAGGAAGTGGCAAACCATTCCAGTATCTCTGCCAAGAAAACCCCAAATGGGGTCAAGGAGAGTCAGACACGATTAAAAAATGACTGACAACAGACAACAGCGCACTATTTCTCTATTTAGCTTTTAAAAGCCTTCACAACTTGACGTCAACCTGTCTTTCCAGTCTCATTGCACATTCTTTCTCTGTGAGAAAACTCCATCTCCTAATTCTGTGCCTTTGTATAGAAGATTGGTCCCCAATGCCTGGGATGCACTACCTCTTCACCTCTGCCTCATAAAATCTTTCTTTCTCCAAAATACAGCTCACTCACCTCCTTATAAATGGAATCTTTCCTGCTCTCCCCCCCCCATCTACTGCCCAAAGCCCCACCCCCTCAAACTACCTTGTATTTATATTTTCTCTGTATTCCATATATGCTGTTAGAACATCAGCTCCTTTGGTCTCATTCCTTGTGTTTGTACGTCCAGTATCCAGCAAAGTGCCAGGTACACAAATACTTATTAAATACTTGTTTATTGATTGATTAAATTCCATTCCATTCAACTCAACAAACACTTATTAAGTGCTGACTATATGTAACACACTGGGCTAGGAGTTAGAGATAGGAAGACAAAATTGAAACAGTTACTGCCCTCAGTAGACTTACATTCTGCCAGATTTATAATATTTCTTAGCAATCAATGATTAAATCAATCAATATTTATTTGTAACCTAATATGTTTCAGGCACTATAGTAAGCTATGGGGATTAAAAAGAGGCAAAAGACAGTCCCTTCCTTTAAAGAGTTTACAGCCTAATGGGGGGAAACAACATGCAACCAAATAGAAACAAAGTAAGATATACAAGATAAAAAGGAAATAATTAGCAGAGGGAAGATTCTAGAATTAAGAGGAGTTGGGGAAGGCTTCCTGTAGAAGGTGGTATTTTAGCTGAGAAACTAATTCCTTTAAAAGCTGAAAAAGCATCTTGAGGCAACAGAAATCCATACCCATTATACCCCAAAATTCAGAAGTTAAGAGCACTCCTGTGATACACACATTATTAACAATCTGTATAATCTCTTGGGCATGATACTTGATGTCTGAAGTCTAAGAAATCTGGGCCTTGGCACAAAATCAGGACATAGCTCAGTGCATTCCTAAGGCTCCTGATGACAGTCATCCCCTATATTGATATGCTGAGGCAGCTTGGCATAGCTGGAAGAGAGCTATTCTTAGAGGAGAGCTTGTAAGGGCAACTGGTTATGAAAAGGAGACAGAGATACGATCAGACTTTGAAAGCCAGCCAGAATGGCAAGTCTTTGTTGTGAGCAGAGTTCAAAGGACAATCAGTGATGAGAAAAGCCATGAGAAATTCTAAGGCTTGAGGATACCTTGAGATATGCTGGTCTCAGAGGTCCAGGGAAAGCCAAGACTTGACCAATAAAAAGCTCAAAGAAACCCAAACAAAAGGCAGAACAGATCAGAGCTGTTCTGGCTAAGCACTTTGCTAAGTGCTTTACAAATGTTAACATTTACAAATATTAATATTGATACTCACAACAACCCCAGGAAGTAGGTTCTATTATTAGGTGCTATTATTAACCCCATTAACACCAGGCAGCTAGGTAGGGCAGTGGATAAATCACCAACCCTGAAGTCAGGAAGACATCAGTTTAAATCCAGCCTCAGACACTTACTAGCTGTATGACCGTGAGCAAATCACTTAACCCTGTTTGCCTCAGTTTCCTCCTCTGTAAATTATCTGGAGAAGGAAAAGACAAACTGCTCTAGTATTTTGCCAAAAGAACCCCAAATGGTATCATGGAGAGTCAAGCACCACTGAAATGACTCAACAACAGATAGGGAAACTGAGGCAAATGGGAGTTTAGATGACTTGCCCAGGGTCACACAACTAGTAACTGTCTGAAGCTGGATTTGAACTCAGTTCTGACTTAAGGCCCAGTACTCTATCCACTACACCACCTCATTGCCCAGGTATGTAAAATTTTATTGGGGGTGGAGAAGGGGGGCTATTTCTATGAGAAGAGAAGTTTTGGATTCTTCCAGATTTGTGACTATGCAATATAGTTTCCTATATAGAAAAAAAATACTGTATTTGGAAGCCATCTGTATCAGAAACTCCCTGTCAGCAACTGCCCTTCTTACTGCTCTCACTTCCAACTCTAAGTGCTTCCACTTACCTCTGCCTGCAGATCACAAGCTAGCTATGCTTAGGGATTCTGCTCTACTATATGTGAGAGGCAGTGTGGTATAGTGAAAATGGCATGGAATTTGGAGTCAAGGAATCTAGTGTAAGTCCCAGGTCTGCCACTTGCTTCCTGTGTCACCTTGGGCAAGTCATTTGACCTCTGTCTATAAAAATGGGATGATAGCTATATTCCCTCTCCTCCTCCTTACATATTCAATCCGTTGCCAAGTCTTGTTGATTCTGTCTCCCCAGCATCTCTCAAATGAGTCTGCTTCTCTACTTCCTATTTCAGGCCCTTTTATCACCTCTTGCTTAGATTACTGCAAGAGCCTCCATATAGCTAAAGAAAAGTGATATTTTTTTTTTATCGTAAAAGTATTTTATTATCTTCCAGCTACATGCAAAGATAGTTTTCAACATTTGTCTCTATAAAATTTCCGGTTTCAAATTTTTCTCCCTCCCTCAAAGTAATATTCTTAAAGCCCAAGTCTGACAATATCACTCCCCTATTCCATAAAATCTAGTGACTATTGTCTCTAGAATCAAATGCAAAGTCTTCTGTTTGGCCGTCTTTTGGAAGGAAAGAAGGAACAAAGGAAGAAGGGAGGGAAGGAGGAAGAAAGGGGGAAAAGGAAGAATGAAGGAAAAGGGGAAGGAAGAAAGAAGAAAAAGGAGAAAGGAAGAAAAGACAAGAAGGAGAAGGGAAGGAAGAAGGGAGAAAAGGAAGGAGGGAAGGAAAGGAAGAAAGAAGAAAGGAAGAAAAGAAAGGCAAGAAGGAAGAAAAGAAAGGAAGAAAATATGGAAGGAAAGAAAAAGGAGGAAGAAAGGAAGAGAAGGAAGAAAAGAAACAGTATTTATTAAATCCTTATTATGTGCCTGATACATAGCTAAGTGCTGAGAATACAAATACAAGCAAAAAGAATGCTATCATCTCCCCTCAAGGAGTTTACATTGTCATGGACAAAGACAATGCAGAAAAGGGAAGTGTGGAGAGATGAAGAAACCCAGAGTGAGGGCATAGTTTTGAAGTCCAGGAATCAGGAAGAGAGCCTGGAGGCTCCAAACGACATTTCCAATGTTATTATACATAACTTCCTTTATGCACCATTCTATCCAACCAAACTGGCCTTCTTACAGGTCACCTCAAAGAGCCGCCCATCTCTCCTCTCTGTGTCTTTTTACAGTCTGTCTCCCATGCTTGGAATGAACTCTCTCCTCATTTCCACATCTAGGAATCCCTAGTTTCCTCTGAAATTCAGCTCAAATGCTAATTCCCACATAAGGCTTTCTTTCCTTGATCCTATAAGATGCTATCTCACCACCCAAATTATCTTGTATATATATTGTACAGTTCTTCCTTAAGTGCTACTCTTCTCAACTCATGCTTGCAAGTTGGGTTCTCTGAGGAAACAACTACCATAGTAGCTTAATGAATCCTCATTCCAAAAATTATAGCTCATGAACCCCTACTGATGTGTTCCTCTTTTTATAGATGGTCCATAGTAAAGATATTTACTAAAATGACAGTAGCAAACATAACATTTCTGGGACACACTGTCACATAAACATACAGCACCCGCAAAAAGAGTATATGCATTGAAAGACCAAAGATAGAGAGGCACCAACATAAGAAAAGCATTCAGCCAGGGCACACATGAGGAGGAACAGCTTATGCTTCTAATGCTGCTAGGTTGTCATTGAATTCCTAGTGTTTCCATATGCAACTGCTGACACTTAATGTCTGAAAAGGGGAAAGTTTGAAAGAAATTATACTCTATACCCTTATATACTTATATGTATATATGTTGTTTCCTTAGATAGAATGTAAGCTCCTTGAAAGCAGGGATGTTCTTTCTTTCTTTTTTTTATTTTGTATTCCTAGTGTAGTGCTTGGCTCATAAAAGATATTTAATAAATGCTTATTGACCATTTTATTTTCCTGCCCTCTAGTCTCTTCCTGGACAATGTCTTCCTGACTCTTTTAACCTTTCTCTTACCCCTAACATTGACCTAATTCTATTCATTTTCTGGTCATCTCTAAGCCATGCTGCCTACCATCCAGCCTCCTTTTCCTTCTGCTAGAACTCTGACTCCTATCCCAGGGACTCTACCTGGACTCTGCCTGGTAAAATTTCACTTTATTTTTCCTTATCCTAGGTCCACTAGGGCACTTCCTGGCCATTTCTAAGCCATTCCATCAGACTCAACTCCTCCCTCCAAGTCCTGCTAGCCAAGGAAGGGTATTTTGATTTAGAAAGTTATGGGTTTGGTAAATTGAGCTATAGAACAATAGATTGGTATGCCCTTTCCACTAGAAATAATGATATTGATTTGGGGGCAGCTAGGTGGCGCTGTAGATAAAGCACCAGCCCTGGATTCAGGAGGACCTGAGTTCAAATTTAACCTCAGACACTTGACACTAGCTGGGCAAGTCACTTAACCCTCATTGTCCTGCAAAACAAAACAAAACTAAATTATGATATTGATTTGAGTATAATTCTAGAATCGAAAAGCAGTGTAGGGGGTGGGAGACATAGAGGGTATATGAATAGTGGCAAGGAGGTGGGGAGGAAAAAAAATGATAGCTAGCCTTTATAAAGTTTTGCAAAGTTTGCAAAGTACTTTGCATATGTTATCTCATTTGATTCCTTCCCAAAAGATGGCTGGGGAGTAACGTGAAGCACAGCTGTATCCAGCCTAGATAAAGTGGGCTGCATGATACTCACCAAGGTGTGACATAGACCTCCAAGGTGGGGCATAGTCATTTAAGGTGCATGTAATATGGGTGGTGAGAAGTTGGCTAAGAATTATAACCCAGTTGTAGAAACCTGTCCATTTGCAGATAGATGGTCCTTTCTGGAACTCTTCTAGTAAGGGATACCCAAATGCAGAAAAACAGTTGGGTTGGGGATCTTAAAAAATCAAAGTCTCAATATACTTTGAAAAAACCCTGACTATAATAACATTGAATGATGAATATGGAAGAATAAACACACCAATGGTCAAATGTTTAGGCCCTGAGAGGTTCACTCTGACAATTTTTTTTTAAAGTAGAGGGTAGGAATTTATTTATTCTTTGTAAGTGAGAGCTAATGGCCCAAATAGTCTTTTTTCTTTCCTTTTGGTGGGGCAAGGAGAGCTACATGACTTGCCCAGGGTCACACAGCTAGTAAGTATCAAGAGTCTGAGGCCAGATTTGAACTCAGGTCCTCCTGAATCCAGGGCTGGTGCTTTATCTACTGCCCCACCCAGCTGCCCCACCAAATAGTCTTAAATGGTTCCGCCCCAACTGGAAAGAGCTGGTAGATTTCAGCTCTGCTAATAGACAGATTTCCCTAAGTGAACTTTTTTTTTTTGGTGGGGCAATGAGGGTTAAGTGACTTGCCCAGGGTCACACAGCTAGTAAGTGTCAAGTGTCTGAGGCCAGATTTGAACTCAGGTCTTCCTGAATCCAGGGCCAGCACTTTATCCACTGCGCCACCTAGCTGCCCGCCCCCCCAAGTGAACTTCAATCAACTTTAGAAAAGGTGGTCTTCTTGCTTCAAGATCAGTCTAAAATTCACTCTTCTTTCCACATCTTGCCATCAGAAGATATGGTACTCCCTAACTTTCAGATGGCAAGATTCCTTCTCTAGGGTTCCCACTGGTCCAGTAAAGGATTGTTTATCTCAAGTCTCTCCAAAGCAGGACTGCCCAGAAACTTCCTTTTGTACCTAATCTGGTCTGTACAATAGTTCACCATCATCCCTCTGCTCAGCAGAGATGCTTCCAACATAAATAATCAAATTTCCTGTGTTTCAACAATCCCAGTATTGAGAGTGCTTATCCCACCCCCCCCCCGCCCCCGCCCCGGCCCAGGCTTCCCCTCATTTGTCTAGAGTCCTAATTTAGTGGTGAGGGATATTGTCTCTTTCCCAAAAATGTAATATTCTTTTTTAAAAAGCAAAACACCACAATATCATCCCCAGCCAGAATAACTTAACTAAGGAGAGCCACACCCAACTTTGATTCCATTCACCCATGAGCAGCCAGTCTATCAGGTTAACACAAAACATAGTGGAGAGAGCAAGGGAGTCACCTGGTGATTCCTTTCCTTATGTTATCCCATGAAAGGAGGGAATGTGGTTTCTGATCCTGGGAGTTTGGGGACATAATGGATAGAGCACCAAGCCTGGAGTCAAGAGGATCTGACTTCAAATCTGTCCTCAGACACTGGCTGTATGACCCTGGGCAAGTCACTTAACCCCAATTGCCTCAAAAAGAAAATAAAACAAAATAAAAAGAAGTTGTGAACTAATCCTGGGAGTTTTGAAAAGTCAGGAGAGTAAGTGATAGGAAGCTGAAAGTCAGAACCCAGTTTATCAAGTTACCATAAAACATGGTAAAGTGTAGCAAAGAGTGTTATGAAAAATTAAATATTTCTGATTGAGCAATGTGACAAATCTCAGTCAAAAAGAAACTATTCTCTCTTTCTAAGGCTCTTTGAGAGTGAGCCTACTTCCTGAGTGGCTTTGTAATATCCTCAGCAAGATCTACCTTATTTGGTTTATATCAAGTTCGAGATACCTTTTTGCTGGGCCAGGGCCTCCTTTATGCATAGCTGGAATAAGTTGCTAGTTACTTTTTTCTTGTTTCAAGGGAGGGTTCAGTTCTGTGAGATGAGGAGGAGCTATAAACAGTACTAACTGTGATATTTTAAAAAGGCATCAGTAAAACTTATTTTGAAAAGAAATTAATAAAAATTAAACACACATGCAAAACAACACAATATTTTTTAATCATGCCCTACTTGAATCATTGTTGGAATTGATACTCGAGAACTGTTGGAATTGTGGAGTATTCATTCCATGTTTGTTCTATATTTATATAATCATGCCTACCTTGGAAGATAAAGCCTTCCATAGCCTGGTGGTGGATAGAGTTCTGGGTCTAGAGTAAAGATCTAAATTTAAATCTAACCTTGGATGCTTTCTAGCTGTTTGACTCTGGGCAAGTCACTTAACCTCTATCTGCCTCAGTTTCCTTATCTGTAAAATGAGCATAATAATAGCACCTCCCTCACAGGGTTGTTGTGAGGGCAAGATTTGTAAAGCACTTAGTGCAGTACCTGGCCCATAGAAGGCACTTCACAAATGCTTATTCTCTTCCTCTCCCTACCCCTCCATGCTGCTCCTTCAAGCTTGTTCTTTTTGTTTCTGTGTCTAGTTGGAAATGGTTGCACAGTTGGTCCTAGAGTCTGATGTCTGAAGGCCAAGTAGATGGTTCTGAAGTCATTCTACAGACTTTTTCCCTCCTGGCTAAATATTACCCATGGCTTAAGCCATTCCCTGTGGGTCTTTTCACCATCTTTGGTTTCTGAAAGGGGCTGAATATAATAAGAAGATTACATCATGGTTTCTGTCTGCTAAATATAGGGCCCCAGCCAAGAAAACTGACCTGTGGTGAAGCCTAATGTCCTGGCCTGAACTGATTCCCATTTCAAAGGAAGCTGAGGAAGCATTCCAGACCTGTGGAGCCCATCATTGTACATACAGCTTGTGTCCTTGTCATGGTAAGCTGATCAACCTCTCAAAATGAGCAGGCTATTTCTGTCAGCAGGCGGTAGTGCTTCTGAGATAACTACCTGCCACAGACCCTGGCCTCCCTGGCCTCTTTCAGTCATAGATTTCTCCTGCCTCACATTCTATGTCCAAAACAGTCATGAATCAGAGACGCCGAGGCTAATTTCAGGACTGGGGCTCCTTTAAGGTCTCTGACGTCTTCTCAAAGTCCTCAGAGTATTTTAAGCACCTGCAGTTCTGAGCAGCAAGTGGCACAGGCCCAGCATGCTTTGAGACATTCGATTTCCATGCTACTGGAATTCTATTGGCAATGATTGACATTCCTTGTGTTGAGAACAAATTTCACTCACTTACAGCCTCCCTGTCCCATGAAATGCATGGGTATAGTTTCATGCTCAGCTTTGAGTGGCACTATTATCTACAGCCACAGCTGTGGGAGACCTAGAGGTTTTAGTCAAATTAAATATTGAATTCCAAGTCTTTGGGTTCCTAAAACTTGGAACAAAACTAGTCAAGGTCGGGGCAGTAGGTGGCACAGTGGATAAAGCACAGACCCTAGATTCAAGAGGACCTGAGTTCAAATCCGGCCTCAGACACCTGACACTTACTAGCTGTGTGACCCTGGGCAAGTCACTTAATCCTCATTGCCCCTCAAAAACAAAACAAAACAAAACAAAACTAGACAAGGTGAATTCCTACCCATTTTCTCATCAAGGTCAGGCATAGATAAAATTGTGAAGTTTGGTAAAGTGTATCTTCAATACCTTTCTACCTCCTTCTTCAGAACTAGCTTATCTGGGGGTCACAGGGAGGAGATACCCATCTAAGATGGCAATTTATGTATCCAAATTACTTTTCAGCACCAGTATTGTATCTGTTGATACTGCTTAGCATCTGAGATTATGCTGATATTATGGGTGCTTCCTCCAACAACCCAGATTGGGACCACTATACAATTAAGTATACCAGCAGGCAAACATTTGTTAAGAACCTGGTATGTGGTGATGATAATGATTAATAATAATAATAATAATAGCTAACATTTTTATAGTGCTTACTATGTTCTAGGTACTGTACTGAGTGCTTTACAATCTCATTTGGTCCTCGCAATAACCCTGGGAAGTAGGTACTATTATTATCCCTATTTTATGGATAAGGAAATTGATGCAAAGAGGTTAGGTGACTTGCCCAAGGTCACACAGCTAGGAAGTATCTAAGGTGGAATTTTTTTTTTTTTACATATAAGGTATTTTATTTTTTCCGTTACATGTAAAGATAGTTCTCAACTTTTGTTTATACAAGCTTTACAATTTCAGATTTTTCTCCCTCCCTCCCCTCCCTCCCCCCCTCCCCTAGACAGCAGGTAATCTGATATAGGTTTTATCTATATATCTATATACATATACATATAGATATATATATATATCTATACACACATATATATACATATAATAACATTAATCCTATTTCTGCATTAATCCTGTTATAAGAGAAAAAATCAGAGCAGTAATGCAAAACCTCAAAATAGAAAAAAAAAACAACAGCACCCAAAACAAAAGAAATAGTACGGTTCAATCAGCATCTATACTCCACAGTTTTTTTTTTTTTCTTGGATTTGGAGATCCTCTTCTATCATGAGTTCCCTGGAACTCTTCTGTACCATTGCATTGGTGAAAAGAATATAGTCCATCACAGTAGGTCGACACTCAATGTTGATGATACTGTGTACAATGTTCTTCTGGTTCTGCTCACCTCACTCATCATCAGCTCAGGTAAGACCCTCCAGGTTTCTCTGAACTCCTCCTGCTCATCATTTCTTACAGCACAATAGTATTCCATTGTATTCATATACCACAACTTGTCCAGCCATTCCCCAATTGATGGGCACCCCCTCAACTTCCAATTCCTTGCTACCACGTAAAGAGCAGCTATAAATATTTTTGTACATGTGGGTCTCTTTCTAAGGTGGAATTTTAATGAAAGTTTTCCCGACTCCAGGTCTAATGTTCTATCTAGTGTATTATCTGGCTGCCTAATGAAATGAATAAGTAACAACCAAAAGAGCATTTATTTAGCCCTACAATGTGCCAAGCACTGGCAATACAGATCGAAAAATAAGGTAGTCCTTGTTCTCCAGGAGATCTTATTCTTTTTGGAGGAGATAACACATATAGGAGGGTTCAGCTACAGGGTGGACAGAAAGCCTCGTGGTCCCAGGTGAGTAATTGCAGAGTAGAGGGCAAGACCCAAAGATCCTTATGGCAATGGGTCAGATGGCAATGGACGGGGGTCCTGGGTGGTATAGCGGGAGGATAGCTGTTAAGGCTGTCTTCTTCCATTTTATAGTAAAGATTGTTGTTAGTGTAAGTACCCACGTTCTTAGGGCAAAAGCAGGGGTGGGGTGTAGAATGTTGTGGGAACTTGGTGAGAGCAGATGCAGTCCACTAAGGTTCCCCATTTTCTCTTTTCTCTCTCTTCTCTTTCCTAGCTAGGCTTTTCTATCTTTCAGAGCCATGTGTGCTCTCTTTACTAATATTTAATATGCTTTAATAAATGCTTAAAGCCCCAAAGTGGTGCAGTAGCCTCTGATTTCTAAGTAACAAATATATTATAAATCCCAGTTAAATTCCATGACATTTGGGACAATTATAGGGCGACCGCATATAGTTTTACTTGCCACAGAGTCATGACCCCATATAGGGTCAGGTAACCGAATGTTGGGGTCATGAAAAATTTGGCAACAGTAAAAGGTTATGTATACCTATTTTATATACCTATATATCTGGGGTCACATAAATATTTCTTGGGCAAAAAGGGCTTTCAAGTGGAAAAAGTTTAAGAAGCCCTGCCCTATATGAATGAAATCCAAGTTTTAGTCAGTTCCCCTCCCCCCCCTCCCCCCTTGTGGTTATTCAGCCATATCCACCTCTTTGTGACTGCTTAGGGCAAAGAGACTGGGAGAGGTTTGCCATTTTCTTCTCCAGCTCATTTGACAGATAAGGAAACTGAGGCTAATAGGGTTAAGTGACTTGTCCAGGGTCACTCAGCTAGTTAGGTCTGAGATCAGATTTGAATTCAGGAAGATGAGTCTTCCTGACTCTGGGCCCAGCACTCTATCCACTGCACCACAGAGAGTAAGCAATTTACTTAGTCTCCAATATGATTTTTTTTTTAGGGCAATGAGGGTTAAGTGACTTGCCCAGGTCACATGGACAGTAAGTGCCAAGTGTCTGAGGCTGGATTTGAACTCAGGTCCTCCTGAATCCAGGGCCAGTGCTTTATCCACTGCGCCACCTAGCTGCCCTTCCAATATGATTTTGAGGTAATAGAGCTTTCCCCCCTCAGCCCCAAAGCCTACACACAAAAGACTGTTTACACCAAAATGGAGTGGACCCTCTTTGTTTTAAATACTATGCTTTAACATATTCCCTCCCCACTTCCTCCTTTTTTTTTTTTTTTGACCAGACGGGTGATTTTATTGTTAAAGGGAATATCTAGTGAAGAAACTCCCTCTGCCAATGCAGATTAACACCTGTTCTGTAATGTACAAGTGATCTGGTGTTCAACCTTTCAGACTATCTCTGTCAGGTCCATAATGAACAATTTTACAGTCAGGGCAAGTATCACAAAATGTAACCTCAAATGGGGTGAGGAGGAGGTGCAGGGAAGGTTGAAGACAAACTCAGCTGGGGTGCTTTCACCTGTGCTTCACCTCGTAACTTCCAATTTTAACTATCTATATTTACTAAACAAGTGCTAAACCCAATTGTTATCACTGTGCTAAAAGCCTGGAATGTATGTCCTGTCAGCGTATCCTTCCTAAATTTCAGCACCCAGGGCAATGCTCTAGTCACTGAATAGCAGTTGTGGCTCTGCTCTCTGAACTTAGCTATACTGCTCCTGAGATAATGGTCCATCACGAGGCCCACACCAGAAACCTGGCCATTTTGGCAGAATCTGCCAGACCTTGTAGTCCACTGACATAGCTTTTGATTACCTCCATGCCATGATAAGGCATCAGAGCAGGTGCTGAATAATTGCCCATTGAGCTGAATTGCAAAGCTCAGCTAAATACCTATGTTTATGTTTGTGTGTGTGCGCGCGATGTCTCCTGCTCCTCATTAGCTTTTTTGTTTGTTTGTTTGTTTGTTTTTTTTGTGAGGCAATTGGGGTTAAGTGACTTGCCCAGGGTCACACAGCTAGTAAGTGCTAAGTGTCTGAAGTCGGATTTGAACTCAGGTACTCCTGAATCCAGGGCCGGTACTCTATCCACTGCGCCATCTAACTGCCCCCCTCATTAGCTTTTCCTTATTTTATCCCTACAAGGAAGGTGCCAAAGGGGACAGGAAGGGTCTGTGGTTTATGTACCCTCAGGGAAATGCAAAAGGATTTGGCAAAAAGTTCTTACCCTCCTATGAGGACAGGTAGCATAGTGCAGTGGAGAGAGTGCTGGCCTCCGACTCAGGAAGACCTGGCTTAAGTCCTACCTTTGACACATTCTGGTTGAGTGACTCTGGACAATTCACTTAATCTATCTATACCCCGGGCAACTCTCTGAGACAAGTAAGTTGCAGTGAACTGACCTGCTTGAAAGAGGGACTTTCCTCATTAGAATAACAATGCAATCACAGGTCCAGTCCAAAAGGGGAAGGGGAGGGAGGTACATTAGATAGCAGAGCATTTACAAAAAGGAGAGTGAATGGCCTTATAGCAAGAATGCCAAGAGAGGCCTAAATGAGAATGTGACATAAGAAGCCAACTTGAGATAGAACATGGGGATTGCGGTAGAATGTGTGGGTAATGCAGACTGAAAGAGGTGGCTTATGGTGATGTCAGAGACAATAGAGACCTACAAGGCACAAAGAACCTTCATCTGGCAATTGACTAGGAAACAACTGTTATATCTACAGGAGTCTGAATGGGGATTGCCAGTTGTCTTGTGATGAGACTCTTCCTCTCCCCTCTTTATGACCTTGATGTTAGAGGGATGTTTGATAACTCTTCTGAAAACAGCCTTTGAACACATCTGTTTCCTTGGCAAAATTGAAACTGAGAATTCAGAACTTAATGGAAATGGCTATAACAGCTGTGAGGTTGGGAGTTCAGACTTCATTAGAAGCAGCAGGTTGTCAACCATTCAGGAATTTTGATATTGTACAATTATCTTCAATCCTACTTGGTAAATATATCCTAACCTGTAAGGAGAATGTGTATTCCTTTGGGCACCATGAAGTCAGTAAAGGCATAAAATTTTCATTGAAGATAGGGGCATGAGCCAAATATTGTGTGATAACCCATATATTTTAAACTGTAGATTAAACAAGATGAGATAGAACTTGGGCAGTCACTAAAAGGAAGGTTGGAAAAGGGAGAACCCAGGTGGATCTATTCATGCATTGTGCAGAAGTTTGAACAGGCACTTAACCTGTATACCTGTGTACAGAGGGAAGAGGGAGTAGTCTGAACCTGGAGTGACACCTGAAGAGCTGTTCCTATCTACCCACTTCACTTTCTACCTCTAGTACCTATATAAGGGAGATACTTTTATAAAGATGAGAAATGTATGTTATCATATGTATCCCTGTGGATAGACATATATACACATACATGTAAAGGCACCATTATCACTGTGGGGACCAATTTTTAATTGAGGAGTGTTAGCTAAGTGGCTCACCACATTATTGGGGCAAGGAAGGAGACCGGCAGCCTCCCTCAAAACAGAACAGGATTTATTTTAACAAGAATGAACTTAAAAAAAACAAAACCCAACACAAACGGGATCAGTAGGATCAAGGGAAAGGAAATAAAATGGGGAAAGGGAAATTATACAACCTGAAAAGATACCACCACCCAGGAATCAGCTGAGAATACGCAGCAGAACTCCTGTCGCCTTCTAGCATCCAGCTAGAATGCCCAATTCTCCTCCCCCAATCCCAGAAAACCCCCACACAGCCCCAGCCAATGGGATGGCCACTCTGACAGTCACATGACTGCCCTCACTAGGTTTCCAATCATTATAATTTTGCCAGACCCATGTAGGCGTCAGAGTGGTGATGACATGAGGTGCCAGTGCCTTGGCAATGGCTACAACCAGTGGGTGGAGCACTATGCAGTTTGCGGAGCCCCAGGCCAGTGCTCAAGGCATAAAAACCTCAAATAATTAATTCTTTACGTTAGTTATACATACATGCATGTGTATAGGCATACACACGTGTATGTGTATATGTATACATGTGTGTATATGTATACACTAACACATACATGTATATATGTGTATGTATAAACCTGTATGAAACTAATATCTTGAGACATTTTATTTCAAGCTATTCCAGAGATGATGTACTATGCATGTTAATATGCCAACTATAAGTACTATTTTCATCAAGTATCAGCATCACTGATAACAGAAACCAAAAAATATCCTAAAATTCACCTGGACAGAGGGAGTTCAAAAGAAGAACAGTTAGCCCTTCCACATTGAGACTTTACCTATCATAATTCTGATATATCACAGGTTGGCATAAGAAATTAAATGGGAATTGGGGGGGAAGCTTTGCATAAATTATATATATATATAGTATCGTATAATATCAACATATTTTATCTTTTAATACCATAATAATTCACACATCTTCTCTGGTATAAAGGGAAGGCCAAAAATTTCACATGGATTTTCCAGATTAAGGTGCTATGTCCCAAACCCCCACAATGTAGAAGGGATAACTGTACAGTATTAGAGACTGAAGAGGACATCATCACTAATATATCTCACCAGCCCTGGATTCAGGAGGACCTGAGTTCAAATCCGGCCTCAGACCCTTGACACTTACTAGCTATGTGATCCTGGGCAAGTCACTTAACCCCAATTACCTCACCAAAACAATTTATTACTAATGTATCTCACCTACTTTGCCTCTGCATGGACCAATTTCAGGAATCTTTTGGTGGGTTTAAAATGTCAAAAATACCCTGTGCTATTTTTCTTTGTGTACTCAACAAACATTTACTTATTCTTCATTATCTGTAACTCTCATGGAGACTTGAAATTTTAATTTCCATTTCTAGCAGATCTGGTTCATTTTCACTGAACAAACAGATGATTTTTACTTTGGTTAATGAAGCAGAAATTAGCATACGTTTCTGTTATTTGAGATGCTAGTGCTGGGTGAAAACAGTGCTGTCAGCATGTATGAGGACATTAATATGACTTAACTTTTGCTAGGGGAAGCTTCAGAGAAATGACAGAGTAGCTTTCTTTGCTTTTACTTTTTTTTTTTTTCAGTGCTTCTCCTCTTCCCCTTTCTGTTCCAAAGTCCCTTTTACCTCTGCTACTACAGAGGAATTCCCTGTACCTGGTTTTGGAACCTATTCATAAGGAATTGTTAAGACCAGAAGTCTTAGCTCATCCCATCCACACATCCCCTTACCATTCCTATTCCTTAAGTAACCTCTCCCCTAACCCAGACACACTCTGTCCTGGCTAATCTCATTTGTTCCTATTTGATACATTGGTTACTTCACTATCATTTCCCTTTTTACTTCCTTGCCTACCCAATTCCTCTCACCCAATGAGGTATAATGAAAAGAGTTCTAGTTTTTTACTTAGAGATTTGAATTCTAGAGGCTAGATTACCCTGAGTCAATTGCCCACTTTTCTAGGCCTCCATTTCCTTATTTGTAAAATGAAGGAGTTGGTTAAATGATACCCGTGTCTTTCATTTCCAAATCCTGTGACTCCTCCCTATATTCAACAAATGATGAAAAGATTTTTGTAACTATTATTTTATAACAATAGTTCTGAAAGGGTGTGCTGTGAGTTTTGCTAGAAGTGCTGTGAAAACCTGAATGTTAAGATTTTTCATGTAAAAGAAAATTGATAATTAATTGTGTTTAATAAATGTTACTTATGGCAGCTGGGTGGTGAAGTAGAGTTCTGGGCCTAGAGTCTGGAAGACTCATCTTCCTGAATTCAAATTTGGCCTTAGACATTTACTGGCTATATGACCCTAGGCAAGTCACTTTCCCCTGTTTGCCTCAGTCTCCTCATTTGTAAAATGAGCCGGAGAAGGAAATGGCAAACCACTCCTGTATCCTTACCAAGAAAACCCTCATATAGGGTCATGAAGAGTCAGAGACAGCTGAAGATATCTGAACAATAACATCCATCTATGTGCTTTACAAATAGTATCTCATTTGATCCTGACAATAGACTGAAAAATGACTGAACAACAACAATTTTCTTATTTCCCTATTCTAATGAACTGAGGAGAAACTTCCTTAGGGTATGAATTTTACTTTTTTTTTTTTTTAACACTTAACCTATGTTTTTCATTAATTAAAAACCAGGGGCAGCTAGGTGGCGCAGGGGATAAAGCACTGGCCCTGAATTCAGGAGTATCTGAGTTCAAATCTGGCCTCAGACATTTGACACTTACTAGCTGTGTGACCCTGGGCAAGTCACTTAATCCCCATTGCCTCACCAAAAAAAACCAACAAAAAAACCAAACAAACCGCAAGTGACTTATCAACACCACCATTAGTTTTCATTCATCTTCCTCCCTAACCCCTAACTATAAGCCAGAAATAATCAGTTCAGGGCATCACTCATGGTTTAGGGAGGCCATCCATCCATAAGCTGGAGAGCACCCAAAGGAGAGCAAGAAAGATGGGGAAGGACCATGAGTTTATACCATGAGAGGATTGTTTGGAGAAACTAGGAATGTTTAGCCTAGAGAAGGGAAGGCCCAGGGGAGACATCTTAAGTACTTAAGCATAGGTGTATTATGAAAATGTGAATTTGTCTTAACAGGATTGATTTATCAGGGAATTTTTTTTGTGTGTGAATTATTTCTTCCATAAGAAACAGTGAGAATTCATAAAATCTGTAACGATTGGAATGACGCCACCTGCTGGATACTTACTGTAGAAGAGTTCTGCCCATGAAGGGAAGGTCTTTGAGGGCAAGACCAGGAGTCAGGAAGTGACGCGGGCTAGTGGGAGGAGGAAGGAAGAGACTGGCGCTCAGTCTCGGACTCTTTCCTGGGGACTCTGGTGGAGAGGGGAGCTAGAAATGTGCTCTCCCTTTAATAGATAGAAATCTAGGCCTTTTTCTCTCTCTTTACCAAATTCTTATTCTCCTTAATAAATGCTTAAAAGTCTACCTCTTGCTAAAGCTTATAATTTATTGGCGACCACTCACTAGATATTCTAGACAGACTAGCTAGAATTTTAACCCTTAACAATAGAAACTACTTAATGTAGGTAGACCCTTTTACATAATAGCATAAAGTCTTAACAAATCACTTCATAATAACTCAAAAGTTGCAACCTTTCTGATGCCCACAAGCAAACTTCAGATCTTTATTTATCAAGGTAATTTAAAATATTTATTTATTGTATAGCTTCTGGTGTCTAGCAGCCATAAGCAGAGAAAGGCTGGTGAGCACCTTACCACTCCCACCCATCCCCTTTCTGCCAAGGCCTTTAGCCCTAGAGGGCTGGAGTTAAAGCCATGTCCAACTTGTGGCATGGGACAGCCTGAGACTCAGGCCCTGAGGCCAGAACTCCCCTCTGTAGTTTTTATGTATTCTTTTTTTTTTTAGTGAGGCAATTGGGGTTAAGTGACTTGCCCAGGGTCACATAGCTGGTAAGTGTCAAGTGTTTGAGGCCAGATTTGAACTCAGGTACTCCTGAATCCAGGGCTGGTGCTCTATCCACTGCGCCACCTAGCTGCCCCTTATGTATTCTGAAGTATTTAACTAGTATAAAACTGGGATACCATTTTAATTAAAAAAATTTTGTTGTTGTTGTTTTTGGTGAGGCAATTGGGGTTAAGTGACTTGCCCAGGGTCACACAGCTAGTAAGTGTTAAGTGTCTGAGGCCAGATTTGAACTCAGGTCCTCTTGAATCCAGGGCGGGTGCTCTATCCACTGTGCCACCTAGCTGCCCCTGTGATACCATTTTTATTAGGTCCCTATCTTGTTTTTTAATGTGTCACTGATGAAGTTTTTGAGCTTTGTACCCTTAGAGTCAGTTCCCCCACAAACCCTATGGTTTATTTTTTTTAATTAAAAAAAATTTTTTGTGGGGCAATGGGGGTTAAATGACTTGCCCAAGGTCACACAGCTAGTAAATGTCAAGTGTCTGAGGCTGGATTTGAACTCAGGTACTCCTGAATCCAGGGCTGGTGCTTTATCCACTGTGCCACCTAGCCGCCCCAAACCCTATGGTTTTTATTGCCTGATTTTGCATGGTGCAGTACTTTTTGGGGAACCATATGCTGTGTTATAGCAAAACTAACTGTATTTGGAAGGCTATTACATGGAAAAGGGATTACTCTTGTTCAGTTTGGCCCCAGGGGCAGAATGAGGAGTAGTGGGTAGGAGAAGGGAGATTTTAGCTTGATAACAGGAAAATCTTAACAATTAGAGTTTTCACAAACTGGAACCAACTACCTTAGGAGGTAATCATTTTCCTCCTGCTTTAAGGTCCTCAGGCAAAAGCTAACTGCCCACTTGTTTGGGGGAGATTTCAGTGTTCCTTTGCTAGTATGGGTTGAACCAGAAGAAAGGAGTTCATAAACGGGGGTCTGAAGATAGATTTCAGGAATTCCATGAACTTGGAGGGGAAAAAGAATTATATCTTTATTTCAATATAATTGGTTTCCTTTGAAATTTTGTATGTATTTTACTTAATGCATTTAAAAACATTACAGTTATCCCTTCCACATCACAGGGATTAGGGACATGGTTCCCCCCTGCTCCCCTTTCCCCACCTGATATCTGGAAAAGACATGTAAAATTTTTTGGCTCTGCCTTTGTACCAGAGAAGCCTGAATCTTTTCTTTATCTTTTATGGGTTGTTTATAGTACCTTATTGTAAAATTTGGGTTTAAGTATTTGGTCACAGGTAGCATATCGTCTGTGGCTTCCACAAAACTCCCCCCAAATTCCCATTTTCTTTCTTTTTTTTTTTTTTTTTTTGCGGGGCAATGGGGGTTAAGCGACTTGCCCAGGGTCACACAGCTAGTAAGTGTCAAGTGTCTGAGGCCAGATTTGAACTCAGGAACTCCTGAATCCAGGGCCCGTGCTTTATCCACTGCGCCACCTAGCTGCCCCCCATTTTATTTCTTATGCTGACCTGTAATATATTAAAACCATGATGGGGAAAGGAATTAACTGTATTCTGAGAAGGGGTCCATAGATTTCACCAGACTTCTATGGGGGAATATGATGCAAAGAAAGATTAAGAATCCCTGGCTTAAATGGACAGCCCAACTCCTCCTGACTTAAACAGGCAAAATACCCTGAGCAAAGCTTAACCACTGTCTTGGAATTATATAATTTTGGACTCTGCATTCATCATTAACAGATGAGAAAACTGAAGCCAAAAAATGGTTTAAAAAAGACTTGTTCAAGGTTGCATAGCTACTGCTAAGTGGTAAAGTTGGGATGAGAATTTAGGTCTTTGAGCTAGTTATTCCAACTGGGTTTTTTTGTTTGTTTGTTTGGCTTAGTCCAGGCCTCAGATTTCATCTAAGTAGAAATTCACTTCACCAAAGTAGGTTGACATATCTTCTGAGACAGACTCTTAGAAAGTTTCATGAGAAGGTAATTGACTAGTCAATGATCAGACCACCAATATATGTGAGTGGCAGTATTTAAACTCAGGTCTTCCACAACCAGCCCTCTCTCCACTACCCCATGCTGCCTCTTGAGGATAGTCTAAGGCCTATGACCAGCACACCAATGTTCTAATTAATGGAGTACTCATAGTGGAGCATGCCACAACCTGGATTAATTCACTACTTCAGGGATCTGGGATTTCATCATTGTCAGTACTCCTTCTACCAACACAGATAACAATCCCCCTACTTCGTAGTAGAATATCTTCATGAATTGCTGTGGTTAAGAACTTCATTACCTTTAAGTGATAAGTGTTTCTGTACTTAGCTAGGCTGGATTAGAAATGGTACAATAATATACCATTATATCCATGAACCATAATTTATTTGACAGTCTGGTGAAGCCTATGGACCCTTTCTCATAGTAATATTTTTAAATGCAATAAGTAAAATACATAGGGAATTTCAAAGCAAACCAATTATATTGAAATAAAGATATAAATTTTCCCCATCCAAGTTGATGGATAACTACTTTGTCTCTAGTCATTTGTTTCTACCAAAAAATTTTGCTGCTACAAATATTTTAGTATATATGTGCCCCCCACCCCCACCCCCCCATTTTTTACCTCCCTTGTATATGCTTAGTAGTATGATTTTTGAGTCAAAGGGTTTGGGACTTTCTGTTTTCTTGTTGATGTTAAGTTCGTTTGTTTTTTCCCAGTCATGTCTGACTCTTATCAACCCCATTTGGCTTTTCTTGGAAGAGAAACTTTAGTGGCTTGACATTTCCTCCTCCAGCTCATTTTACAGATGAGGAACTGAGGCAGACAAGGTTAAGTGACTTGCCCAGGGCTACACAGCTAATAAGTGTCTGAAGCTGGATTCGAACTCAGGAAGATGAGTCCTTCTGACTTTAGGTTCAGCACTCTATCCACTGTGCCACCTAGCTGCCCTTTGTGTCTTATGTGCTTTTAAAACAAAAGCAAAAAAAACCTTTAAAACATTTCTGATACACAATTATAACCCAAACATCTTTTCTGATCTCCTGAGCTCTTGGTGCCTTCCCTTCCAAAGATGCCTTCTAATTTATTTTTGCATAAACTCTGTAAATACTTATTTAATACTTAATGTCTTCCCTGGTAGAAAGTAAACTTCTTGAGGGCAAGGGTCTGTTTCATTTTTGTCTTTCTATCCCCGTCACCAAGCACAATGCCTGGCACGTAGAAGCTTAATAAATATCTGCTAATTGATGAATTGATCGACAATTTCAGCTGGATATTGTTTAGTAGTTGAATAGAGTTCTTTGGAGATATGTGTTCTCCTTAAAAAATAGATAATTTATGAGGCAGCTAGGTGGTGCAGTGGATAGAGCACCAGCCCTGGAGTCAGGAGGACCTGAGTTCAAATCTGGCTTCAGACACTTAACACTTACTAGCTGTGTGACCCCTGGGCAAGTCAGTTAACCCCAATTGCCTCACACACACAAAACCCCAAATAGATAATTTTCCTTTTCCTTAAAACATGAAATCTCTGAAATAAGTTTTAAGATTCTTAAAAATATAGAGTTTTAAAATGACTAGCCAAATGGTTTCAGAAAAACCCGAAAAGACTTATATGAACTGGTGCAAAGAGAAATAAGCAGAATCAGGAGAACACTGTACACAGTGACAGCAGTACTATACCATGATCAACTGTGAATGACTTAGCCATTCTCAGCAATGCAATGATCCAAGACAATTCTGAAGGACTTATGATGAAAAGTGCTATCCACCTCCAGAGAAAGAACTGATGGAATCTGAATGCAGATCAAAGAATACTTTTTAAAAAAAATAATAAACATTTTAATTTAAAGTTTTGAGTTCCAAATTTTGTCTCTCCTTCCCTTTCTGAAGCAGTAAGCAATCAAATATATGTTATACATGTGCAATTATGTAAAACATTACCAGATTAGTTATTTTGTATAAGAAAAGTTGAATAAAAGAAAAAAATGAAAGAAAATGAAAAATAGCATGCTCCAGTTTCAGTTCAGTCAATATCAATTCTTTCCTTGGAGGTAGATAGTATGCTTTGGTCTGTGTTTTCTTTCACAACATGGCTAATATGGAAATATATTTTACATGACTGTACATGTATAATCTATATCAAATTCCTTGCCTTCTCAAGGAGGGGAAGGATAGGGAAGGAGAAAGAGAATATAGAACTTAAATTTTTTTTCTAAATGTTAAAATTGTTTTTATATGTAGTTGGGGAAAATATATATATATATATATATATATATATATATATTTTTTTTTTAAATAGTCTTTTTTGAAATTGAAGTTGCAGGAAATTTTAGTTCTAGTCCAGGTGCTGCTACTACCACCACCACCACCACTACTACTACCACCACCACTACTGCTACTAATACCACTGCTGCTGCTACTACTACTACTACTACTTATATGACCTTAGACAAGTTACAACCTTACTGGGCCTCAATTTCCTCATCTATAAAATTAAGGGGTAGACTAAATGACTTTTTAGCTCTAATATTTTATGATTCCTTGCAATGTATTTCAACAGCAGACCAAAGTCCTTCCCTGTCCATAGGTGTAACTATGACTTTAGTCAAGGTCCTTACTGTTAGAATTCTACTTTTCAATGCTACATCTAGTTAGCTCAGATGGTAAAGGATTATACTAATGAGAACAAGGAGGAAAGTTTTATCCCTATGTTTCATGGCCACAAACTGGTCCCTGTTCTAGAGCCCAGGCCTGAGAGAAAATATGGAAGGAGTGGGAAAGTAGAATTCAAATGCCAAAGCTCATCAAGACACATTGGATGAAATGATCCCTTTCCAAAACATTTTGTTTGTCCTGCACTCTGTTTACCCTCTTCTATGCTGAATTCTTATCACTAAGTTGTTCCTGATTCCAAGCCAGGAAACTTTCTCGGCTACAGACAAGGCCAGCCCTGTAGGTTAGTGAATAAGGTGGCTGCTTCTTTCTAGAACCCTCTGGAGAGAGATTCAAGGCTCCATCCTAGAAATGCCAGCCTCCTAACATGGGTAGGCAGCACCCTCAGATCTGCAGAAACCTCAAACCTGTAAAAGGGATGTAGCTACATTGGGACATAGAGGCCTTTTAGGTTTCTGAGAAATACCAACTGAGGAGGCATATCTTTTGGGATACAGTAACTACCAGACAGCCCTGATAGTTGTGAAGGGAGAAAGGAAGAATGGAAGATGTTTTCTTTTCTCCTGTCCCTATTACTTAGGTATCTTATGGCATAGTTGGAGAAAAGTATGGAAGATAAGAGGAGTGGTTCAGGGAGTGAAGAACACAGTGAAAAGGAGACTGTAATCATTAGGTGAAAGAGGTGTAGGGTTTGTGCTAGAACCATTAGAAGTGTAGATGTAATAGGTAGTACTAAGGAAAAAGTGAGAATTTCAATCAATCAATCAATAAGCACTTAATAAGTGCACTGTGCTTTAGTATACTAGGGATACAAAAAGAGGCGAAAGACACTTTCTACCTTCAAGGAGCTTACAATCTAATGGAGGATATATGTGTTTTCATGTTGTCACATTATTTTAGACAGAAAGATAGATAGATCTATATATACATATAAAGCAAGTTATATAGGGAAGCTAGGTGACACACTAGACAAAGTGCCAGGTCTGGAGTCAGGAGGACCTGAATTCAAATCTGACCTCAGACACTTACAAGTTGTGTGACCCAGGGCAAGTCACTTCACCTGGATTGCCTCAGTAACTAAATAAATAGAGATATTATAGCCATCTTCAAGAATCTGAAAGGCTATCACATGGAGGAGAAATTAGACTTTTTCTATTTGGCCCCAGAGGGCAGAAGGAGGAGGAGGAGGTAGAAGAGAAGTAGATGTTGGCTTGATATCAGGAAAAATCTTCCTAAAAGAATGAGAGCTGTCACAAAGTGAAATGGGCTATTCTGGGAGATTCTCACTGCTTTGAGGTTTTCATTCAAAGGCTATGTGCCAACTTGTTTGGGGAGGTTGTGGTCAATGTTCTTTTGCATATATGAATCGGACTAGAACCCAGGGTTTCTAGGCTCTGAAACTAGATTTCAGGGGTTTCATGAATTTGGATGGGGGAAAAATTATACTTTTATTTCAATATGTTTCCTTTGTCATCACATGTATTTTATTTTATGCATTATAAGGGCCAAATTTAGTATGGGGAGAGTTAATTGGGCAGCTTGCTGTAATATTGGGATAAGAAAGGAGATTAACAGCCTCTTTCAAAAAACAAAACAGGTTTTATTAATGGAAACAAATTTGAAACACAAGTGAGGTTAATAGAGCTAGGGACAATGAGAAAGGGAATAGGGGAAGGAAAAAAATATGACCCACTTCCCAGATGATTAGAATCTAAATCTCTGGGGTAAAAAAATCCAGGAACCCCAAACCTGCTTCCGGTCCAGCTAGCTCCAAAGAGCTAGCCTTGCCTCAACAATACAAACTCACCACATCCGGAATCCACAGTTCCAAGGACAACCAGCTGTGCAGCATCCCTCTCCCTCTCTCTTGCATACCAGAGTGAGCTCTCTCCTCCCTGGCTTTCTCCCCAAAACCTCCTCTCCCACAGGAAACAGGGCTGTCTACACACACACAGCCCCAAGCTAATTGGCTGGCAACTTTGACTGACAGAACTAACAGGCGGCTCTACAGCTACAAGCTGGCCAGCTTCCGGATGCTGAAGACCACCTGACTTGTCCTCACTAGGCTTCTCATCACGGTGGGGCTTCCCTACAGTATCTCTCCAGCAGGGGGTGGTATTCCAATTCTCACAGCATAAAATGTTATTTTGAAAAAGGGACATAGTCTTCACTTGACTGCAAAAAGGGGTCTATGACAGAAAAGCTTAAGAATTTCTGGTCCAGTTGGATACCCCAACCCCTTCCCACTCTGAAAGTCTATGATCCTGTGAAATATGATTTTTTTTTTTAAACAAGAAACTCAGAGGCAACAAAAAATCATTCACCTGACTCATGCCTGTCCGTATTAAATTTCAGAGAGTTTTCTGGATCAAGGCATTTCTTTCATTGATGTTCTGCATACTAGAGAAGGAAGGGTCAGAAGGTCCAAGCAGCCTCTCACTGAACCTGCTTCTGCAATTCTTAGTCACCTCAGAGATACATGGAAAGGGCAAGAGTGCTGAGCAAAAGAAGCATCTAGTTTTCAGGATAGTCAAAAAGATCAAGTGCTTGGTTTTATTTAAACACAAGGGGATTTCATAGCTGAGCTTCCAAAATGCCTTCTGCATTTCCTTTGTTGCAGCTTGGAGGATGAGATTCTTTAAAGGACTCTGATGCCATCTCCTGGGGGAAGTCAAGGACTTGGGAAAACACCAGGTAGCCATATGCCAGCAGGAAAGTGCAGGTCCCAGCATTCTCTCTGGTGTTATTGGCTGTCTACGAGGGTTAAAAACAACCCTCCTCCCTATTCCTCCAACCCCCAACCTGGGATTCTAGGACTGCTTGGATGTCTATCTATCCCGAGGCTCCAGGATTTTAAGTCATCCATTTTTATTACTGCATTATCCCATTATCTGTAATGGGAGTCTTTTTGACAAAGTGAAAAAGGGGGTAGGAGGGAACCAAAGAACAAAATCTTTGATCTTCTTCCTCCCCCAACAGGTGAATCAGCAGGCAAATGTCCCAGTCCTGGAAGGGGACGTTACTCTCCCAGCTGGTGCCTTCTATGAGAATGAAAACCTGATTGTAATTAAAGATGAAGTGAAAGTGATCTCACATCTATCTATTTTCTGTCCTGAATGGGAAAGAAGGGGTGGATGACTACAGGTTAAGTAATCTGGCCATCTTTTCTCAGGTCAGTATCTCTGCTTTCATGATCCTGGAATATTGATTGCAAAGTAAAGGCACCATTTAACAGGATTTTCATAACTACCTTGGGTCTTAAAGTATGGCAGGCAGACCTCAAGCAGTGAAAGTAATCCTTTCTCTGCCCCATGCTAATTTTTGGAAAGGGTTTTTTTTTTTTTTTGGTTATTTTAAGACAGACTTCTTTCTTTTCTGTTCTCCAACTCCTGTGTTTATGACATTCTTGTCTACTTTTCTTGTGCCATCTGTGCCAACATTTTATAGTACATACCCTCCACTCCACTGTCAAAGGGATTTTTCTCTTTCTTTCTTTCTTTCCCAGCCCCATATCACTCCACCTTACTTCCTTCTTCCTTTCTTTCATTCACTTATTAATTCATTTATTTACTCATTAATTCATTCATTTATTTGAGAATTAATGTTATTCTGAACTTAAGAAATAAAACAAGCATTTCCATAACAAAGTGGAATAGCAAAACAGAGGTTTGCAATTGAAATCCCAGATCCATTATGTACAACTTGCTATTCTTTTCAAATATACAACAAAGTTATCATGTAACTTTCTTTTTTTTTCACTCCCCCCAAATTCAAGATACCTACCATAAGACACAAATATGTGTGTATGTGTGTATGTATGTATGTATGTGTCAGTTCTTTTTCTGGATGCAAACAGCATCTTCCTTCATAGGATCTTTGCGGTTAATTTGGGTGTTTATTAGTAGTCAGAATGACTTGGTCACTCAAAGCTCTTCTTAAAACAATACTGCTAGCACCGGCCCAGGAGTCAGGAGGACCTGAGTTCAAATCCGGCCTCAGACACTTGACACTTACTAGTGACCCTGGGCAAGTCACTTAACCCCAATTGCCCCGCAAAAAAACCCCCAAAGAACAAAAAAACACAATACTGCTGTTATGGTATATCATGTTCTTTTCGTTCTGCTCAAGGTGATTTTTCTAAAGCATGAGCTCCAATGGTTTCCCATTACCTTCTGGATCAAACATAGACTTCCTTGTTAGGCATTTAAAGTCCTTTATAAGCTGGTCCCTTCCTACCTTTCCAGTCTTCCTCCATGTCACAAGGGAAATCGGTAATGGAGGAAGTCCTTAGGTATTCCTCTTTAAAGAATTATACCCTCTCTGGGCAGCTAGATGGTGCAGTGGATAAAGCACTGGCCCTGGATTCAGGAGGACCTGAGTTCAATTCTGGCCTCAGACACTTACTAGCTGTGTGACCCTTGGCAAGTCACTTAACCCTCATTGCCCTGAAAAAAAAAAAAGAATTACACCCTCTCAAACGCAAATCCAATTAGAATAAAATAATCTTTTATTTGTTTTTTTTGTTTGTTTTTTTTTTGCAGGCAATGGGGGTTAAGTGACTTGCCCAGGGTCACACAGCTAGTAAGTGTCAAGTGTCTGAGGTCGTATTTGAACTCAGGTACTCCTGAATCCAGGGCCGGTGCTTTAACCACTGTGCCATCTAGCTGCCCCCAATAATCTTTTATTTGGGTGCTAGAGAAAGTAACCAAAAGAGAAGTCAAGGACTTCTCTCAAGGGGAGATGGCACAGAGACATGATTCTCTGAGACACTTATCTTCTCAAACAGGAGAAGGGCAAAAGTTTTTAGAGATGGTAGATGGGGTGATCACCACCTAACAAAGGAGTGGGTGGGGGAAAGCTTGAATGAGGTGGATAACAACATCTGTAGTTATCTGTGTTCCCTGGCTTGGATCAAGCAGCAGCCATGCCTAATAGGCTTATCTCTCTTACTTCTCAAGATGTGTTTGTCCTTTAGCTAGTAGGCCAGTTTAAACTCCAATAGTCCCAAATTCCTTGACATGTCCCAGCCCCATATCACTCCACCTTACTTCCTCCACTGACTCTTATGTTCCAGCCACTCTGAGCTATTTCCAGTTCCTCCAGCACAAAACTCCATCTCTTATCTCAGCTGTACCTTTTCATTAGTCTCTCACACATAGAATGTTCTACCCTATTCACTTCTGTCTCCTATTTTTCTGACTTTCTTCCAGATTCAACTCAAATTCCACCTATTCCAAGAGGCTTGATCACCCCCATCTGTTCCTGTCCTCTCCTCTCAGGAATGCCTCTCATCAACTCTGTATATATCTTTTCTCTGCTGAGTGGTTTACATATTGTCTGCTTCATTAGAAGGCAAGAATGTCTTTTTTGCCTATTTCTCTTTGTATCCTCAGTGCTCAACATCAGAGGCTGGCACATAGAGAGCACTTAACAAATACTTGTTGACTTGACTGCAATAATGTAAATGAATACAGCATTAAAAGGCATCTGAAATTAAATACAATGACCAATCTTGCCTACTCAGCTAAAAGGCACAATGAATAGAGCACTGGGCCTGGAGTCAGGAAGACCTGGAGTCACTTACCAACTGTGTGCCCTTGAATAAGTCATTCAATCTCTGTTTGCCTCAGTTTCCCCAACTGTAAAATGGGGATAATAATAGTAGTTGCTTCCCAAGATTTTTGTGAGGATCAAACAAATAATATTTATGAAGCACTTAGCATAGTGCCTGGCACATAGTAGGTGCTATATAAATGTTAGCTATTGTTACTAGGGAAGCTAAGTGGCCAGTGAATAGACTGACAGGCCTATAGTCAGGAAGACTTGAGTTCAAATCCAGCCTCAGATGCTTATAAAGGGTGTGACCCTGGGCAGGTCATTTAACCCTGTTTGCCTCTGTTTCCTCATCTGTAAAATGAGCTGGAGAAAGAAATGGCAAACCACTTCAGTATCTTGCCAAGAAAACCCCACATGGGTCATGAAAAGTCTGACACGACTGAACAAAAACCTTATGATTATTGGTATCATTTTAGAGACCAGATATGGAGGACACTTCCCTCTTCTCACTAAAGAGGAGGAGCCTTAATAGGTGTGGAATGTTGTATATACTATCAGAATACAGTTGCTGTGTTCATTGGTCTGTCAGTCAATCAATAAACATTGACTAAGTTCTTATAAAGTCCCAGGCATTATGCTAATCTTTGGGGAGACAAAATAAATCACAAGAAGTCCTTAGTTTCCCTGAATTTTTCAAGAGGAGAGGGGGAGAGAGAGAGAGAGAGAGAGAGAGAGAGAGAGAGAGAGAGAGAGAGAGAGAAGAAGAAGAAGAAGAAGAAGAAGAAGAAGAAGAAGAAGAAGAAGAAGAAGGAAGAGGAGGAGGAAGAGGAGGAAGAAAAAGAAGAGAAGGAGAAGAAGAAAAGGCAGAGACAAAGAAACAGAGAGAGAGAGTGAGAAGGAATAAAACTCAGAAAGAGTGTGGTTAAAAAACAAACAAACAAAAAAACAAAAAAGGCATTCAAAAAACTTGTAAAAGGAAAATCATCTTTCCAGAACTCATCCTATGACTAATGAGGCAACTATCTGGTCATGTCTCAGCATCCCTTCCTTTCTCTCTCTTTCCATGACCTAGAAGTGGCGAAAGAACAATAAGAAGGCATGTTGGGAGAGGAATATAAGTCATCTTGGGCTTTCATTTCTGAGGACCTGTTTGCATCCTTGAGCTCATCTTTATGCTCAACACTATTATTACATTTAGAACTTGGCTTCCCCCAGTTCAAACCTATAAGGCACCCATTACAGATGGGGCCAGGTTCCAGCTAAACAGGTGCTATGCTTGCCCCAGTGTAGTGAGCCTGTGAGGTTCATAAACCCTCAGCTCTGTCAGCTTGCCCTTCAACCTGGTGTGATAGTTAAACCTTAGCTAACATTCATGTTCAGGCCTGGGTCCTCAGATAGGATCTTAGCCCGACTTCCCAACACTCATTAGTTATCCCTTTTAAATTTTAAGCCAAAGAGGTTCTTGTAGTAAAAATGGCCCCTAGCAAAGGAACAGAAGGTTTGATCCAACTCTGGAGGGTAATAACAAAACACCAAGCTTTTTGGTGCTGAACCAGTATTTTGAGTAAATCAAACTGCTACCATCTGTTCAAACTCATTTCTAACTATGGGCCCTCTCCAAGATTCTGTCCTTGGCCCTCTGTTCCTTTCCCAATAGTCAATAAACATTTATTAAGTGCCTGCAATGTGCCAGGCATTGTGCTAAGCACTGGGGATAAAAATAGAAAAAGAAAGACAGCTTCAACCTTCAAGGAGCTTACAATCTATCTGAGGAAGACAATACACAAAAAGAAGCTGAAAAGGGAGGGGGTGTTGCCAGAGGGTACCTGGCTCAAGGCCATGATGTTCCTGGAAGCAAAGCAGCTAATGGTAAATGAAGTTAGCTGGAAAAGTCTGAGTCCTCTATAAAGGGAGGCCTTGAGAGGAGCTCATTGCTCTCTGACCTGTAGCCCTCCTATCAGAAGGGAGGCAACTGAGGGTACTGAATAGGTGTACTTAGGTGATCTTACCTATTTCCACAGCTTCAATTAACTTTTATCAAAATGATTCCTAAATCTGTAGCTCTATTCTTGACCTTTCTTTCCCAAGATTCAGCTTCTTAGCTCTCAGTGCTGGATTTTTCCATCTGGTATTGGTGCATTATCTCGAATTCAGCATTTCTAAAACCCAACACATTATCTTCCTCCCCCAATGGGCTCTTCTTTCTGACTTCTCTGAATTATGTCAGTTGTATCTCCAGAACATACAGGGACAAAGCCTTAGATTAATTTTTGACCCCTCACTTTTTATTTATTTTTATTTATTTATTTATTTAGTGAGGCAATTGGGGTTAAGTGACTTGCCCAGGGTCACACAGCTAGTAAGTGTTAAGTGTCTGAGGTTGGATTTGAACTCAGGTACTCCTGACTCCAGGGCTGGTGCTCTATCCACTGCACCACCTAGCTACCCCAACCCCTCACTTTTGTCCCACTATAACTTTCAGGTCCCTGATCTCTAAGAGATATACCCCAGAGAACGGGGAATGAATTAGGCTTTAGATCATCAATGACTAGCTCCATTTTGGTGTCTTCCATGCTGATACCTTCAGAAAACTTTCCAGCCTAGTCTTGGACTCCAAGGATGTCTGTCCTGCTTGAATGGGTAATGGACCATCAGAACCCTAAAATATACATGAAGATACCTGAAAACCCAGAGCATAGCAACCATTCTATCTCTCTGCTACTAAGATAGTGGTCTTTTTCTTTGGTCTTTTTCTCTCTCTTCTCTTGAATTGCTCAATCTGACTG